>NC_043959.1:25749253-26093308 GCF_902148855.1 Sphaeramia orbicularis | reverse complement strand
GCTGCTTCCTTGGCCAGGTCTCCCTTGCAAAAGAGATTTCTAATCTCAGTGGAACTTCCTGGTTAAATAAAGGTAAAAGAAAAGAAAAAAAGAAATTCAGCAGGACTTGAAGTCGACAACAAGTGGAGTCTGAGCTGAATAAATGTAACAGAACTTTGAGGTGGAAACACAAACCACACCAGGGAAGTAAATACCAGGAAATAAAAGTGCCAGGGAATGTTGGTGATAAAGGGGCTGATGTTCATCTCCATTATTTACATTTAATCCTGTTAGTTTTTCTTCGACATTTATTGACTGTGTTGAAGACGTCGTTCTTCATCTGCTGTATCTCTTGGACTCTGAACTGTTTCTGAATCCGTCTAATGTGTCGACAATCCAACAGTTCTATCCCAAAAGATAATATATCACACAGCCAGGGGCCAAAATCCTAGTTTATAGTTGGGGGGGACAGTAAACAGTAAAATCTCAGAGACTTATTCCTGGGGGGGAGTGCTGTTTCTTTTTACTGTGCTGTCTGGCATTCTCTCTTACTTTCCTTTGAAACTTGCCTTACAGTGTTCTTCAGAAGTTTTAAATATTGATGTTAAAAGTAACTAGAAAAGCTCGGAAAGCACAGACCTCCGCCAAGGCAAATCACCCCCCCCCCCCTTCCCCGATCACCACCAAAATATGTTCATTCATTTGTTCCTTGTGCCAGTATAAACATTTCCTGAAAATTTCATCAAAATCCTTCCTCAACTTTTTGAGTTATCTTGCTAACAGACAGACAGACAGACAAGCCCCGATGAAAACATAACCTCTGCTGTTCCTTGGTGGAGGTAATAATAATATCTTTATCCTAGATTCGTCCTGGGCATGACATTTAACTGCATCCACCTACTGCTTTGTGGGTTGAGTTACTAGTCCTCCAGGAGGCTCATATCATCCATTATCATCACTGATAACCTGTAATCTAAATGATCCAATGACGTTTATGCTGTGTTGTTTCTGCAGACCCGTGTGAGCTTGTTAATAATCATTAGCTACAAGCTTAACTGGGATGATGATAAAATGCTGTGAAATTGGGGGAAAAGCAGGACAAATGTTGCTGTTCCTATTACAAGCGTGTGCTTATTGAACAGTTGGTGTGATAAATGACTTACCGTCTGACTCGTGGTTTTATATCTCCGTTGGACTGGCCATTGACCGTGCCTGCATCTGACTTTCTAAAAATAGAAACAGTGGACCTGCCACTCATGCTGCAAGTTGAAGAGAAACTTGTAGACTGAGCCATTGTGAGGAAGGGGACATGGGGGTGGGGCATTGTAATTTCCAAAACTAAAACAAAGCCATTGTTTTACTTTTATTTTATGTAGAACCACTTGTATCATGCCTTCATTGGATCTTGATAAACTATTCAAAATTATTTTATTGTTTTTTTGAAGATAAATTGACTCCAACAGTAATGGTGTGTGCATAGGCAAAAATCCTTGTGTGTGGGGGGGGGTTGGTGCAGACATGCCCCCCCCAATAATAAGGTTGTCCTCCCCAGGATTTCCGCCCATACACACACTGTTACTGTTGAAGTCAATTTATCTTCAGCTCTGTCGTCTCACACGTGGCCTCCCAGTGTTTTTATGTCTTTTTCATGACTTTACATGAATTTGTCACATCGTATATCTGTTCAGGTCTTGTTCTCATCCTCACCATGTGCTACCAGGCCTTTTCCTTCAGCTTCTGTTCTTCTTTTGATGAATGGTCCTTCTGTAACTTCCTCTTCACGTCTCCTGGTCGGATCAGAAACCGCCTGTTTTGTTTTAACACTTTAACATTTGGTTCCAATCAGCTGGAACATCTGAAATCTGGACCAAATGAGGCAGCGGTGGAGGCGTTGAGCGACTCGCATGTCTTTAACAGCCTCAGTAGGAAAGGAATAATCAACAACATCATCACTAGATGTCACTAAGTACCACACCACTTTATTTCAGTCTTTTCAGTCGATGTGGGATGACGTTCATGGACTCATTGACCTGATGGAGACAGAGTTCATTTCACATCATCATCGCCTCCATCAGCGACCGATTGTTTTGTTTCTGATAAGAAAAGACATCGGACATCCAATGAAAATGCAACTCAATCCATCAGGTCCTGAACTTTGTCAACTGGAGATTCAGAGGATAAATATAGTGTCTTCACAGGATCAAAACTTAGAAAAACACATGAGGAAATTCCAGAGCAACTAAAGAACAGTGATTTATCAGACATCTTAGACCTCTTAATGTTGTGTTTCTCAGCATCTCATAATGAACATGGACTGATGAGAAAAATTATCAGAATCAGAAATACTGTATTAATCCCAGGATGGGAAATTGTTGGTTACAGTTTAAACAGGAGTGCAAAAACAATACCTACATTTACAACAATATAATAGAAAATGAATAAATAAATAACTTTGTGATTTAGTGGTGAAGTAACAGATGCAGACTTTTTTTCCAGCCCAAAAGTCTAATTTTGGTCTTAAAATATTAAGAATGTTGAATTAAAACACAAAAAGTACAGAAATATGCAGTTTTTTTTTTTTTTTTTTAAATAAATTAATAGGATAGATTTCAATTTTGGGTTTAAAGTCTGCCTGTGTCAAAAAAGGCCCTTATAATTTTATTATGTAATTATTAAAAATGCTGTATTTTATATACCTACACAGCATAAACCTTCCTCTTTTAGGCCATTTGGGGATGAATGTTTACAAGGTGTACCTGAATGCAACATGCCCACCATGTACGTACACTAAAGCCACACACCTGTAAATTATGTTCTTTTATTCTGACACTGTTTTGGTGCATGTATTTACCCTCTGGTTTTGCAGAAAGCCCCTCATTTGTTATGTTACAGTGTTGTAGTGTTTGGAAAAGACAGATATGATGATCCTAATTATCACAGATTAAAACCTAACCTAAACCTAAACCAAGTCTTAACCGTCATTTAACTGTTTAGGTGACGTCACGTTGACTTACATCCATTTCCCTTTGGTTTTTGTCCACGTATGGAGATGAACATCCCATTATAAAGCCACACAGCAATGAATATTTAGTTTCTCTACATCCTATGTAAAAGCTCAGTAATAGTTAAATGATAATCACTCCAACTCCAGGGAAGCAGTAATTAAATGCCAGAGGACGTTAATACAATTTAAAAAAAACACACCAAATTGAAATCAATAATTGAACCTTAATTGGTTTTCAGTGTTTATTTTAATTTATTAATTAAAACTGTTGCATCTTGGACATTGGAGATGGTTGAAGCTGAGAGGTTTTGAAGTAATGATGATAAATGTCAAAATTATGTCAAAAAATAAATTAGCCTAATAACATTGGTAAAACATGGCTAGGAACGCTAATGAAATGAACAAAAATTACATATTCAGACCTTCATGGTCAACTTCCTGTTGGGTTCAGGGTTTGGGTCCAAGAGTCTGGACCTGAGGTATGTTTCTGCCAAACCCAGAGCGGGGTTTTGTTCTTTACAGATTCACTTATTCTGTCCTGAACACGTCAAAGTTTAACACATGAACAAAAACAGTCATGGTGCATTCAGGTGCACTTCATTAACCAGGAATCCCCACTCAAATGTCCACAGAGGTTGTCTTAAACAGTGCCTTTTGTATTTTTTTCTTATTTTGGTTTAACAGAAGTAGACGACTTATCACAGGGACTGATTTTTAATTTGTAGGGGGCGCTATCGAGCTGTTTAATCACTTAACCACTGAAGGGTTATCTATTGTTTTCTATATTTTCTTTTTATACTCTTTTAACTGCACCACATTATTGCATACAGTAGCTATTCTTTACAGTGTAATATTCTACTTTTAATATTTAACTGTTTTTGCTGCTTTTTGCTGTTGTTGTTCTGTAAATTTCCCACATTTGAAGGATTATCTTGTGCTGTTTTACCTTTTTAGCTTTTACACTGTTTAGCCAAGACTCTATTTTTCTAACTCTTTTTCATGGAGATCTTTCTATGACACTAATGACATTTGACATTGTTTGGGTTAATCCTGCAGGAGCTGAAAATCTAAAATTGCATCTGATACTAGATTCAATCCAAAATGGCGACTTCCTGTTGGTGATAATCATAGTTTTATCATGTTTGTATATGTTTCTGGATCTGTACTGAAGGTTTTTTTTCTTGCTTACATAACTTTTCTTGGATACTCTCATTTGTTTCCTTTTCCATTTTCCTTCTGTGCAAATATTCCTCTCTCAGTTTTCCCATTTGTTAGTTGACATTTCTTTGCACACTTTAAACCCTGTTCGTCTGAATGTTTCACCTCTGTTTTTCTTCTTGGTCTGTATTTGTTGTAGGTTTATGAATTCAGCTTTTTGTAACATGTCTTCATCAACAACCTAATGCCATTAGTTGTAATTTCATTACCCAGCCTCAGTGTGAGTGCATGTTGGACGGTCTGCAGGGAGCCTTAAGGCCATGATAAATTAGATTCACTCGTCCAAGTTTCAGTCTGGAGGCGTTTTTTTTCCCGTTGGGCTGAGGCCTGGCAGAGGCAGAGGACGGTGGCAGTGAAAGGGTTTTATTATGGAGCTGCTGTAAAGGGTTCAGTTCAGTGGCTTTTGGTAGATGATGGCGGTGGAGCTCATCCCGGTGAACCGCTCATCCACGTCGCTGTAGATCTGCAGGGACTGGATGGACGAACGGACGGATGGAACGAATGCACATCTGTCAGGTTCCACTGTGTGTTTAACTGTCCAGGAACAGATTGTGGAGGAAAGTCTGAAAAGTATAATCAAGTGAGTCCTAACATACCAAGGAAAAGGAAAAAAACAGCAATAAAAATGAAAGAAATGTGGAGAATGTACCTGGAATGAACCACGTTTTATTTGACACTGGAGAATCTTTACTGGAATTAAAGCTGTGAGAGGTTTTCTATCAGGCATGAAAACATCTACAGGACTCACCTCTGATTGGATGGTGATTAAGAGTTAAAATCACCATGAGACGCTAAAGAATCAACACTAAAAACATATAATTTCATGATGAAACAGTGGAAGGAAATGGCAAATGAGGCAGAAATTTGACAAATTTAAGTTCATTTTTAACCCATAAAGACCCAGTGCTACTTGTGTGGCTTTTCCAAAACATTTTTCCCTATATTTAACTTTTCTTCAGTGATTGATGAACATTTATTATAATATTTTCCTGTGTATTTTACGTTTTGTTTTGGGTTTTTTTTTTTTCAGTGAAAATCAGGCATTGTCTTATATTTTATGTACTATCATGTAGATGTTCATAAATGCTTAGATTAAAGTTGAGGGTTATTATAACAGAAACAGAGAAAAGTAAAGAAAAATTTACTTTTTCAGCAAAATTTATCATTAACTGAACATAAACCAAGTGTCTCCATCCACTGTCATTGATCCAACTCCATGGGTTTTACTGGTGAATCAATGTTGTAGAAGATGACGGTGTTTCCGCGGTAACTACAGAGCCTCTGAATGTCCAAATGGGTCATATCTGATGACCATGAAAAGATGACAAACTGCTATTTACACCAATTATTTACATGCATTGACAGGATAAGTGGATCAACAGGTATTAAACAGTTTAGATCAGTAGATGGTTTCAGTCACCGGTGGATATTTGGGTCTTTATGGGTTACATGAAACCAAATGAAATTGCAGCTACTTGGTTAATTTGATAAAAAAAAAAAAAAAAAAACTGAACCATTAAAGGTCTTTAGATGAAACTGACATGGAGAGGCTTTTAATTCTGTAGGAGTTTGTCAAAATGCAGCAGAAATGTAGGATATACACTGAAAAAATGCAAAAATATCTATAGGTCTTTAAGGGTTAAATCAGTCTTGATGTTGTGAAGATGCACAATGATGGAAAATAAAAATAATGGGTAATTCACTGGAACTCCATCAAAGTTTGAGCCTAATATAATGTGACAGTATCATCAGTGCAAAACTGTAGTTTTATCAATAAATGATGTATCTGACCTAAAAAGTCACTTTCTCTTCAGTTTTTTCTGTTTCTGATATAATGACTTTGACAACTGAGCTGAAATCGCATCTTCAAACCAAGATGGAGGAGTTTCCTTTACATTCCATTCATAAATTGATAGATGATGATAGATACTTTATTGATCCCAAACTGGGTAATTCCAGTGCAGCAGCAGCAGCAGCAGCATGACACACATAAAAAAATGGAAACACATGTGCAAACACACTCTACATAATAAATCAGAAGAAAAAAAAAATCATACCTGGGGGAAAAAATAGGTAATTGAACTGTAAGGTTCAAAAATAAACTGTAATGTTCAGTATGATGAAAGTCCAAACGGACATTTAAGTGTGTTTAACCCAAACCCTTTTATCTAGGAGGTACATTTTCTAGGTGCTTTTAATCCCATATGTCATATTAACCCATAAGGACCCAGTGTGACATTTGTGTCAGTTTCCAAATTATTTTTCTCTTTTTTTAACCTTTCTTAAGGGATTTATCACCATTTATTGTGATATTATCCTCTTTAGTTTGAGTTTTTTCAGTGTAAGTCATGTATTTTCCTATATTTAACTTACTGATCATGTAGATGTTCACAAAAGTTCAGAGTAAGGTTGAGGATTATTGTATAAAAAAAAAATAGAGAAAAGTGAAGAAAAAGCGATTCCCCCCCACAAAATCTATCATTAACTGAACATAAACCAAGTGTGTCCATCCACTGTCATTGATCCAACTCCATGGGTTTTACTGGTGAATCAATGTTGTAGAACAGGGGTGTCAAACTCACTTTAGTTCAGGGGGCACATTCAGCTAAATTTCATCTGAAGTAGGCTGAACCAGTAAAATAATAGCATAGTATATATATATATATATATATATATATATATATATATATATATATATATATATATATATATATATATATATATATATATATATATATATATACGTGTATGTATATATATATATATATACGTGTATGTATATATATATATATACGTGTATGTATATATATATATATACGTGTATATATATATATATATATATATATATATATATATACGTGTATATATATATATATATACGTGTATATATATATATATACGTGTATATATATATATATATATATATATACGTGTATATATATGTATATATATATACGTGTATATATATGTATATATGTGTATATATATATATATGTGTATATATATATATATATGTGTATATATATACGTATATATATATGTGTATATATATATATATATATATATGTGTATATATATATATATATATATATATATATATATATATATATATATATATATATATATATATACGTGTATATATATATATATATGTCAACTCCAAACTTTTGTCTGTTTTAGAGTGAAAAAAGTACATTTACATTATGAAAAGGTTTACATCTACAAACTATCCTCTCAAAAGATGTGAATAACATGAACAAACTGAAAAAATAAGTGTAATTTTAACAATATTCTGCTTCAGTTTATCATTTACACATGTTCATTATAACTTCCAGATCACAGTGGATCTACAAATACACAAAACATTTAATAACAGACAGAATATTGGTAAAATTACACTTACTTCTCTTGAGAAATTTTAGGTTGTTCATATTTGTTCAGGTTATTCACATTTTTTGCGAATTTCTACTCTGTTTTAGTGTAAATGCATGAAAATATTTGCATTTACAAAGAGAAATATTTGGAGTTGTCATTATTTTTGTTATTATGATAGTATTTTACTGAATCCTGCCCACTTGAGATTGAATTGGTCTGAATGTGGAACCTGAACTAAAATGATTGTTAATATCTTCAGTGTCATTTTTGTATTTAACAACTTCATCCCAAGGGCCGGACTGGACCCTTTGACGGGCTGGATTGGGCCCCCAGGCTGCATGTTTGACACCTGTGTTGTAGAAGATGACAGTGTTTCCACAGTAACTATGGAGCCTCTGAACACCCAAAGGGGTCATATCTGATGACCATGAAAAGATGACAAACTGTATTTTACACCAATTATTTACATGTATTGATAGGATTAGTGGATCAACAGGTATTAAACAGTTTAGATCAGTAGATGCTTTTGGACACTGGTGTATTTTTGAGTCTTTATGGGTTCAACACTCATATAATGCTGATAGTTTAGAGCAAGAAAAAGCTGTTATTTTTTAGTATTTATGTGGATTAGTGGATCAACAGGGATTAAACAGTTTATATAGATGATTTTGGTCAATGGTGGGTGTTTGGGTCTTTAAAGGTTAAATTCTTCACTGTTTTTGATGCATATGCAAAGTTTTTGAGTTTTTTTTTTTTTAGCCTGGTCTGGTAGAAGAATAATCCTTCATTGGTCAGTGCTTAGACTTTAACTCCTGAAGCAGTTTCCAATCCACTTTGGAAAGACTAATGTAAATACATGAGTAAACATTGAGTGTGGTAGGCGTGTAGAGGCAGCTGTGCTTTTCCATCCTCCTCCATCATCTGTAAATTGGCGTCCTGCCTTTTCACAACAGAAACAAACCTCTGAAGTCAACACTTTCCACCTGAATCCTTAATCCACACCGTTCAGTCTGAGGTGACCCCACTCCGACGTTCATCTGCCTCCAAGTGCCAGGAAATATCTGGGCCATTTTCTTCAGGAATGTTGGACAGAGTTTCTCCTCAGTGTGTCAGGGTTCAGTAGCTCGTACACGGTGTTGTTGCCAAATGTTGAAGAAACAGGCTCAGACTGAGATCCAATGGAAAGGATGGGCTGATGTGGACATGGGCTGGGTCAGACGTCCATGGTGGGACACTTGTCCACGACACCGGTTCACTGGGTTTCAGGTCAATATGAGGTAAAACAGTGTCAACCCCCCCACACAGTCTGGACTGCAATCAGAACATGCAACGACAAGACTGTGTTTAACTCATAAAGACCCAGTGCTACTTTTGTGGCAGCTCCCAAATGAATTCTTTTCTATATTTAGCTTCTTTTAAGTGATTTATCACCATTTATTATAATATTATCCTCTGTATTTTGTATTTTTTCAGGGAAAATCTGGTATTTTCCTGTGTTTAATTTACTGATCGTGTAGATGTTCATAAAAGCTCAGTTTAAAGTTGAAGGTAATTATATCAAAAGCAGAGAAAACTGAAGAAAAAGTGACTTTTTCAGCAAAGATATCAATAACACGATGTCTCCATTCACTGTCATTTGTCAAATTCCATGGGTTCCATGAGTAAATTCAAAGGTTATTATATCAAAACAGAGAAAACTGAAGAAAAAGAGAGACTTCTTCAGTATAATAACTCATTAAGTTACAACACACCCTTATGCTGATGATACTGTCACGTATGTTACATTATGTTAGTCTCAAGTTTTAATGCATTTCAGGTGCATTATCCATTATTTTTTATTTGGCACCAGTATCCGTCATCACAACATCAAGACTGATTTAACTCCTAAAGACTGATAGTTGTTTTTGCTCCTACAGAATTGAAAGCCTCTCCATGTCAGTTTCATCTAAAGACCTTTTAATGATTAAGCTTTTTATTGAGTTAACCGAGTAACTGCAAATTTAGTTGGTTTCATCTAACCCATAAAGCCCAAACATCCACCAGCAACAAAAACCATCTACTGATCTAAACTTTAGGAACATTAGGAAGATTATTATATCAAAACAGAGAAAACTGAACAAAAAGTGACTTTTTCAGTAAAGTCTATCATTAACTGAACATAAAACAAGTGTCTCCAACCACCAACATTCACTATTTAAAGGAAAAACAAAAACAGCAAGAGTTCACAGTAAAAATGCCTTTTTTTTTTTTTTTTTTTTACCTTGTTTTTGTTTTTTTAAATTGACAACGGTGCAATTTCAGTGCAGACAAAGAAAATGTAAAATATGGACTTTAACCCTAAAAGACCAAGAAATATTACGGCAGCAACTCCCAAATTACATTTCCCTCTAAATTTAGTCTTTCTTAAGCGTTTTATCACCATCTGTATTTTGCATTTTTCAGTGTAAATTTTGTATTTTCCTATATTTAATTCACTGTTTATGTAGATGTTCATTAAAGCTCAGAGTAATTTCAAAGGTTATTATATCAAAACAGAGAAAACTGAAGAAAAACTGTCTTTTCAACAAAATCTATCATTAACTGAACATAAACCTAGAGTTTCCATCCACTGTCATTGATCCAACTCCGTGGGTTTTACTGGTGAATCAATGTTGTAGAAGATGACGGTGTTTCCATGGTAACTACGGAGCCTCTGAACGTTCAAATGGGTCATATCTGATGACCATGAAAAGACGACAAACTGTATTTTACACCGATTATTTACATGTATTGATAGGATTAGTGGATCAACAGGTATTAAACAGTTTAGATCAGTAGATTTCTTTAGTCGCTGGTGGATGTTTGGGTCTTTAAGGGTTAATAAAGATGCTCTGATTGTGATGCTGATATCACCTTTGGCAGGATTTCCTTCACTCTTCTGGAATATATTTCCAACAAATATGCGAGTGGCTGGTATTGCTCAGACATTCCTTCATCTCTAGTTACTGGGTGTCTTGTCTTCTCTTGTGTTTTCTATCAGTCCTTCACATCGTGTCCCTTCCTTCACCTTCTTTTTGTCATGTAACGGGTCATTACATTGGTTTCTATTTATACTGACGGCTTATATCGCCTCTTCTTTGGTTTGTATCATTTTCATTCCTTTGAAAACCTCATAAAATCTAATGTTCATGTTTAGCCGCTCTTACATCTTGTGCTGTGTGTGTTCTTTTTAGAGTTAAATGATGGAAAATCCACTGACTCATCCTGTTTCTTGGATGTGTACGTTCACTGGAAATGTGCAGATCTAACAGCACTCTGCGGTTATTTCCTGCAGGGGATTTGAAGATTTTGTCATGTTTTTTTTTGTGTTTTTTGCACTAACATTGAATGATGAGGTTGTACTGCTTTAATGGCCAATGGAATCGCTGAAGTAATGTTCACTATATGTGCACCGACCCAATGAACAACAAACAAAAGTAGAGGAAACTGTACTTATTCAAATAAACCTCCACAATGTCCACAGGCTTCTAAAGGCTCTGAAACAAACCTTACAACCACCACAGGGGATTTAAAGTGTTTTTTTTTGTTTTTTTTCATACCACAACATCTTAGGGGCATTTTTATTGTCATTATTACAGAGCAGAACCTTCAGCTATAATGGAATATTTTGATTTTACTGTTAATACCAGAAAATTTCCTGTCACATATTAAAAACACTTGGGTTTTGTGTTGATTTGGGGCATGAAATAACAACATATAGTTGAATATTGTTGTGGATCTTTGGTTGAATCCATTTACATATTTTACGGAGGTTCCAATTATTTATCCCAGATAAATTCAAGACCAAATTTCTAGTGTTTTCTTTCCTTTCTCGGGGACTTGGATGGTTTTCCTAACATTCTTCCACTCAGTATTCAGTATTGATATAAACTGACATTTCTCTACCTCTGTTTTCAATAATAACATTGTTCACACCAGATTGGTTTCATCTATGTGAACATACAGTCACGGAAAAAATGGTTAGACCATCAAAAGTCATTAAAACTAATGGTTATGCAATCAAGTACTAACTCCTGTGTGTATCATGTGACTAAAACAGACAGGAAAGAAAACATGGAATGCCTAAAAGCACTGTTTTTGGCAGAACAATGCTATTGATATTAGGGGCGTGAGAAAATATCGGTTCTGCAATATATCGCGATATATATATGTTGGTTCCTTTAGAAACTAGGAGACGTAGAAAAATTTTGAGATTTTGCATTAGATCCTGTTCTGATCAAATAAAAACGTGTTTCGTATTTGTACATATATCTGGTATAATTCAATTCTCCCAGGAAATAATCTTAAAAAGAAAGAAACAAACCAAAAATAGCTTTTTTAACAGTATCATTATATATCGTGATATATCGTATCGTGATCCTAGTATTGTGATTTGTATCGTATCGCCAGATTCTTGCCAATACACATCCCTAATAGCTATTGATTTAAGAACTGAAGTGATTTTGGTTATTGTCAAGAAAACATGGAAAATGACAGGATATCAGCTCTGAAATTAAACTCTTGTGAGCTATTTTTGTCGTTATTATATTTGTCCAAACAAGTGTACCTTTAGTTGTACCAGGCATTAAAATGAACAAGAAATCGAAGAAAAACGAGTGGTCTAATAATTTTTTCCGCAACTGTACGTAAATACACAATAAAGCGCCTTCATGTGGTTTGAGTTAGAATCAACAAAAGTCACATGACACTGATGCATTTTTTGTCTCATACTGTGATGTTCAGACCATAAAACTTAGAAATAATGTTTTTCAGTGACATGAACCAGAGTTGTAATATGGATGGAAATTAAAAATGCAGAAGAAAATCTACTTTTTCCTAGTCATGAGTTTGTCACTGCATCTTTTCTAATCCTTTAACAGCTTCAATGGTGCGTCTGTGTGTCTCGGCTGTAGATACTTAACCATTAGTTAACTTTACATTATCGTGAACTGAGTGAAGGTGATTTCAGGTGTAAATCCATGTAATTGTGACATGTTTGAGTCATTTTTGTGTCTCTGATATTATGCTCGAACCTTCTAGCTCAGCCTCTGTTGCAGAAATAAGTAAAGTCATGTCAGATTTGGCTCCAGGAGGATCCGGTGGTTGGATCTTTTTTAGACCTTCTTGTCTTATAACTACAGACTGGAATGTATTTTCTAATTGTCACATTAATCTTTACACCACAGAGACTGAAACTAAAACCAACAGTATCTGGTAACAATCACCAACCAACTGCAGTAGAAACGGACCAATCAAACTCTGCCTAAAAACACAGATAAGACATTTACACCATAAAGAAACATAGTTTAGACCAGGGGTGTCAAACATGCAGCTCGCGGGCCAAAACTGGCCCACCAAAAGTCAGTTCAGATTCCACATACAAACTAATATTATTTCATATAAAATAATAGCATAATAATCTTTAAATGACAACAAATTTTCTTCTTAGTTTAATGTGAAAAAAAAAACCCAAACATTATACCAATAAATAATGACAACTCCACATTTTCAAAAATGTGAACAAATTGAACAAATATAAACAACGTGAAATGTCAAAAGAAAATAAAGTGTAATTTTAACAATATAATGCATTTTACTAAATGTTTTGTGCCTTTGTAGATTTGAACCTGTATAAATGGTAAGTGAAGGCAAAATATTGTTAAAATTGCACTTATTTTTCTTAAGAAATTTCAGTTTTTTCACGTTATTCACATCTTTTGTGTTTGGATAGTTTGTAACTGTAAATATTTGCATAATTTAACCCATAAAGACCCAAACACCAACCGGTAACCAAGAGCATCTACTGATCTAAAAATGTTTAATTACTTCTGTACCACTAAACCTATCGATACATGTAAATAATTGGTGTAAAATACGGTTTGTCATCTTTTCATGGTCATCGGATATGACTCATTTGGATGTTTAGAGGCTCCATAGTGAACGTTGAAACACTGTCATCTTCTACAACATTGAATCACCAGTAAAACCCATGAAGATGCTTGTTTTTATGTTCAATTATTGATGTCTTTGCAGAAAAAGTCACCTTTTCTTCAGCTTTCTCTGTTTCTGATATAATATTATTCAATGTTAATGTGAGCTTTTATGAACATCTACATGATCAATAAATGAAATATAGGAAAATACATGACTTCCATTGAAAAACCACAAAATTTAGAGGATAATATTATAATAAATGGTGATAAATCACTTAAGAAAGGTTAAATATAGAGAAAAAAGTATTTCGGAACTGCCACATACTGGGTCTTTATGGGTTAATGTTATTTTATTTAAACTAAAACAAAGAGAAACATTTGGAATTGTCATTATTTATAGGTTAATATGTTATTATTCTACAGGTCTGGACTACTTGAGATCAAATTGGGCTGAATGTGGAACCTGAAAGATAATGACTTTGACATCCCTGGTTTAGACAGTGCATTTAATGATAGACATGAGTGTCTGCATCTGAACTGCAGAGTCTGCGTCTGTCCAATGATATGATACTGTAAAAAGTGCAAATAGACCAGAGGAAAACCCACTTATAGGTCAGTGCTCGTGTAAAGCTCCTCTTACTCTGTATTTATACTCATTCCTCAGGATGTGCAGTCGATGGAAAAATAAACTCCTGCAAGTCAAATAAGCACAGGTCCATTTTCCTCATTTGCTCCATAAACGTCCTTCTGAAAACCCCAAAGCACATGAGAAGCACCAAGATTAGGTCTCGAAGTGTTGGTTTATCCACAAGTAGAGACGTTAGATTTAATCTGTGGGAAAAGTGCATTTACTTTATAGTGGGTTTTACTGTACGAGGGTGGAAATGACAACAGAAGCAGAATCTAGTGTTTAATTTATTACAGATGAACCGACAGCTGTAAAAACCATCTGAAACTGTAAGCATTTTTACAGCGTTTACCCAGATGAGATGTGTTTTTAAGAGTAAAGTGGATAAATGGTCCAACATAGATGTACCAGGATGTCCGACATTTCGGTTTGAAACTGCATTTTCATCCTGTTTTGGTCATTTCCAGTTGTTTTACTTAAACCTCTCCATCCAGTCTTCATTTTTTTACAGTATTCCTGAACAATAAAACATAATTAGTGACAGAATCACCTGGATAGTGATAGAAGTGAATGAGACTCCTCCTTGTTCAGTGTCATCAGGTCACATGACTGGCCCAGTCCAGAGTGATACCCCCTCGGTCCAGGACTGAACGCAGCAGGAGGTCCTTCCTGTCAGCTGCTGACTTTTTAATATTGCTGAGCAATAAATTATCGTATGCTGGGCATACTTACAGGTGTTTTGTCCTATTATTGCCTCCGCCAAGGAGGTTATGTTTTCATCGGGGTTTGTCTGTCTGTCTGTCTGTTAGCAAGATAACTCAAAAAGTTAGGGACGGATTTGGATGAAATTTTCAGGAAATGTTGATACCGGCACAAGGAACAAATGATTAAATTTTGGTGGTGATCAGGGGGTGGGGGTGACAGATTTGCCTTGGTGGAGATCTGCACTCTCTGAGTGTTTTTCTAGTTTTACCTTAATTTTACTGTATCATTTGTTCCTTGTGCCAGTATCAACATTTCCTGAAAATTTCATCCAAATTCTTCCATTACTTTTTGAGTTATCTTGCTAACAAACAAACAAACAAACCCCAATGAAAGCATAACCTCCACCATTCCTTGACGGAGGATATTGCATGTTAACCCTTTAACCCCTGATGTGTCTGTGGTGAACATTCTGAATATATGATTTATTTTAGATATTCATAAAAATGTAACCGTTTTCTCAATAAGTAAACTTTCAAAACATGCTGATAGAATAGACCTGTGCTCTCTATAGACATCTGAGCAGGCTCAGTGCACCCCCACTGCCTCTGGAATGGGGGGTAAAACAGAACAGTGAGTGAGACTGACTCACTATAAAAATAGATGGTTTGAGCTTTTATTTTTACCCTGTTTTTCTTGTCATTTTTGTTTTTACTGTTTGTAGTGTTTTGGTGATTTTCTTTTTCTTTTCTTTTTTCTTTCTTTCTTTTTTTTTTTTTTTACTGTGTTTTCTTACCGAGTTTTGGCCGTTTAACTGCTTTTTGGAGTTCAACCAGGTGTCAAAAAGCAGCTGGACTAATTTTTAAAAGAGAGCCCAAAACAAAAACTACTGGTACAGAATTCAAATACTTGTTCAGTGTGTTCCAGTCACAGTTCATGTTCAACATCCTAAATCTCTTATTGATGTACATTCTGAGTTCCTTATTTAGTAAAATCCTGTCAAATTTCAATTCCTATCTTTGTCTTTTTCTGTTATTCCACCTGTTTTGACCCTAAAACACACAGTAAAACAAAACCACTGAAGAAAAGGAACATAAACACATACTCACAGCAGCTTTTATGAACCTAAAACAGGCGACACTTCACAGCAGCAGCTTTACCTGAAATAATGTCTCAGGGCTTAAAAGCTTAGTTATATGAAGGGCGGGGCTGCTGTGATTGACAGGTATGAGCTTCTGTTGATTGAATAAAACATCTTTTTTCTTAATAAACATCTCGATTGGTGCAGGAACAGTTTAGCAAACTCCTACAGGACCTTGGTGAGTTTCTGATGAAAGTACCCCAGTGATGATCTAAAGAACGTTGGCGTTTGTTCCAGATTTTCTCTACATGTATTGGGTTCTAGATGATGTAACTTCTGTATCTTCTGTTTCGTCGTCTGATGGTTTAGTTCTCAGGTCTGTTGTTCGACTGTCTGATCTTTATTCCACATGACAGGTTCCTTTTTGTTGCCGTCTGCTAGTTTGTTGTTTCGGTTGGCGTATCCTTCTGTCCGTCACTTCTGATGGATTTAACGTGTGATACTCGATGCTTCGGGGAGTTTCTGTCTCGTCAGCCTTTAAGGCCGGGATGAATATCTTAAACGGTGTCAGTCGTAGGCGTTGTCGTGGGATACGATGTCTGGGTGAGCGGTCGTCTCTCTTCCTCATCCATCTATCTGTCTCAGAGCTCCGTTTCAGTTCATCCTCCCTCATGAGCCAACCTGCAGCTTCACAAAACGACAAAATGAATCACATCTGCCCCAGACGATTGCAATTAAATAAGAGCAGATTAGCTTGGTGCTAATCTACGCGTCGGCTGCTCAAACAGCTGCGTTATCTAAGACAGTCCCAAGGCTGATGGGATTCCGTCTGGAGGCGGTTTGGGTGGTTTAATACTGGCTTCATTCACTGATTTTAATCCTGTCTGGAGCAAATGTCACTGGTTTTTTCGCCCTCTCCGGTGTTAAATTAGTCTCAGAACTCATCGTCAGGTTGATTTATTAATGAAATTACTACAAGGAAGTGAAGTGTTCATTTACATCCAAAGACTGATGATGTACAGCACGACCAGAACAAAAAGAGTCAGCATTGGTAATGGGTTTTATTATAAATCACATTACGACGACTGAAAAATAAAACCCTCTGTAGCCGTGTCTGCCATCGTCTTTGTCTTCAGTTTCTTCAAACGTCTTCTTTGAAAAAACTGCTGGTTGGATTCATTTCAGATTTTACATGTAGCTGCCTGGGCACACAGTGTAGAGAGATTTTGATTTTTGACAATTTTTTTAAATATGTAAAAATTGCCTTTACTTATAATGGTCCATATTTGGATGGTTTATAACATGCAAACGCTTAAAGATATCAATAAAGTTACTATTGATCACTGATACAAAGTCATATATGAACTTTGGTTTAATTCATTGAGTTCTCCTCCAGTGAAAGTACCACTCACTTCTATTGGGAGATTGATCTGCATCCAGACCACAGGACTGACATACAGACAGAACCTGACAACCTCACAAATTCAACTTGGTATTGATTCTTGATAGAACATACTGGTGAGATACAGGGACATTGGTCCTATTTTCATCTTCCTCCATCATTTCTGGATGCTTCTTGTTGCATCCTTTAATCTGTTCCTTCACCTAATTAGTGTTAATTATTCCCCCTCAGGGGTATACAGATTTACCAGGAATTCCATCCATTTGTCTCAGATTTTTGTCCAACCAATTTCTTGGACACTATTCTTTTCAAATTTTAGCAATATGTTTTTGACATGTGCCCTTTACTTAATTTTGGCATTGTTTATATATATATATATATATATATATATATATATATATATATATATATATGTATATATGTATATATATATATATATATATATATATATATATATATATATATATATGTGTGTGTGTATATATGTGTGTATATATATATATATGTATATATATATGTATGTATATATATACACACATTTTTTTTTTTTTTTTTTCAAATTTACTAATTTTAAAAAGGTTTTTCAAAAGATTGAAAGTTAAGACTCAAAATGAATCCCTGTGTAGATAGGGGATCAGTGAGCAGGAAGTGTTAGTCATGACGGGGTATTGGTAAGCTCCACCTACTTTTTAAACTTGTTTGCTCCTTTTTGCTAAGTTCCAAAGTTTAGAACTGAAGAACCACAAGGACTGAATTAACCAATGACACTCCATTTAAAAGTGATAACCTCTAGTTTCAGTACATTTAATTTATTAGTTTATGGAGAAAATACAACCTGAACTACAGCAGAAACAATTTTTTCCCTTCATATATATATATATATATATATATATATATATATATATATATATTTATTTATTTATTTATTTATTTATTTATTTTTTAATGAATTATGGATGTAATGATGGAATGGACCAGTCATGTGACCTCATGACACCAAGCAGGTAGAAGTCCCATCAGCTTCAATCACTATCCAGGTGATTCTTTTACTAATTATGTTTTGTTGTTCAGGAATATTGGAAAATAAACTTAGTGACTCAACTGTGGAGAATCTGGGCTTTATAACAATGTATAACATGAATATATTGACAAAAGCTTTATTGTACAAACTCTATTGTATATGTAAATGACATCTGGTGCACTTAAAAAACAGGTCTACGTCAGCTCTGGGAGGTTCTAATGTGGTCTACATCTGACCCACAGACCTGGATCAGAGCAGAGACCAGTTAAAATCTGCATTTTCATTAAAACCTGAACAGTTTCTATCACAGTGAACAGTCTCCACCTACAAATACGTTTTCCATTAACACACAAATATCAGAAAGTCAGTAAAAACTCAGCTGCTCTTTAAATATTTAAAGTGTGTAACATTCACAGCAGGTTAATGCTGGAGCGGTCGATGTGTAGGAGTGGAGGAGAGAAACTCAGCGTGATTTATTCACTGAAACTAAACCAGAAACACATCAAACACTGATTGTGAAATAGGGTGAATTCAGATGTAAACTGATGCTCAGTTTGTGAATCAAAGGCCAGTAAATGAACAGACCCAGGCTGATTCTGCTGTTTTACATCGTTTTCATCTTGTGTTTGTTCTGTTTGATCGTCTTTTCGGTGTCTTGTTGTTTCAATTCAGTTCAATTTTATTTGTAGAGCCCAATATCACTACAAGGCTGCCTCACAGGGCTTTACAGAATTTGTTGAATTGATGAAAAACACAATGAAAATAAGCAAACAGTCAAGTTTAATGTGATATGGCATCCTTTTATTTCTTATGTAGAACAGCTGACAGTGCACCTCTTCTCTGGTTAATGTGTTCTGTGTACAAAGTGATTGGGTGGAACATAGTGGAACCTTTTAATAATTTTTTTTTAAAACCCATGGAGTTGGATCAATGACAGTGGATGGACACACTTGGTTTATGCTCAGTTAATGATAGATTTTGCTAAAAAAGTCACTTTTTCTTCAGTTTTCTGTTTTTGATATAATAACTCTCAATCTGAGCTTTTCTTAACGTCTACTTAATCAGTAAATTAAATATAGGAAAATATATGATGTTCACTGAAAAAATACAGAAGATTATGTCAGGATAAATGTGATAACTTAAGAAAAGTTAAACAAGGGAGGAGGTCCATCCAGACAGGTGAGGGTAAAGGAGGAGGTCCATCCAGACGGGTGAGGCTGAGGGAGGAGGTCCATCCAGACTGGTGAGGGTAAAGGAGGAGGTCTATCCAGACAGGTGAGGGTAAAGGAGGAGGTCCGGGGTCACAGGTCAGGTCAGGTCAGGGCCCAGATGAGTCCTCTTGGTCCCGTCGTCATTGGACCTTAAGCGTCTACATCTGAAACAGTAGCCACTCCCCCAGAGGGACGTGTGAAAAAGGGACACTGTGAATAACAATGAACCATTTAGGTTAAAATGACCCAAAACACACTGGATGGTTCACCTGCTGCATTCAAACCAAAGCCTGTTTTAAAGTGTAGGCAGTAAAAACAGAACTCTGAGGTCAAACCACGTCGTCCTCTTTTGATCTCGTTGAGGTGAATCTCGCTGTCTTGTCGGTTTAATCTCCATGTCGTCGTTCTCCTCCGGTTTGAGGGATTATGTGTTCAGACGGTCGATACGTGACGGTGGCGGCGGTGACATGTGTTTAACGTGTGTTTAGCATGTGACCGTTTGCTTCTTTGTTTGTGTTTGGTTGTATCAGTGTCAGGATAATGAACACAACACCTGAAAAAGTAACTCTTTCTTTAGTTTTCTCTGTTTTGATACAATAACCTTTGAATTAAGTCTGAGTTTTAATGACCATCTACATGATCAGTGAATTAAAAATAGGAAAATGCATGATTTACACTGAAAAATGCAAAATACAGGGGATAATGTCATAATAAATGGTGATAAATCACTTAAGAAAGACTGCATTTAGAGGGAAATGTAATTTGGCAGTTGCTGAAAAAATACTTCTTGGTTTTTTATGATTAAAGTCCACATTTTACATTTTCTTTGTCTGCACTAAAACTGCACCTTTGTCAGTTTCCTTAAGAAAGCAAGGTTTTTACCTTGCTTTTTACCTTGCAGTAAAAGTGAGGTATTTTTACTGTGAACTCTTGCTCTTTTTGTGTTTTTCCTGTAGACAGTGAACGTTGATGGTTAGAGACACTTGTTGCTGTTCAGGAAATTTTTGTTGATTTTACTGAAAAATTCCATTTTTCATCAGTTTTCTCTGTTTTGATATAATAACCTTTGAATTTACTCTGAGCTTTAATGAACATCTACATGATCAGTGAATTAAATATATGAAAACACAGGATTTACACTAAAAATACAGAGAATAGAATAAAAAATGCAGAAGTTATATGTAGAGAAAGACCAACTTGTGGTTCTTACTTATTTTCCATAAATATGTTCTGATGTGAGCCGTCTCAGTGGACATTTAATCAGTTCATGTAAACATGTGATGGTGGAGGCGGAGCTTCCGACTTGGCGTGGGTGTGGCTGGTCGTAGAATCACCGGGTTCACCTGAAAATGTGAGACTCAGGACATTGTGGTGTCACTGTTGTCCTGGTAACATCACCCTGAGGATGACACACATGCCCATTGTTTGCAGTTGGCAGCGTGTGAACGGCGGCGGACTCGAATGCATCCCTGAGGACGACAAGGACGTTCCCGCCAGCGGTCCACGCCGTGCCGGCCTGAAATGTCAGGTGTTCAGCAGCGGAGGGAAAACACAGGCAGACAAACCGGTCTTTGAGTTCAGTGACTGCCAAGTGTGAACATGTTGTCGACATTAGCATTAGCATTAGCATTAGCATACAGCTCAGTCCCCCAGGGGGTCACGACCCCACTCACATGAACCCGACGACGCCATCAAAGGCTTTTTGTGAGTCAGACCTTTGTGTTTTCACAGATACAAGGTTTTTACCAGGGAGACTCAAGGAGTTTGATTAATGACACTGGATGGACACACTTGGTTTAAAAAGAAAAGGAACAAAAATGAATTAAAACTTTACAAAATCCTAAAAGAATAAGAAAAAAATCCACCAAAATTATGTAAAAAAGAATAATCTAAGCAACAAGATGAAGAAAAACAGCCAAAGTGATCAATAAAATGAATAAAAATGAATAATAAACCAAGAAAATAAGTAACAGGAATAAAATAAGCAACAAAAAATTGTGGAAAAAATAATAAAATAGGCCACAAAATGAATAAAAAAATCTACAAAAATAATGAACAAGAACATAATCAGCCACAAACTGAATGAAATTGAAGAAAAATAATAAACTCGTGTAGTTAAGTGACAGTGGATGGAGACACTTGGTGTATGTTTAGTGAATGATATATTTAACTGAAAAAGTCACTTTTACACCATTAAAATGGCACTAGTTTGTACATTTCATCTCTGAGGGATGGATGATCTGGACAAAATGATTTTTTTCATATATTTTTTCAGGCAGCAGGAGCTTTTTTACTTGTTTTGTACAATAAAAACTCTACATTTTTGCATTATTTTTAACCATAGTATTGCAGTTTTATATAAAAGAAACACAAGACAAATCTGTTCACTGATTAAATATAGTCAGTTCAATACAACATGAACCTGAAAAAGGGATGAATGACGAAGAAATCAGGGTAATTGTACTGGTTTTTAGCAGTAATGGAAGTCATCGTTCAATCCGAGACTCCAGGTGTGTTTTTATCTGAACCCTTTAAGTCCCGAAAATCACACAGTAACATTTAACCTTTACAGAGTGATTTATCCCAATTTATTATAATATTATCCACTTCAATTTGCATTTTCTGTGTAAATCATGTATTTTCCGATATGTAACTGATTGATCGTGTAGATGTTTCTTAAAGTTCAGAGTAAATTCAAAAGTTATTATATCAGAACAGAGAAAACTGAAGAAAAAGGGACTTTTTCAACTAATTAAGTCGGTTAGAATATGTCTATATAGCTTCTATAGAACCAAGTTTATGACAGAAATGGTCACAGATATCAGTATAAATACTATTGAGCACTGATAGGAAGTCATATATGGACTTTGATTTGGTAGTGATGTAGTTCTCGAGGCCGGTCTTGGTGTCAAGACCAATTATTTGTGGTCTCAGTCTTGTCATGGACTCAAGTCGTTTGGTCTCAGTCTTGTCTTGCTCTCAGACATGGCTATGTCAATGGGATTTGAACGAAAACCGCATCATCACAGAATAGTATCATTATTTATTACACGCCCTCTTCAAATACAACCAGTCAGATGCATCTGTTTTAAAAACATGTTATATTGTATACATTTTCTCAACAGACAATGCCAGCCCTCCACAGTCCACTGGTCATGTAGTTCTCGAGACCATTTTTTTGTGGTCTTGATCTTATCACAGACTTAACTAATTTGGTCTCAGTCTTGTCTTGGTATCGATACCCTTCGGTCTCGGCAGTGTGTTGGTCTCAGTCTAGCCCGTCGAGACTACAACACTATGGGACTGTGACCTTTGACCTTGAGTGACCTTGAAGGGTCAAACTCAAGGTCATCAATGTCTAGATTTCAACAATCTTCCTCTCTAAAACTACTGGTTGAATTCATTTAAAAATTTTATGTAGCCTCCATGGGACAATGTCTACAAAGTTTGTTCAGTTTTAGAAATTTAGATTTTTTAATTTTTGATGAATTTTTGAAATATTTAAAATGTGCCTTTACTTAACAGTTGTTCCATTTTCTATTATTCAATTTTATTATTATTATTATTATTATTTTTAATTTTTGTATTGTTTTGTTTTTTTCCTATGTTTTGTATTATGTTTGTGTCTGAAATAAACTAAACTAAACTTATAATGGTCCATATTTTAATGGCTTATACCATGGAAATAATTAGAGATATCAATATAGTTACTATTGAGCACTGATAGAAATCATATATGGACTTTGATTTAATTTATCCTTCAGTGAAAGTACCACCCACTTCTATTGGGAGACTGATCTCCTGCATCACGACCACAGGACTCGAACATACAGACAGAACAACCTCACAAATTCGACTTGGTATTGATTCTTGATAGAACATGCCGGTGAGATAAACTGGCACTATTTTTCCAATTCTCTCCTCATCCTGGAAAAAAAACTCCACCTGAAACCATCAAAAGTGCATTTATTTTGTCATTACAGTTGCTGTGAAATCATGCATTTCAGACTGAAACCATCCCTGATAAAGAGTATGAAGTCCCGGAGGGAGGGACTGAATCTGTTTCAGGCTTAGACACATTGTGGTAAAGTTTCAGATTAGAATAAATCTCCAGGAAATGAACATAACGTCCTGTACACTCATGGAAACACACGCCTGTGGATGTGTTTTCTTTTCTGTCAGTGTGTCAAAGGTGAAACCATCGTGTTTTTGTTGCCTGTAATTAACCACTGCATTAACGTCCCTGCAGAACGTGTCCTATTATCTAGTGTCGACACGCTCTTTCCACAAACACACACTTGGTTCTGTTTGTGGGACTCCGGCTTTTGTTGCGTTTGGTTTTTGTCGACGTGTTTCAACTTGTCCGACTCGGCTCTGAATAATGTTATTATGGGATGGTGGTAGAACTGGCGACGCTGCAGCACTGTACGAGTGTCGACAGGTCAGCGGATCATGGATTAGACGTGTGAAATGACAACAATGCAGAGGGAGGAGGAGGAGGAGGACGGATGGATGGAGCATGCTCAGAAGCTGTCAGTGAACATCTGGCTGCAGGTCCACGTCCGTGAGGGTTTATGGGAAAATCAAACTAAAGCCCTGACACTTTCAATAAATAACAGACAATAAAATTAATAATAATAATAATAATAATAATAATAATAATGATTATAATAGAAAAGTCAGTTCAATTCAAGTAAAAACAAATTATTTGAAAAATTAAAATTACATGTAAGCAGCAGGATTACATTTATATTCAACTCAAGAAATCTAACAGAATAATTTCTTCTGCAGTTTTAACAAGGATGAACCGTTGGATTTTACGCTAAAAATATCATTAACACGAATTTACTCCAACGTTTTGATCTGATTTTAATTCTATCATTATTTTATTATTATTTTATTCATTTTTTGTTTAGTTTGTTTAAGTTTTTGTTCATTTTCATCTAAATTTACTTCATATTTTGTTCATTTTGTGGTGATTTGGCTAATTTTATGAATTATCATCTTTGTTTATTTCAATTCATATTGGTTTATTTTGTTCATATTTTGATGATTTTGTTGATTATTTTGGTCATTGTGTTTATTTTATTCATTTTTTGTTGAATTTGTTTTTGTCCATTTTTATGTAAATTTACTTCATATTTTGTTCATTTTGTTGGTTTTTTGATTCATTCTGTGAACTATCTTGTTCATCTTTGTTTAATTGGTTTAATTTTATTCATATTTAGTTCATTTTGTTGATTATTTTGGTCATTGTGTTGGTTATTTTCTTCATTTTGTTAATTATTTTTTTCAATTTTGTTATTTTAGTTTTGTGAATTCCTTGGTTCCTCATACTGTTGAGTTAAGTCCTTTCCATTTCCTCCACTGATGTCCAAACCTTGTGGATGTTAACAGACACTCTTTGCTTTTATTGTTCACTCTATTTTCAGTGCTGTGCAGCTCTACGTTTTACTCTCCACAGTGTTAAAGACAGTTATTATTGGAGTGAAATGGTTTGGCTGATGTTGTTCCTTGGACACTGAGGTCATTAAAGTGCTTTTACCTCGTCTCTGACCGAAGATGGAAATATTAAAGTGTCTGTAAGAGACAAGTTTGAGTCTAAAAGCCTCAGAGTCCAGTTATTATCGATCCGACCTGAAAAAACAACAAACTCAGATGACGTTAAAATGTCACCGTCTCATTTAGTAGAAGAGGAAGAAACACTGAAGGAAAACTAGAAGAAAAGAGTCTTTACTGCAGGAAAAGGAAATGTATAAAAACATGTTTACAGAACTGAACAGATGTCATTTTAACCTAATGTGCAGACGAGTAAACCATTAAAACCTCAAATTAAATCAAAAACACTAATGAAAATAATGAACATTCACTTCATTACAATGTGAAAATCAGTATTCAGCGTCAGCAGAAGAAGTAAAATATTACGATCCAGAATCCTTTTTCTTTTACTGAGTTTCCATCCTTTTTTAGTACATTTAATTCATCAGGATAAACCATAAACTAAACCCACAGGATAAAAATAATAATAAAACTCCACTGTTGTAAAAAGATAAAAATAGTAAAAATGGTGAGAAATAGAGACAAGAACAGCCAAACATTAAAAAGATAAAAGAAGAGCAGTAATTATAAGGGAATTAATTCAAATAAATAAATGAAAAAAAAAAGGGATTTGCCTCCTCTAGACTCTGTTTTCAGTGGGAGGGGTTAAATCTGTGATTGACAGCTCCTCTTAGTCCATGTAAATATATAATTATATAAACAGATATTTCCCACCTGTGTTTTCAATAATAACCTCGTACACATTCAGTCGTTTTTTTGTCTCCATGAACCTGGATAAATACGATGTTCAGCGCCATCATGTGGTTAATGTTCAAATGAACAAAAGTCACACGACAGTGATGCAATTTTTAGCTTGCCGGCCGACAGTCCGTAAGCTATTGTCGTCTGTTACAAAAATTTTAATTGTCTTCTTCTCCGAAACTACAATTCCGACTGACTTCAAACTTGGCATACAGCTTCTTTTGATCATGTCAACAAAAGTTAGAGAAATTATTTGGATCCCAATTTGATTCTGGATTTGGTGCGACTTTGAGATATTTCCCCATTATAACAGATAGGCAGTGGATCGATGCAATAACTCAGTAAATATAAATGATATCCAGTGTAAATTTCTACAGTCCAGCCCTGATGGGGAGATGACCAAAACATAATGTCCACATGCTGATCAGGATCTTCTTCTGGATCCGGGAACTTACGGAAAATTTAACATGAGATCTTATGGGGAAAAAATTTCAATCATCTTCTTCTCCGAAACTACAGTTCTGATTGACTTCAAACTTGGTATACAGCTTCTTTATGATGATGTCAACACAAGGTATTGAAATTATTTCGATCCGGATCTGATTATGAATTTGGTGTGACTTTTAAACATTTTTCTATTATAACAGATAGGAAGTGGATTGATCCAATAAATCAGTATCAATGATATCAAGTTGGAATTTGAATTTTTTACAGATCTGATTGGAATATGACCAAAACATGGGCTATTTCTGTAATATAATAAATACACAGAACTGGGTGATAATAAATGGCATCTGGATACATTTCCCAAAGCTTTTAATTTGGCCGGTAAGCTACAGGGCCATTGGTCTTATTTTTTTTTTTTTTATCTCATACTGCGACGCTTGGATCCTAAACTCAGAAATAATGGTTTTCAGTGACAAACTGGAGTTTACATGTGGATAAACTGAAAAAATGAAAGGGAAAATATAAGTTTTTACAGACACCAGATATGTAATCGATAATTACTGACATTCAACAAAAAAACAACAACAAAATAATCAATAGCATTCAACAAAAAAATAAACAAAATGGAGAAAAAATCTGAAAAACAAAATGACAAATAAAAAAGAAAATTTAGCATAAAATGAGTAAAATAAAGAATAATCCACAAACTGAACAACATAATTAATGAAATTCAACAATAAATTAACACATGGAAGCAAAATTGTACAAAATAAATAATCAACAAAATGTTCAGAATTTTACAAAAAAATATAGCAAATGTAATAAACAAAACTGAACAAGAAAATGTTGAAATAATTAATGAAATAAAGTTGAACAAAATCTTCCAGAATGAAAGAAAACATGAACAGTCCTGGTTTATTCCGGTGAACAGACCCGGAGGTTTTGTTCATCAGGTTTATGAAGCTTAGTCTGTTGAAGCCCCGCCTCCTCTGGATGGGGGCGGAGTCTTTCCATTAGCTCAGGAATCTGTCAGAACAAGATGGCAAAAAAACAGCAACAAAGAACGACAGGAGATGAAGAATCTTGAGTTTATCCGCTGTCAATCTGTCGCCACAAACTCTTCATCACATCATCACCATCATCTTAACGCCGTTAATCGATCCGACGTTTGGTTTGTGAAACAACGTCAATTACTGTCACGGACGACGGAAGAAACAGTTAGAGATTCAAGGAGGAAGGAGATGATTGAAAACGAGAACATTTAATGTCCTCATGACGGGATTTAATCTGCTTCTGTTGGAAAGAAAAAGAAGAAAAGAAGAAGAGGAAAGAATGAACTGATGTTAAATGAAAATTAACAAAATAATAACATTCAAGAATTATTAATATTAAGAAAAAAAATCTGCAAAATACTACTACTAATAAGGATAAGAATACAATGTGCTAAATATAGGATAAGCAACAAAATGAACCGAAATAAACTAAAGCAACAAAATTCACCAAAAAAATGAACAAAACTGAAGAAAAAATGAATAAATAAATAAAATCAGCAAAATGCAACCTAAGATTAGCAAAATCCACAAAAATCCACAAAATGAACAATATAATTCAACAAAAATGAACAAAGTTGAAGAAAATACAAAATAACTAATAAAATCACCAAATTTAACATAAAATCAGCAAGATAAACAATCAACAAAAGGAACAAACATGATTCAACAAAAAAAATTAAATTGCACAAAATTAACAAAATTATCAAAATTTAACAATAAAATGTAAAAAACAAACAAACAAAAAAAACACAAGTTGAACTGTCAAAATAATTTACAACATAAGCAGCTGCACAAAAATGAAGATAGTCAATGAAGAATTTGCAAAATTTTACATATAATGAACAAAATAAACAGTTGTCAACCAAGCCAAAGAAAATAATCAACAAAATAATACAAATTGAATGAAAAATTAACACAATAATGAACAAAGTGAACAAATTTATCAAAAATTTATCAAAAAACCAACAACATAATAAACAACTGAACATTTTCCTCCATAAACAGACTAAAGTTTTTGTGTTAAACCTTCATCTCTGTGTTTTTTTTCATACATTCAAGGGTGATTTTCTTCTTCGTATTCAGTTTATTAAACCTCCAGATCTGAGTTTGATTGACTGGAAACGACTGGAACTCACTCATACGACGCATCACAATAAAATGACAAATAAAACAACAAAAAACCCCACAGTTTTGACGTTTAATGGAGTGAAAACGCCCCTGACTGTGGCAACGACCTCCAGAGTGATAAAATACCAAAGGTTAAATGTGTTAAAAGTTCATTAGTGATGGTTTTAGATGTTTAAGGGTTAATTAAGTAGTAGGTTAATGAGACATTTGTCCATATTAAAACACTGAGGGTTGAACATGTTCAGAGTTAATCGTCAGATATATCCCATCATGCCATGCTCCCTGTGAACATATGGATGTATATCTTCTTCTCATGTGTTTCCCGTTGACATGCGTCTGTTCTGTTTTTACTTGGGCACGTGCACCCGGCAGGACCCTGAACACACCATGGGCTTCAGGGGCCTCCTCACATTTCCTGTGGATCAGAGGGGGTCGGGGGAGAGGGAGAGGGGTGAGATTTGCCCCCGTGCTCTTTAATGTCTTCAGTGAAATATGAAACCTGATGTATGGAGGTATACAGCGGCGCGGCGAACGCTGGAAACCCCAACGCCGACTCCTGCCTCGTGTTTAGGTCGGACCGTAGATGAACGGTCCATGTGACCAACACCGTGACCAATCAGAGAACATATGGAGGATTATGCAAGAACCGCTTTGTTCTGCGCTTAATACGTTTAAAGAGGAACAAGCTGACGTGGACGAAAACCAGAAAAAACAAACGTACATCAAGGAAAAGCACAAAATTAAAGCAAGAAACAGTGGATCTACGGGAATAAAATGATGCATTTAAGGGATTCAAATCTGAATCGTTTGCAGTTTTGTTCAGTTTCAGAAAAATCCACTGTTTTAGATTTAGTTAAAGACCCAGGTTTGTTGCACATCAGTTTGACCTTTAACCTTTAACCCCTTCATTCTCATCGGATCCAGTCACGACTTTATATTAAATACATTTACAAGTTTCTACAATAAAACTTTTGTCAATATATTTATGTTATAAAGCTCAGATTCTCCACAGTTGAGTCTCTAAGTTTATTAACTTCAGCCATAAACAAAAATAGCCAATACTGAATAACTGTCATATTTTTAACCCTTTAAATGCCATGTTTGTAATGGAAACAAACCATATTTTTTGATGCAAAAAAACCCAAAACAAAACATTTTTTTCCCAATAAACTACATAAAAATTGGGTTACTTTTTTTTTTTTTTTTTTTGGCATATGTCAATGATAACAGCAACATTGGTTGACATGTATTATTATTTTTTGTGCTAGGTCAAATGTTAGCCTAAATGCTAAAATCATTCAGTGTGTGTTTTGTACTCATTTCAGAGTTGGTTGCTATTGCACAGTGCCGTACTAATGTCAGAATGTTTTTCATAGTTTGTTTTTAACTTTTTAACTTTTTTTTATATTTCATCAACTCGAGCCGTAAACAAAAATATTATCCCGGTCTTTTTCGAATGTTCTTCCTTTCTTTTTCTCCAGTATTCATGAAAAACAAAACATAATTAGTGACAGAATCACCAGGATACTAATGGGACTCCTACCTGTTTGGGGTCAGGAGGTCACATGACTGGTCACATGACTGGTCCATTCCATCATTAATCATATTCCTTTTGTCCAGAAGAATCCAATGTTCAGAAATATTCAAAGTGCTTTTCCATAAAATTATTCCAAGTTATGACATTGTTCCTGTAAAGTCCATTGTCTGTTTTAAAGTTGACCAAATGTATCAGGAATGTTTCTAGGCCCAGTTTGGATCAGTTTGGATTGGTTAGGATTGGTTTGGTCACCCGACACTAAAAACTCCACAGCTCCTATATTTTACTTAAAAAATATAATATATCATCCAGGTGTAGTTGACAAGATGTACAAATGATGTAGTGTAGTAAAATAACATAGCAGGTGGTTCCAGGCACAACAAATCCCGCCCCTCGTATTGTAGCTTATTTTGGCATCGATGCAGCTGATGTCATCATGTCTGTGTGTGTGCTGATGTCAGCGTAGACATAGACAGAATAGACAAATTTCAACCAATATAAGTAAATGGGAAAAAAAAAAGATTTAAAAAATTCATAAAAAATTTGAACTTTAACCTACTTTTCCAAAATATAACCACATCTATTCTGGGTCACTGGCAGTTTATGAACCCAATTTGGAAGGAATTCAACCAACAGTTTTTTTGCTAAAGTATTAACAAACAAACAAACTTAACCAAAAACAATACCCCTTGCCTCTCCATTGGGGGGCGGGGTAATAACCTACAAATAATGTCAATTCCGAACTTCTCTCTATGTTTTAGAGTGAATAACAAAAATTACATGATGAAAATGTTTACATCTACAAACTATCCTTTAAAAAAAAATTGTATAACATGAACAACCTGAAATTTCTTAAGAAGAATAAGTATAACTTTAATAATATTCTACCGCAGTTTATCATTTACACATGTACATTGCAACTTACAGATCACAGCGGATTTACAAATACACAAAATATTTAATAACAGGCAGAATATTGGTCAAATTTATACTTTTTTTAAATTAAGAAATTTCTGGTTGTTCATATTCACCACAGGGTGTTGTCGTCAGTTCATCGTCTGTTTGTCCGTCCATACATATGTGCAAAAACTTTGGCGTGGACTGAAGGCTGAAGGTTTTCAAGTGCAAGCATGTTTTTTTGTAGCTGTCATTATGTATAGGTTATTATGACAGTGCTTTACTGGTCTGACCCACTTTAGGTCATTTTGGTCTTGTGAAACCTGAACTAAAATTATTTTGACACCCTTGATTGTTAATGATTTATTTAAAAGTCTTATGTGTCATAAATTCACCCCATGGGTTGGACTAGGCCCTTTAGCGGGCTGGTTTTTGCCCATGGACCACACACCCCTGCTTTAAAACAACACAAACGAGTGGATCTGTTCACTTTTTGCTCATTCTACAGCATCAGAAAGTGACAGATTTGAAGAATGATCTAGAGTTTGCAGATAAAACGTCAGCGGTGTGACTCTATAATCGGTGTTTCTTCCTCCAGGTGTTGGAACAGAAGGGTCCGATTCTGCGTCGGCTGGTTTCAGCTCTAATAACTGCTGTTGAAAGGCGTCCGCTGTCAGCACATGTACATCTGAAAGTATAGCTTTGAGCTCCGTGAACAAACTGTAAAGGAGCCGCTCGCTCGGCCCGCTGAGGCCGACGCTTTATTAAAAACCATAAAAGAGTCTGAGCGTCGTTATTTCACTTCCTGCCACCGTTTGGCTTCACATCTGCAATATTTACGACATATTTACTGCATTTGAACATCACAGGGTGGGGGCACACACCGGGGTGGTTGTGTTGAAAGTGTATTTAACGCAGCGGAGATGTGATCATGTATGGTGAGGAGGCAGCAGATGCAAAACTCAAACATCTTTTTCTTGTGCTGCCTTCACTGACACGTGGTGGTGCATTCGAGTGTTTAAACCCCCCCCACAGAGGTCCTTCTAATCGCCAAAAGTACGGAATGAAATAATATCACAATGTTTTTCAACTTTTTTTTTTAACATTTTTTTGTATTTCAACTTCAGCCATAAACAAAAATACCCAATTTTGTATAATTGTCATGTTTTTAACCCTTTAAATGCCATGTTTGTAATAGAAACAAACCATATTTTTCGATGCAAAAAAAACAAAAACAAAAACTTTTTTTTCCAATAAACTACATAAAAATCGGATTACCTTTTTTTGTCTAATGTCAATGATAACAGCAACATTGGTTAATATATATTATTATTTTTTGTGCTAGGTCAAATGTTAGCCTAAATGCTAAAATCATTCAGTGTGTGTTTTGTACTCATTTCAGAGTTGGGTGCTATTGCACAGTGTCATACGAGTGTCTGAATGATTTTCATCATTTGTTTTTAACTTTTCAAACTTTTTATATTTCATCAACTTGAGCCGTAAACAAAAATATCATCCCACTCCTTTTCGAATGTTTTCCTTTCTTTTTATATAAATCTTTTTGTTGTTTGGTTTTAATGTTATTTTCAAAATAAATAAACAAAACAAAAATACCAAATGCTCAATAACTGCCATATTTTAACCCTTTAAATGCCATGTTTGTAATGTAAACAAACCATATTTTTTTGATGCAAAGAACACAAAAACTTTTTTTCTTCTTCAGTATACTACATAAAATGGGATTACTTTTTTTTGTAGATTTTTTCATCCTGGCATATTTCGATGATTAACAGCAGCATTGGTTAATATGCATTATTATGTTTTATGCTAGGTCAAATGTCAAATGCTAAAATGTGTTAATGTGCATTTTTTTACTCACTTCAGAGGAGGGTGTAAGTGTAGTAATTTTTCATTTTTTACAATGTGCTGATTTTAGTGGCAGGGTCAGAATTGTAAAAATCATGCAAAAATGAACAAGTTTTGAATTCTGACCTTGTAAATAATAATATGACCTTTTACAACATGAAGTGCAGTGTGCATAATATGCTCATCCAGGTACCAGAGGGTTAAAATGTCACAGATACACAGATGTGTGTGAATATATAGGTTGAACTACATGTAGATAAATACTTTAACTGTGTTTTTTGAGTTTTTCCTTTTACTCCCTGCTGGTTAACACACACATCTGTACATTCTAGTTCTCACAGACTTTAGTTTTAATGCATTTAAGCTGAATTATCCTATTTTCATTTTGCGTCATCGTGCATCTTGAAAGACTATCTCTGCTGAATCCCAAAAAAATGCAAAATGCAGAGAAATAAATCACTTAGGAAATGTGAAATGTAGATAAAATTTGCAAGTCACGACTGATATCCCGCTGTTCCTGTTTCCTGTTTATGTCCATTTCATGTTGATTGGTTCCTCAGTCTTTGCTGTAGTTCAGCTTCTTTCAGTGTGAAGTCATTGGCAGATGAAAGCTGTGATTTCTAAGTCATTTACTGTCATTATGTATATGTGTGTCTGTGTGTGTGTGTGTGTTTTTAAGGCCATCTTCCACATAAATAATAGTGTGCATAAACGCTTCACTCATATCTCTGTTGATTTATCTGGTTGCAGTCCAACCCGCCTCCTCGTTCCAATAAAACTCACACAGAGGAATGTTAAATGGGGGATAATTGTGGTACCTTTGCCAGGGAGGGACTGCAGTGATTTAATGTGATGCTGAAAGGATAAAAGTCTCTCCCACCACAGTCATTCCATCGTCAATTGCTCAGATTTACGGTGGCCGTGACAGTCCAGCGTCCTCCTCCACCTCCCAACATCTGCACACACTTTTAACACGTTAGCATGTCCACTGCCTCCGCCGTTAGCTCACGTGTACGTCACTGTAAAGATGCCGCTTTACGGGTGGTGTTTCCTATAAAAGCCCCTTCGCCCTCCACCTGCCTCAGGCTCTTATCTGTCTCTTTGAAACTTTACAACCTCTTCAAACATCGGGAAGTACCTGCTCAACACGTCCACACAACGCCGAACGCCGAACCACAACCTGTCGCATACTTCCACGCTCACAGCCTCTGCATTCATGCATTTATTCAGTCACCGATAAATTAGGCCTGAAATGCTGCAGGCGGCTTAAGCACAGTGTATTTTTGGAGGAAGATCCATAATCCTCCCAGACGGGATTCTGCTGCGACAATAAACACATCATTCACCGGAAGAATTCTCATTCTCAACCAAACAAAATACAGTCGTCAGTGTGTAGGTTTGGAACAGATCCTCAGAGGTGGATTTAACTCTAGCAGAACCGGTTTAACCCTATATGACATAGTTTTAAGTCTAATTATGACCAGGTTTTAACTCTATATGACAGATTTAAGATTATATGACAGTTCTAACTTTATACGACCAAGTTTTAAAGTTATATGACCCAGTTTTAATGCTGTATGACCAAGTTTTAACTCACTTAGATTGAGTTTTAATTCTATATGACCAAGTTTTAACTCTAAATGACCCAGTGTTAACTCTGTATGACCAAGTTTTAATGCTATATAACCAAGTTTTAACTCACTTAGATTGAGTTTTAATTCTATATGACCAAGCTTTAACTCTAAATGGCCCAGTTTTAACTGTATGACCAAGTTTTAATGCGATGTAACCAAGTTTGAACTCTATTAGATTGAGTTTTGACTCTATACGACAGTTTTAACTCTATATGGCAAAATTTTAACACTAAATAACCCAGTTTTAACTCTAAATGACCCACTTTTTACTGTATTTGACAAAGTTTTAACTTTATATGAAAACGTTTTCATCTTCGATAACCAAGTTTTAACTTACTTGACCTGGTTTTAACTCTATATGACAAAGTTTTAACTCTAGCAGACTAAGTTGTAACTGTATATGACATAGTTTTAACTCTAAATGACCCAGTTTTAACTCTATATGACCAAGTTGTAACTCTGTATGACCAAGTTTTAATGCCATACAACCAAGTTTCAACTCTATTAGATTGAGTTTTGACTCTATATGACAAAATTTTAACACTAAATAACCCAGTTTTAACTCTAAATGACCCACTTTTTACTGTATTTGACAAAGTTTTAACTCCATATGACAACGTTTTCATGCCTGATAACCGAGTTTTAACTTATTTGACCAGGTTTTAACTCTATATGACAAAGTTTTAACTCTAGCAGACTATCTTGTAACCATATATGACATAGTTTTAACTCTAAATGACCCAGTTTTAACTCTATATGACCAAGTTTTAACCCTGTATGGCATAGGTTTAACTATATATGACCAGGTTTTAAGTTAATATGGCAGTTTTAAGATTATATGACTGTTTTAACCTTACATTACCAAGTTTTAAAGCTATGGCCCAGTTTTAACTCTACATGACCCAGTTTTGACGCAATATGACAGTTTTAAGACTACTACAGTTTTAACTTTATACAATTCTGTTTTAACTCGATTTGACAAAGTTTTCACGCTCTATAGCCAAGTTTTAACTTTATAAGACCCTGTTTTAACTCTATATGACATAGTTTTGACTCTAAATGACCCACTTTTAACTCTGTATGACCAAGTTTTAATGCTATATAACCAAGTTTTAACTCAATTAGATTGAGTTTTAACTCTATATGAAAAAGTTTTAACTCTCTATGACAAAGTTTTAACTCCAGCAAGCTGAGCTGTAACCCTAGAACCTCTAAAAATAAAGCAGAGCTGCATCAGCACTGACTCCATCTCACACTCAGATGAAGAATCATTTGTGAAGAAAGTGAGTGAACTCTGCGTATGAATGATGCATCATTTCACTGCAGGTTAAACCAACAGCGAATCGGCAGCTTCTGCTTCAGTAAATCACACTGAGAGTCATTTCCCTCTGGTCCTGCATCACAAAATGACTTTTCATTCAAGTACGGTTCCACGCAGAAGATAAATGCAAACCCCAAATATAATAAACCACACATCCAGCCTGGAAATCAATTTACAGAGGAAACGTTTCACAAATTAACATTCTGAGGTGAACATTTCCCATTTCTGTCCTCACCTCTGTAAATATACTGTTGAATGTTGTTTATTTTAAGACATGAAACGGTTGTAGATCCTGTGCATGAAATATAACAGTAAATAAAAGCAGTTAAACATTTTGGAGAGGAAGATGTCAAGACCTGAAAAAACTTTTATTTTATTTATTACTTATGAACATCCACCAGCGTCCAAAACCATCTACTCATGTAAACTGTTTAATACCTGTTAATCCACTAATCCTATCAATACATGTAAATAATTGGTGTAAAATACAGTTTGTCATCTTTCCATGGTCATCACGTATGACCCATATGGACGTTCAGAGGCTCCGTAGTTGCTGTGAAAACACCGTCATCTTCTACAACATTGATTCAACAGTAAAATCCATGGAGTTGGATCAATGATAGTGGATGAAGACACTTGGTTTATATATATTAAATAATAAATAAAATGAACAAAATGAATAAAATATTTACAAAGTGATAACATGCCCTGCAATGAACTGGAGACATGTCCAGGGTGTACCCCGCCTTTGCCCATAAGTAGCTGGGATAGGCTCCAAGCGAACCCCGTGACCCTAGTGAGGATAAAGTGGGTTCAGAAAATGGATGGAAATGGGTGGATAAATAACATAAAAAATGATCAAAAGAAGGCTAAAATGAAGTAAAACCAATAAAATAAGCAACAAAATGAACAAAAACAGCCAGTGATCAATAAAATGTACAAATATGAATAATGAACCAACAAAATAATTATTAACATGAACAAAATAAGTTATATGTTCAGTTAATGATAGATTTGAATGAAAAAGTCACTTTTCTTCAGTTTTCTCAGTTTTGATTAAAAAAAAAACAAACAAACTTTGATTTCTGAGCTTTAATGAACATCTACATAATCAGTGAATTGAATATAGAAATGTTTAATGTTTTATGGGTGGCTATGGCTCAGGAGGTAGAGCCAGTTGTCCAATAATCAGAGGGTTGGCAGTTTGAATCCCGTTTAACTCTTAGTTGTGTACCGTTGTGTCACTCAGTATTATAATGTGGAGAAAAATGTAATTTGGAAGTCACCACAAAAACAGCTCTAGGTAATGGATAATTAATCTAAAATGCATTAAAACTTCAACCTAATGTAATGTAAGTGACAGTATCATCAGCGTAAAAATGTAGTTTTATGAATTAATATTATATTTGACTGTTCTGATATAATAACCTTTGAATTTACTCTGAGATTTAATGAACATCTACATGATCAGTGAATTAAATAAAGGAGACTACATGATTTACACTGAAAAAAACAAAACATGCAAACGTAAGGAAATGACCTCCTTTAAGCCATGTTTTAATGATGTTACAGATGACTAAATGTAAGTGTACAACATCTGCGTCTTCAAAACATCCACAAACCAATGAGTAAAGTCACAGAGGCTTTGCCTGATTTTTATATGTGAAATGTAACCAATAATCTACAATTATCTTAATATATTAAACAGAGAAACTTAACAAATCCCTTTGGCAACAAAACAGAAAATGTCTGGTAAAGGAACCAGGCCGGTGTCTGCATCCTTAGGCTTTGATTGATGGGAGAGAGGAAATAGAACAGAAAACAACACAAACCCTGAAGTCGTCCAAATGTTGTCCAGGTTGGAGGTCGTAAACGTCTGGAGATGAGCGTTCTTTAGTATTTGTGTTGAACGGTGGTGGTAAACAGGGTCTGGAGGTGGTTTCGGGTCGTGTGTTGGTGCAGATTAATGTGTCCCTGTGTAGAAGTGTTTCCACGTCCACACCTGTCACCTGTGTTGACACGTTGCCATGCGATTGCTGTAAATTGCCTCATAATGACTGACAGTTTGATGGGTGGTGCCACTGGCTGACCGCCAACATAACGGCTTCAGTGATGGGCTGGTTGGAGGAGGCCGAGTCCTCCGTCTGCTCTGGAATCATCCACCGCCCCAACACATGTTCATCAGATGGAAAATCCCTGGCGGCGAACAGGACGGTTTGTGATAATGACGCCCAGCGGCGCTTGGCTGTTCTGAACAAACGTCTGACGCTCAGATTAAGACCCGGCGTCACCACCTCGTCTACGGAGGATCGACCAGGCCTCATAATCACTTATACTCGTCTCCTGAGTCTGAATGAGATTAAATTATTCCGCCTCTGAGGATCAGTCCCTACAAGGGCAGGTTTGGTAAAGATACTCAACTGGAGGGAAGCTCACAGATCATTTCACGCTCTTTTGTCATAAGTCGAATCTCAGAGTCTGGAAGTGAATCGCAGACAGTTCAGCTCTTCATCATCTGCTTCACTTACTCCTCCTCATCCTCCTACATTTGAACACTAATATCTGGACCTTCTACTTCATTTTCCAAAAAGCTTTTTAGTTATATGGATCTGAGGTGGATTATTCGGTGTTTTTATTTTACATTGTTTAATTTTAAGGTAATTGGATGAAACGATAATTGACGGAAAAGCCCGTAGTCTCCACCTCCTTACATTGGTCATCTTCTTTATTATATTCCCGATATCAAGATTCAGGGATATAATGGTTTTTACCCCAAACCCTGCCAGATATCCTTGGTGTGAATGCAATAACTAGGACAGATTTGGTTGGATTTCTTCTCCCTTGGTAACCAACATAGGGGACCCCCAATGGAAAAACCCTATTGATTTCAGCTTCTCTGTGAGTATTATAAGTCCTCCAAATGGGGGCACTTTAGTTCAAATCCATTTTTTGGACATAAATCTAGCAATAATAGGCCAATTGAGATAAAATTTGGTTCATATTGATCGTCTTACAAATATCCATTTTCTTTCTACCATCATATGGTGTCATTTTCATTCACTAGGTGGAGTTTTGTAGGAAAAATTGGTTCTCTGACCGTTGTTCTGCCACTGTCAGGTTGATGCAGCTCAAATGGAGTTCATATCAATTGTCAAATAATTATCGTAGATAGGTTTATATTAGTGCTGTCAAAATTAAGACATTGATGTGGATTAATCTATCATGACTGATCTGATTAAAAGTGTTTAATGCAATTGACACATCTGCAGCGGGCAGTTTGTCCAAGTAGAGTTACCGTTACGCATGTGCAAATGGGCAGTTGATCTGGTAGTGACAGGTACCGATAAAGATGGAAGATGCTAAACAGCACGTTGGTCCTCTGAATGGGAAATTTGAAAAACCAGAACGAAACAGTCAATCGACATAAAGATTTACACACACTCTGCAGGAAGGAGTTTTCTTTTCAATGAAGCATGTCCAGGTTAAAATACCACATTAACGCAAAGCATACTTTAGTCTGGGATTCTGCTAGCACTTCAGCTAATGTGTCACCCAGCCTGCGAAAAACATGTCAAGTGCATAGATATTCCCTTCTTTCTTGAGTCTGTTTGCTCATGCAAAATGAAATGTGATTAATATAGTTTAAAAAAGAATATTTAATTGTGATTAATCAAAATTAATCCAAAGCACCCCGTGATTAATCTGATTAAAGATTTTAATCGTTTGACAGCACTAATTTATTTAATTTGTTCAATTTTTAAATTATTAAAAATTTACCTTTACTTATAATGGTCCATATTTTAATGGCTTATAACATGGAAATCGTTAGAGCTATCAATATAGTTACTATTGAGCACTCATAGAAGTCATATATGGACTTTGATTTAATTTGTTGAGTTCTCCTCCAGTGAAAGTACCACTCACTTCTATTGGGAGATTGATCTCCTGCATCCAGACCACAGGACTCTGACATAGAGACAGAAACTGACAACCTTGCAAATTGAAGTTCTATTGATTGTTGATAGAACATGCTGGTGAGATACAGGGACACTGATCCTGTTTTTATTTTACATCATTGTGCATCTAATCTCAGTATAAACAGATGAAACAATAACACACAGAAAAGATAATTCACTGGGGAATCTGTCATCACAACAAAATGGAATTGTCATTTCCATCTCCAACAGTTACATTGTTAATTTTCTTTGCTTTGATTTATTGTTGCATGTTGTAACGAATGCACTCAGTTTTTACTGAATAAGACAAACAAAACAAATAGATGCAATAAGATGAAGATGTAAAATGATGAAACCAGAAGGCGCTTTGGTTTCTACGTCTCAGAGTCTTTACATTTTCACTCTGCTGTAAATACCCGGTTCTTGTACTTTTACGACCCTCATGTGTGTTGGCGAGTTGACGGTCGGGGGCTTCCAAGGCGCATTGATTGATTTCTATAATGATATTGATGTGCTCGGGCTACAGTACAGGTTTAAAGATCAACCGCCCTGTCAAACCGAGGTGACTTATCCAGATTAATATCAACGCTGAACGTTCCATCTCCTGCTCACGACAGCCCAAACGCAAACCAACCGTTTCGCTGCTCACCTCCACATTGGACTTGCTAATACACCCTCGGTGGTTCCAGACTCTGAAACCGGTGAATATGTGTGAAAAAAGGAAAAAAAAAAAAACCTGTTTCTCATCTGACTTTCAAATGTCGGCCTTGTACAAACCCACGGAGACGAGGTGATCTTATTAAAACCATCCGCAATGTTTCCATTAAAGTTATCAGAGCAGCTCCCCGCCGTGTCAGGAGTCATTTATCAGGAAATAGAGATTTGTTCACCGCCGTTGAGCTTGTAAGGAGGGAGTGCTGTTGCTTTACAAACAGGCGGTAGGAGGAATGAAATAAATAGGTCGTTGTTTGTTTGTTAAATGTTTTGTTGGTTTATTCTCGCTGCAGCTCCACAAGAATCAGCAGTTATTTCGTCTCAACCGTCCAAACACCTTCAGTCACAATAAAACCCTCACTGCACTTCACAGAACAACAAGAAAGTGGAGTTTCAGTTCTGTTTTCAGGTTCCTTTTACTGGTAAAAGCCAAAGCCTTTCAGTCGTTTAAAAAGACATTTCTGCAGAGTCTCAGTGGATCTTTTTTTTCCAACAAATTAGCTCCGGTTCTTCAACTGCACAAGTGGAATATAATGTTCACAACTATGTTTTCATCAGTTTATAATCACCTGAAAATATGAGGTGTGATGTTTTTGTTCCCTTTCAATGCAGCGTTTATTTTACCCCTGAATGATAAGCGTGAAAATAAAATGAGAGAAATGTAAGAGGGGAGTTAATAAGATGAGGAGATGACTGGCAAACCGCGTAAAATCCATCACATCCAGCAAATTTACTGAAAAAATGTGGGTTTGTTCATTACACAGAAGATGAACCAGTAAAATCAGAAATGCAGAGAGAGGCTGGATGGAATCATAAATCAAACGATATGTGGATTTATTCAACAGATACGAGGATAGACAGAGGAACTGGATGGGGAGAAGGAGTTATCTGGTAAAAAAAAAATAAAAAAAAATACTGTTAATAGAAAGAAAAGAGACGTTTCAGGAAACTGAGGGAGAGAAGAAACACAATGACCACAATGACGTAGACCGAAGAAACACATCAGGATGACAAAAATAGGACAAAAGGTGAAAGTTTCTGTTTCTGTATTTGCTCAGAACAGTGTCTTTTATCTACTGTTACCATTAAATGACTAGAATTTCGTCCTGTTGATGCCTTGTGCTAATATGACGACAATAAAATTTCTATCTATCTAAAAAACAACCATCACTGACTCTAATGTTGCATTACCTTATATTGTTTTACTTTACAGCAGTTCTGTTGCATTAAACTACATGTTAGATTTCATTATGTCACATTACTTTAAATCACTTTTCAATACAAGACATTAAAGACCAGTAAGTGCTAAATAAAATGCAGTGTTTAACGAAGACGAAACCCACCCATCTTTAGCATAAACGTCACAATGATTAGTTCGATAGTTATCACCAGTAATTAATCTTAGCGCTGATGATAAACAGCATCAGTGAGAATTGCAGATGAAGCATGTATAGAATGCCGCCATAATCTAAAACTGATAAAAAGTCACTTCAGTAATCATCTTCCCACAATGCACCAGTTCTCTAACATATTTAAAAGTCAACTTCTTATCAGTCTACAGTTGAAGATGCTTTGAGGAAACAAAACTTTAGGCTATGACTGTATTTCTGGCTCCTAAGAACAATTTATTTTTTATCTGAATCTGGCCAAAAACTGGCTTGGAATTATTATTTGCAACTTCCAAATCAGCAAAAAAAAAGGCACTGAAGTCAGATGAGCAGTGACTGTGCAGATTGTGTTGTGAAGTATACAATGGTGAATTTCACATCCAGTTTAAACAGCATGATTTAGATAAAGTATGAATGACATAGGTCCTAGAACTGAGCCTTGAGGGACACTTTTATTGATCATGCCACATGTATTGAACACCACCATAATCTCAAACTGAAAAAAAGTTGCTTCCATAGTCATCTCCCCACAATGCACCAGTTCTTTTACATGATATTTAAAACTTACAGTAGCTTATCAGTTGTCAGTTATTCATACTTTTACTTCGTCAACTCTTGAAGCATTTTTATCGGAGATGCTGATGTTACAGTCATGACAGTAGTCGCTTTTCCATTGACCCTTAAAATGCGCAAATATAACTTGAGCATAAAAATTTACCTAAAAGGAAATACGACAATTTCACCAAACCTCTCATTTTTTTATTAAAAGTTTTTGCAGTGGGAAGAGGTGGTTTTTCAAGCGTAGCGCAAATGGTATATCATCAAAACTGCAATGGAAAGACCTTTTTTCGCAACTAGAGTCACGTGAATTAAAAAAAAACAAAAAAAAAAACAAAACAAAACATGTGGACGGACATTACAACAAGTGAAGAAGAAGAGTTATGATGTGGTGTGTGGACACACCAGGAAACGGAATCATTTTTTTCATTTAGTACGAGACAGAGGGGTAATATATAATAATAATGAATATATCTGTAAATCAACATGATATTTATGTTGGTCGCCATGTTTATAGAATGACTCCTCGTCATCTCACGATAATAAATAAACAAATCAATGCTTTTGTGATTTAATGGAAAAACCGACATTACGCATTTGTTTTTTTGATATTTGGTAAATATAAGTAAAGTAAAGTTTTGCGCAAACGTCCAATGGAAAAGCAACTAGTGAGACAAATTGACTCTTTGCATGAATATGGTTTATTTGCAAATACAATACAGTCTTTGAAATTTAAATAAAGAAACACTGGAAAAGAACACTGAAGCAGCAGAACTTGAACAATAACGTAGTTTTATCTGCATCTATAACTAGCTTGAAAAAGGGCACTAATCGAGGTCACAGGTAATTGATCAGGTTGTGTTGCGCAAAAAACAAAGGTGTCTGCATAAAGGTGACGTTTACATCCAGTTGAGTCAGAATCAGTTATATAAAGTATGACGAACATTGGTCCCAGTACTGAACCTTGTGGGACACCTGTAATGGTTACTTACTGCTCTTACAGTGTAAACCTCTTGGTTATAATTTGATGATTTTCCTCAGTTTTGTTAATTTTTAACGTTGGTCTGTACCCATGTTTGCAGTGTTAGCCTACAACACAGTTATATTACTGTATTAACTTGTACGAACATATATAACGTCATCTACAGCTGCCGTGTGTTTACATAGATTTTCTCAGCTGTAAATTGATGTTTACCTCCACCAGGAGGTACTGTGATCACTTTGCTTTGTGTGTTTGTTTGTTTGTTAGCAAGATAACTCAAAAAGTTATGGACGGATTTGGATGAAAATTTCAGGAAATGTTGATACTGGCACAAGGAACAAATGATTAAATTTTGGTGGTGATTGCAGGGGGGACTGATCTGCCTTGGCGGAGGTCTGCGCTCTCCGCGTGCTTTCCTTGTTAATGCGTGTAAATGTTGAACTCGGGTGATCCGGAATTAAACCGAAGATGATGTCAATGGTGCACAGTTAGTTTGAGGAGATACAGTGAAATCCACATCAGTTTGCATCCTCTTGGTCAGATTGCTCATACGTGATTGGATGTCTCGAACATGTCTGCAGTAGAAGAAATGGGCACTGTGTTGCGTTCAGGGACTCGTCCTCGGCAGGTCTTTGTCTTTGAACCCTCTTCTTCCTCCTCCTCTTCTTCTTCTCTTGTCAGCGTGCCTGCTGAGCATCACCACGAGGAAACTCTTAATTAGAAGAAGTAATTAAAAGTAGCGTCTTATATATTTATTTATCACATCAGTGGAGGCAGCGGCGGCCTGGAAACATCTCTGAGGCAGCAGACACTGGAGACACGTCCCGGTCAGAAAGGTCTCATCAACACAGGCCTGGAACTACACCCACCACTGCTGAGGCTGATGGGAAATATACGCCTTAATTATGTTTGTCACATGAAACCGTTGACTAGTAACAGATAAAACTGTCGGCGCCTCCGTCCAGCTGCTAATACGAAGATTAGAACGAACTCGTATATGTATGAGACGTTAAAGATCGGCTGAAACTCACAAACTGAAGGAACGTACCGATGCTGGAAGGACGTAAACACACACCGACCAACTCATTTAATATGCGCCAGGATCGTTAAGTGAATAATTAATGTTTCATGTAAATGTAGTAAAAGGAATGGTATCCTCTCGAAATTTGACATGTTTGACGCAAACCTTTCAGAAAAGAGACAAATCTGGCGTCTCTTAGAACCCAGACTTCAAAACTTTTTACACATATCCAGGGTAGATTCAGTAGATGTGACTGACTCAGGTTCATAACCACTTGTTCAGACGTCAGCAGTAAGCAGTCAATATCTGAACCCATCAACAGCTCCATGAAATGCACTAATATCTCAAGGTTTAACCTGTTAAAACCTGAGGAGAGTTCGGAAGCAGTCTCTTAAAAAGTCTTACCTCTGGTCTTAATGTGTTAAAGAACCATCATGGAGAATTATTCTGTACTTTCAACCTCCAGTCAAGGTTATAATAGTTTTGGATTTTTTATTATAGTTTTGTTTTATTTAGTTTTGACTTTTTTTCTCTAATTCAGTTTGTTTTAATTGGTTTTTAGAGTAGGTTTGCTAGTTTTTATCAATTTTCATTTTTTTGTAAATGCTTAGTTTTAGTTTAATTTTTCTCATATCTTTTATCTTCCTCACCCTCATATTCAAGTAAATCCCAGACAGGACTCTGCTGCTTTCTCCCAACTTTAGTCTCCATGTTTCCAGGTAGAGTGGAGACAAGAAGACGACTCCAAACGACAAGTGACGAGAAGTGACGGACCATGAAGTGCCGTATGGTGCCGCCAGCTAAAATTACTGAGGCGAAATATATCAATTTCATATCAACCCGACATCTAGAAAGATGAAAACGAAGGGAATTTTATCCATCATTTTTATCTGTTTTAATTAGTTTTGTAAGCACACAATACAGTTCGTTAGTTATCGTTTTTTCTTTAAATATAGTTTCTATTTATTTCAGTTAGCGAAAATGCTTTTTCAATTCTACTTTTTTGTCATTTTGTTAACGATAATAACCTTGCCTCCTGTAGAAGTGAAGTTTTATTTTTTTTTTTTCATTTTGTTTTTATTGAAAAAGGTGACAAAATATCTCCAACATGACCAGTGATACAGATATTATCTATTAGAGCCCTTTTCGTATTTCTTATTTTATACGTACAAAAGTGTTTAAAAAAAAAACAAAACAACTAACATATGAACTGGGTGCTTACAGTTTCGGAATTTCTCACTTAAAAACAATCACAGCGTTACAATACCTCTGGGTTCTTTATACTTTACACATATACAGAAAAACATAAAACGAAGAATGAATACAGGGAGATTATAAAAAAGAGGACATTTTTAGAAGAGCGATACAAATTCTGATTGGCTAGAGGATACAAATTTGATCCATTTATCCCAAATATGATAAAATGTATCCCTCTGGATTCTGATAGAGTAAGTCAATTTTTCCATTTTAAATACTTGCAATATGATCTCGTACCAATCTTCTATTGTTGGTGGAGTTGGGTTAACCACCTTCTTGTAACAGATTTCTTGCCGGCTGCTAAAAGTGCCTGTAATCATTTTATATCCTCCCTCCGTTCTAGTACAGCGACATCACAGAGATATAAAGAAGTTTTATTTTTAATGATATCTTGTCTTTGTCAGAGGTTATACCGGGTCCTGGGGTGTTTTTATTTCATTAAATACAGTTGGAAGCAGATCCATGAGAATTACTGAACACATGTATTCCGTGTTTAGTCCTTTTACATACGTATACTCACAGATAGACGTACCTTTATATGTTAAACATCTGCATTTAACAGCTATTCATTAAACCATTAATTCCCACCAGATGGAGTCCCATGGAGTTGATGAATAAATCGGGGGGTATAATACATAACAGCGGGGGGGCTTCACAACGAACTTATGAGTAACGTAAAATTTAAGCTTGACAAAAAATAGTGATTTGATTTATATCCTGATACATATTGATATCGTCTGATATGAAAAAAAAAATTATCGTGATATTTCCTTCCATATCGCCCAGCTCTACAGTCACTGTGAAATATGCACCATCTATTCTTTACTGAACCATTCACAAGTCTTGGGGGCGGGTCTTTCACAATGCGTCATACGTACCAACTCCTTTTTGTCGCAAGTCAGTCAGTTCCATGTCTGCAAGTCTCTTTACAACTGTTGTCGGTTGTTTACTTGATTCAAAAATAAAGCTTGAATTACAGATTACACCCTTTATTCTCAAATTTCACTGACAAAAGTGGCAGTAATCACATCTGTCTTATCTGTGATTGGTTTACTCGGTATCTGTTAGTCCCGCCTTCATATTTGGATTCAAGCCCCGCGATTCCAGACAGATTTCTCATTGAGAAAGATGGATGGCTGGCCAGGCCTTTTTGAGCCACGGTACATATTTTACATTAGAAAAATCCCAAGGCACACCACCAAAAAAAAATGTCACAAAAAGTGTATTTATTGAAATTTAATGCTAATCTAGTCTGAATTTACCACTCAGTGTGAAACCTGGGCCTGTTTAGTTGAACACAAAGCTGATAGGGTGGGGTGTGGGGGGGGTGTACGGGTGACATTGTCAGGGGGTGTTTGGAACAAGAAAGCTGGGAGGGGTCCGCCAGCAACCCCCCAGAACCCCCGGCTTACAGATTGAGGTCGGTCGCATAAAAACTTCAAAAACTGTAAAACTACATACATTCATTTTATTAATGATTTTAAAAGTATCATGGAGAATGCAGCAAAGGAGGAATATCACTGTTTTTCTTGATGCTGTTATGGTTGAATAGTTGTTATGGTGTTTTGTTGTTCATTGTGTATCATGTATGTGTTTTCAGTTGTTTGGACTTTGTATGGCTGCTACCTTGGTCAGGTCTCCCTTGCAAAAGAGATTCCTAATCTCACTGGGACTTCCTGCTTAAATATAGGTAAAATAAAATAATAGTATGGGGGGCATATCTCCCCCGCCCCAACCTGATACCCAAGGTCTGCTCGTAACTTGCTAATCTGGGGCGGCCATGGCTCAAGAGGTAGCGCAGGTCATCCAATAACTGCAGGGTTGGCAGTTCGAATCCTGCTCTGTCCTAGTTAGTCCATTGTGTCCTTGGGCAAGACACTTTATCCACCTTGCCTTGGTGGTGGTCGCAGGGGCCGTGTAGAAGCCAATAATGTAATAACAACCAATAACGTAATAACGGCCGATAACGTAATAAATTTGCCGTTTTTAAAATGTAATAGGCCAATAACATAATTTCTGGCCAATAACGTAATAAAAGTCCTGAACTGATAACGTAATAGCTTTTGGCCAATAACGTTATAACTTATTATGTTATTGGCTTAGTTATTAGATTTGCAAAGAATTTTTTTTTTTTACCAGGCCAATAACGTTATAACCAGCCAATAAGTTATAATGTTATTGGCTAAAAGTTATTACATTATCAGTTCAGGGCTTTTATTATGTTATTGGCCAGATATTACGTTATTGGCCTATTACATTTTAAAAATGGCAAATTTATTACGTTATTGGCCGTTATTATGTTATCGGCTGTTATTACATTATTGACTTCTACAGGCCGTAAGCGCGAATTTTAGTTTACCACCACCAGAGGGGTAATGTGAGAGTGAATGAATAACATATAAGTGCTTTGTAATAATTATAATAATAATACTAATAATAATGTAAAGCGGTTTGAGTGTCCAAAAAAGCGCTATAGAAATCTAATTTATTATTATTATTATTATTATTATTATTATTATTATTATTATTATTAGTATTAGTATTATTATTATTACACATCACAAGTGAGGGGGGCTTTATCAACAAAACGCACTGCATTGGGGCAGGTTCACTTGCCCTTTTATTTTGTAAAAGGAAAGAGGACACACAGTTCTTATAGAGTGGATCATTGGTGCATGCTGTTGTATGCATCTATATTACGCTGCTTGCTTACAGAACCAATCAGGTGAAACTGGACAATCTTCCACAGCACACCTGATGATTTTTCACGACACACTTGTGTACTGTGGCCTCCTGGTTGGGAAACACTGGGCCAGGCTATTTAAACTTTGCAAATAGGAAGAAATTAACGCTAGTCAGGTGGAAGAATATAGGTTTTGTTCTTATAACTCAAAGTACAAACATGGCAGTAAACGAATAAATCGCGCCCCTCTCGCTGTCGACACGCTCCCGTTTGATCCACTTTAACGCACTTTGTTTTTTCCGCCATTGTCTCCTCTGGCTCCTTTCTTCTGATTCTGTGTTTCCGTTTTGATCTCCTTCTCACTCAGCAGTTTCACACTGATGTTTCAGACCGACCCCCTCCCATCGCCATCCCCTGCCGAGCCCCGCCCTCTCCTCCCCAGGTTTCATCATTTGTAGTGTGTGTTTGGTTTCATCAGGCCCCCGTGGAGCTGCTGTAATCCTCCAACCACACAGGGATCACACCGTGTGACTGCAGGGCCCGCCGCCGCTGCCTGCCGCCGTGTTGATACGACCGCCAGCTTTAACGAGCTCCTCGCCTCGTCCTCCTCTTTAATGCAGGTCTACAGAGGTTTCATCATGTTACCGCGGCGACTGGATGAAGGATCAGAGACTCAGATAGAAATGAGAGGAGAAGCATCGTGATCTGATCCGCAGCAGGTGTCGATTGGACTGTGAAAGTACAAGTACTTCAGTCCTGTACTGCATTATTTACTCTTATATTAACAATCTCCAAACAGGCTTTAGTTTTAATTCATCTGAGGCAAATTATCTAGGATTTTTATTTCATATATCATTGTATGTCTTCACAACAGCAGCAACAATAATAGAAAAAAAGAAAATCATTCACAGCAAACGCACAAAAAAGAAAAAACAAGAAAGAAAAAGGCAAAACAAGACATAAATATAGATAATACACAACCGATCAGCTTTACTTTGCAAATCTATAACAAATGTTCCAAAACACTGTGGATTCGTTCATAAATTCGGGGCTTTTCTCTGCTAGTTGATGTATTTTGGCATCCAGAGGCGGGGCTTATCAGGAGCCATGCCCCGCCCCCTGTCTTCCTGTTCTGTAGGTCCGTGTTAGACCTGGTTTGTTCTGTAAAAGGCTCCTCATTGGTGTAAAGCTATAATAATAATAATAATAATAATAGTAATAATAATAATAATAATAATAATAATAATACATGAGTTTTATAGCACTTTTGTAGGTATTCAAAGACACTGTGACATGTGACCTGTTTCATGTTGGTTCTGCTCACATGTTTGGCGTGTATCACAACATGTGTGCGTGTCGTTGTTTGTTCATGTGTTTCCATGGTAACACTAACCTCGTTATGAATCTACCTGGAAGTGGTTGACGACGGTGTGTTCAGACTGTGACTGGATGTTGCTGCTTTTCCAGAGATGGCGCCCATTTCCTGTCACGACTGTGTGGGGGCGGGTCTGTTATTTCAGCTGGCTGATTGGCTGCTGAGCGTTAGGATCAGGAAAATTACTTAAATATTTTTGACATTGAGTCTTTTATTGGAACTGATGGCGATGGAATGGGGTGTCGCCCACCTCAGACATCAGACTTTATCTGATTAGAAGGCGCAGATTAACACCACAGTACTGATGTTTGTGTTTTAACTAGCATCAGCGCGGCCACAGGGGGCGCTGTAGTGCATGTAACAACACTGGAACTATTACTGTTACTATGACGATGGAAGGGATGATGTGATGAAGATGATTTTAATGATAACTGAAACACCTTGACATGAGATCAGGTCAACATCAAAGATGACGTCAACTGGATTCATTACACCTATGTACTCCCATTACTGTTCAGTCCTGTTACTGTTACTTCTGTTCACTCCTGTTACTTCTGTTTACCCCGGTTACTTCTGTTCACTCCTGTTACTTCTGTTCACTCCTGTTGCTTCTGTTCACTCCTGTTACTTCTGTTCAGTCTGTTACTTCTGTTCAGTCCTGTTGCTTCTGTTCACTCCTGTTGCTTCTGTTCAGTCCTGTTACTTCTATTCAGTCTGTTACTTCTGTTCAGTCCTGTTACTTCTTTTCACTCCTGTTACTTCTGTTCAGTCTGTTACTTCTGTTCAGTCCTGTTGCTTCTGTTCAGTCTTGTTACTTCTGTTCAGTCCTGTTACTTGTGTTTACTCCTGTTGCTTCTGTTCAGTCTGTTACTTGTGTTCACTCCTGTTACTTCTGTTCAGTCCTGTTGCTTCTGTTCAGTCTTGTTACTTCTTTTCAGTCCTGTTACTTGTGTTTACTCCTGTTGCTTCTGTTCAGTCCTGTTACTTCTGTTCACTCCTGTTGCTTCTGTTCACTCCTGTTACTTCTGTTCAGTCCTGTTACTTGTGTTTACTCCTGTTGCTTCTGTTCACTCCTGTTACTTCTGTTCAGTCGTGTAACTTCTGTTCATTCCTGTTACTTCCATTCAGTCCTGTTACTTCTGTTTAGTCCTGTTACTTCTGTTTACTCCAGTTACTTCTGTTCAGTCCTGTTACTTGTGTTTACTCCTGTAACTTCTGTTCATTCCTGTTACTTCTATTCATTCCTGTTACTTGTGTTCAGTCCTGTTACTTCTGTTTAATCCTGTTACTTCTATTCAGTCCTATTACTTCTGTTCATTCCTGTTGCTTCTGTTAATTCCTGTTACTTCTGTGCAGTCCTGTTTCTTGTGTTCAGTCCTGTTCCTCCTGTGTTTAGTCCTTTTAGTCCTCCTTTTGCTCCTCTTACTCTTGAGTTTAGTCCTGTTACTCTTATTTATTGTACTCCTACAACTCTGTTTAGTCCTGTTATTCCGTTTACTCCTGACAACCTTGCAAATTCAACTTGTTTTTGATTCTTGAACGAACATACAGATGAGAAACAGGGCCATTAGTCCTATATATACATATTTATTTGTTTTATTTTATTTTTTTCAGAATGTTTCTCAGCGTCAGGACTTTTTAAAGGTGCGAATATTAGTGCTTTGACCTTTTTGTGAGTTAAACCAGGATAAAAACAGTTTGAAGCTCATGAAACTGATTTTATTTTTTGATGTGTTGAAGGTTCTCAGATTAACATAAACATTTTTATCAGTTTGTGTCTTCTTGTTTCTTATCTTGGTTATTTATTTTTTTTCTTGTACTGACAGATATTGGTGTTTGAAGGATGTCGTGAAGACTTTGATGTAAAAACGTCAGCGTAGTAATATTGTGGATAATCGGCCCGTTTTATCCTGGTTTAATCCATGGCAGATCGTCTTCAAACCACATGGAGTCAGGAGTTAAAGCTGCCGTAGCTGTTATTCTTGTGCCTTTTCTTTCCGGGTCCGTTTGGCTGTTGTTCTTTTTTTTTGCTGTTTCCATCTGTTGCGCTCGTGTCTTTCATACTAAAAGATATAAGTGGTGCTTTGTTGTTGTCGGTCTAAAGGTTTTCTGTCATTTCGAGGCGAACTCAGACCGCTTTTGCTGTCAAAGCCTTTTATTCCATGTGATAGGACTGAAGTCAAGTGTTTTTTGCTCATCTGTACTCGAACTCTGAGCTCAATTAGAGTTTTTGACGTTTTCTAGTGTCTGAGGAAAACCAAAGTGAGTTTATCAACTACATCCACATTACAGTGAACATATAAAATGTAGCTAATGTACTTTAATCATGACCTTTCTGAGCATCTGCTTTATCAGGATTTTTTTTCACTCAAATAACTTTTACTTAACCCTTTCGTGCCTAGTGGTCACTCCAGTGGACATCTTTTCAAAGCTGTTCTCTTGTATATATAAGTATGTATATGTAATAAGATTGTCTTAATTCAAAAGAAATTTTTAAGAATGATCAGTTTTTCTAAGAGACTCGATTCATCTGCTCCTCTTTTCAAAAAATTCAATCTTCTCTCAATTTCTTTATGTTGTCTTCTGTTATTCACAACTTTCCGACACGATTTTCAAGCAAATTTTATCTTCCGTACTGCCGAACTTCAGTCTGTCAGTATTCTCTGAAATATCGTTACCAAATCTGTGGAATAATCTAAGACCTGAACTTCAATCAACATCTACTTTATCATTGTTTAAAAAGCATCTGAAAAGGACTTTAATTCATGAAAAATTGTAAGGCTGTGTATCACTCGATTTGTATTTAATGATTTGTAATGTGGATTACATTTTTATTGTTTTTACTTTAGTTTATTATTTTAATTATATTGTATTTTTAAGTCTTTTTTTTGTGTATTGTTCATTTTGGGGGAGGTATTCATATAAGCCTTCTTTTTGGCTTCTAACCTCTCCTACACAATTTTGTTACTTGTTTAATGTTGTTTTTTTTCTATTCTTGCTTTATTTTGTGCAAATAAATTAACAATTAATATATTCATGTTTTTTGTAGTTTTAGAATATCAGTCAACACAGTGGGCGCTTGTGCATCATTCCTTACACTGCCACCTATTGGCCAGTTGTGGGAAGTGCTTTTTTTTTTTTTGCTCATAACCAAGATGGCCAACAGGAAGTCAAAAATGCTAAGCATCCCAGGAATGTCTTGTAAATCCACCTATAGCGTAACACCCCTGAAGGTAGAAAAAATATGTTGGCATCATCTTTTGCCCAAATCTGTTTCAAAATTATGACACAACGTCTTACATACGAAATATGTGCAGTTTCATCTACATATGTGCACAACACTGTAACAGATGTTATAAACCAAGATGCAAAGAGTGAAACCTATTCTAATTTAAACTTAAATGGATGACATAACAAAAACATAGAAGCATTAAAAAAGGGGGAAAATTTAAATATATTTTACTTTAAATATTGACGTTTTAGGATGAATTGTTTTAATATTAAGTAGTTATTGTTTGAACATAGGATTCTTTTGTTTAATCTGTCTTACTTCAATAATAACAATAATAATAATAAATTTTATTTATAGGCGCCTTTCTTGGCACTCAAGGACACCGTACAGTAAAACAAGAGAGTATAAAACAAGCAATAAAGCAGAGTAAAAAATAAAAGGCAGGTTAAAAAATTGGACAATGCAATTGTGTTCACAAAGAGAAAGAGGTCCTAAACAGATACGTTCTGAGTTTGGATTTGAAGAGAGGGAGTGAAGTGGTGTTTCTGAGATCTAGTCCATGGGCCAGATGAGATGTCGGTACCACTCAAGGTGGCAAAGGTTGCTTATACTTTTTGAAAAGATACATGTCTGTAGTCAACATTTTGGTATGATAACCTTTCTGGAGTCACAGCTAAATTACTGTTTTCAACTGTTAAAATCCCCCATCCCCATTGAAAAAATGCATTTTTGACACTGGTACCTATCTTGGTATTGGCCCTGATTAAGGACATGCTTCAATGTGTTATAGTAATTTGTTTGGTATCATTTTAAAGGGGACACTCTGGGCATTCATTCGAGCTCTTTTGTGAATACTTTTGACAAGTACAGTAGACACTGGAGCTCTTCAAACTTTTAGTCACACAATTTTTCCTACCATTTTCACCTAAATCATCTCTTTTCTTTTAGTCCTGTGGCATCAGGAAGCATCAGAGATACAAAATACAAACACTGCAATACTGACATGACTCTAAGGATTCAGGAAATGTATAATTTACCCATATTTTCTCACTGTGGGGGTGTGATTTTCAGCCGAATGTCAGACAGACAGTTATTCTAAGAAAGCAGAACAAACAGTAAGATGAGGCTTCCGATCCTGTCAACTGACAGGGCGGCTGCGTGTTAGTGATGCATGTAGTGTCGCATTGTGTAATAACGATGCAATATATAATAATGTAATACTTTTTCACCTCATTGTGTAACAACGCCACATTTTGTAATTAAATGCCCCATTTTGTAATAAAATTTTTGAACGCATTTTAGAACAAAAAAAGCACTTGGAGAGCGCAGACCTCCCTCAAGACAGATTGGGCCCCCCCACGCACCCGCTAACCACCAAAATGTAATCATTTGTTCTTTGTGCTGGTATCAGCATTTCCTGAAAATTTAATGGAAATCTGGATCATGGAAATTTCATGGAATTTACCCATATTTTCTCACTGTGGGGGGGTGATTTTCAGCCGAATGTCAGGCAGACAGTTATTCTAAGAAAGCAGAACAAACAGTAGGCAGACCAAAGTCAGTAAGGTCACATTAATTGAATGCATTTGTTCAAATCAATGGCAATACGGGATAATCATTTATCTCACAGTGAGGTTACAGCTATACAAGTAAGGATTCAGAAAATAATATATGGTAAATATAATAAATCAATCAATCAATCAATCAATAAATAAATAATAAGTAAATAAATAATCTGGTGGCAAGGAGTTCCAGAGTTGGGGAGCAGAGCGGCTGAATGCTCTGCTCCCCATGGTAAATAAATAATGTTAATAATGAGTTCTTTGTGACCAGGATTTATGTAGTACTCTGTTGAAGTTTAAGTATGTTATCACTAGGTTTTTAGAAAGGAAACATCTGTCTGCACAAGAGTTAAGTAGGTTCTGTTCTTCCTCTAGGTACACGTCTGAACACACACATTCACACACATAGTGTTGTCAAATATAGGTGATGAGGGTAAACTTATTGTTGGCATAAGTTTACTGAGAGTTAAGGCCCCACATCTGTTTGATCTTTTTAGATAACGCTAAATTAAAGACCAACCCATTTGTACGGGTGAGCCCACCCATAGGGTCAATAAATGTACATTTCGTGTCATGTTCGGGGCTCATTGTCTTTGAGTCCTCAGCGCCAAATGTCCACCTTAGTTTTGAGCTGAATAAATTTTGTCAACTTTGAGACCGATCTGAATCCAGACTTGTCCTTAGAGCTTCCAATAAAAGAACACATTAACAAAATGAAAGCAGGAAAAACAAAAAACATTGAAACAGGAACAAATATGTAACAGGATGAAAATGAAAACATCTGACAAATTGATGTAAATGATGTGAATTAAATATAAAAATGAAATGACACAATTATGAAACAAAAACACAAAAACAACTTAAAAATATGAAAGAAAATGACATAAAAATAACAGAAAAATTAAATGACGACACAAAGATGCGTTAAAGTAATAAAAACTAAATTTAAGGGTTAATGGTTCATGGTCTGTAGAGGCAGCTGATGATCACCTGTCAATCACCTGTCAGTCACCTGTCAGACACCTGTTAAACACCTGTCAGATACCTGTCAATCACCTGTCAGACACCTTTCAATCACCTGTCAATTAACTGTCAAACAGGTGTCAGTCAGCTGTCAATCACCTGTCAATCAGCTGTCCAATCAGCTGAGGGAGTGTCCAGAACATGAACCAATGAAACTGAGGCTTTAGGGCTGTGATACCTTCATAAAACCTAGAACTGAAACCATTCAATCTTGGAGTTAATTAGATTTCAATTCTAGGTTTTATGAAGGTGTTACAGCCCTAAAGCCTCGACTTTTATTGGTTCGTGGTCTGGACTTTCCGTCAGCTGATTGGACATGTGACTGACAGGTGACTAACAGGTGATTGACAGGTGACCATCAGCTGCATTCATGCTGGAGCTAAAGTCGGATGTAGATTCAGATCGTGCTGGGTCAGGGTTCCGGACTCCCTGGAATTCTGGGTAATCTTTGTGTAAACCTCAGCGTTGCTGTGGCGTAGCCGTGGTGGCGGTGGGCTGGGCTTCCTGTAGTCGAGACAGGGATCTGAGCGTTTCCTCCGCCTGTGTCTGTGTGTGGATTCAGGTTGAACCTCCGTCAGTGGATGTTTGTCCAGATGTCGACTCCAGCTTCGCCCTAAGCTCCACCCACAGACGCCTGTTATCAGACCTAATGCCTGTTTCTGCTGAACATTAATTCTATGTTTTTGTTTATCCTGGATGAAAAAAGAAGTGTCCTCTGCCCTCAGGTTGGACTCACAGATGGATGTGTTTATGCAGCGGTGATGAAGTACTAGTACTGCACTCTGTACTGCATCAGCACTTCAGTATCTGTGTTGGACCACAGGGTTTATTTCTGTTCATGCGGAAATGTCAGCGCTGTGTCTGCAGGAGGCGGGGGGTGTGGTTTATGTACATGTGGTTTATGTACATGTGGTTTATGGAGGTGTGGTTCAAGGCTGAACCTGAGGGTAGAAGGTTCAGAGTTTGTACTTTAACTCTGTAGTTGTACTTTCAGTTTCTGATAGTTGTAATGGATTTGAGGTAAATTATCCAGTATTTAAATTTTGCATTATTTTTAACATCTAGACTGAATTCAACCTAAAACGATGAAATGATCAAATATAGAAAAGACAAAAACATGATGAAAGCAGGAAAAAAATGTTGAAACATGGATCAGTGTCTAACAGTGGGCCAGATTCTTCATTGGATTCTGATCCTGTTTCCAGTCCAGGTCCTGGTTCTGGTCTAGTCTGAACCTTTTCATAACTTCCCTCCCATGGTGTCAGACTGAGAGCTTTTAGTTTTACTAATGCATGAAATTCAGGACTTTAGTGTCTTCTGATCCTGGTCCTGGACCTGTGTTGATCCATGGTGGACCAGATCTTCCATCAGATCCCAGTTCCGGCCCTGGTTCAGGTCCTGGTCTGTCATGGTGGTGTTAGATTGAGAGCTTTTAGTTTTACTAATGCATTAATAAAGGACTTAAGTGTCTTGTGGTGCTGGCCCTGGTCCTGGTCATGTGTTAATCCATGGTGGGCCAGATTCTTCATCAGGTCCTGGTCCTGGTCCCGGTCTTGTTCTGTCAGATCATAATGGTTGCATCAGTTTGAAAGCTTTTAGCTGTACCAACGCATGAATGCTGGACTTAAGTGTCTGGTCCTGGTCCTGGTCATGTGTTGATCCATGGTGGACCAGATTCTCCATCAGATCCAGGTCCCAGTCCTGGTCCTGGTCCTGGTCTAAGTCCTGGTCTGTCACATCATAATGGTTGTGTCAGTTATAAAGCTTTTAGTTTTACTAATGCATGAATGCTGGACTTAAGTGTCTCCTGATTGTGTGCTGATCCGTGGCGGTGCGTTTGAGGCACAGGTGGACCGCTGCTCGCCGCACGCCGCACTGAACATGTGCATTCATTTCCTGTCATACTTTAAAAGGAACACGTTTGGAAAAGGTCAGAAAAGCTCTTTACTGACGTTAGTCTGTTTGATTCAGTGAAATCCAAGTCAGTCCAGTTTTATTTCAACTACAACTGTAAACGATCAGAACATCATCACAGAACTCACAGAACCTTCAGGAAGAGTTTTATTTACAGGGACGTGAACAAAACAAGACAAGCAGGACATAATAAAGACACTAAGATGACAGAGGTGAAGTCAGTGCACAAGTAAAAAGCCTGCAAATGTAACCTTTTAGTCCCAGTTGAGGAATCTACACAATAATATGTAATACAATAAATAAATAAATGTTTCTATTGTAGCTCAGAACTACAGTTATTGTTCTTCTAAAATAAGAGACAGAAAAAAAAATTTCAATAAATCTTGTAGAGAAAAAAACAAACAAAAGAGAAAGAGAACAATGAAAAAAAAAGGTAAAGGTAAAAACTAAACATTAAATCTATAGATCATTGTGTGTAAGTATTTTATTTTTATAATTCTGTTCTAAATATGTTTCCTTTCTTTTTTTCTTTTCACTAAAATATGAAACTATGAATCTCAAGTCTTTATATGAACCCAATGACATATGACTGGAAAATAAATGTAAAATAAATATGACGCTGAAGAGAGAATAAGATCAGAAAAAAAGTATAATAAAATGATGACAATAAGTAAAACCAGACGAGAGAATTAACAAACGATTGATTATATGAAATGAATCAGAACGAAATGAAAAGATGATACTAAGAATGTCTGACAACTGAAAATAATACCTACAAACATAACGTACAGAAGGATGCAGAAGGATGAAGTATGGATGCGCAAAATTTGGCAAAGTATTGTTTAATCAGTAAAATGTTAAAGTCAGGGTTTGATAAATACTCAAAGGTAGATGTTTAACCTTCCAGCATCCATTTAACCAGTGTTGTTGTTCTTGACATACGCCAGGCTGGGGGAAAAAAAAAAAAGTTATCCAATTTTTATGTAGAATATTGAAAAAAAATGTTTTTGTGTTTTTTGCATTCAGAAATATGGTTTGTTTCAATTACAAACATGACATTTATAGGGTTAAAAAATAAGACAGTTGAGTACATTGAGTATTTGGTATTTTTGTTTATGGCTCAAGTTGATGAAAAAAGAAAAAAAAAAATTCTCTCTGGGTGTGATATAGATGAGGAGCATGTAGAGGTGATCTGCTCTGACTCGTATGTTAAGAGTTTTAATAAATGTATGTGTCTATTAGTATATTTCCAACAGTTTTCTGGTGTCTAATAAAGTGGATTTGAGACGTACATGATGTATTTCTATTATCAGATCAGATCTACCTGTTCTAGATCTACAACATTTACCTCCAGCCATTCCATCCTGTTCAGAACAGATGGAAAGAGAAAAACACAACAGTTTTTTGCATCAGAATCATGAGTTTGAGGCATTCCGGGTCGTGGATATGTCCTGATTAGTTCTCTCGTGGAGGGGGCGGAGTCTGTGGTGGTGGGGGACGTCCTGCTGGACACAGACGGGCCGGAGGAATCAGAGCGAAGCGTTTGTCCTCAGGCCTTTAATGTAAAACACAGAGCAGATGATGGACCCGACACTGGAGGACGTTCTGGTGGTTTGGACTCGTCCTATAGAGGCGTTACTGCCCCCGTCTGGTCCTCGTCCAAACCCAGACCTTCATAGACCTCCACGGGTCCACATCAGTGCACATTTACTGGAGGTTGATGTTCAGGGACCGATCCACAGTACGACTCAGATCTGGTCTCTGTTGGTCAGTTCGATGGCGGTCTCATGGTCCAGGGTTCTGAGATCCATTGTAGTCCTTCAGGGCCAGATCCAAAACCATTGGACCAGTTTCAGATCCAGATTCAAACCCTCTGGACCAGTTTCAGATCCAGATTCAACCCATCTGGATCAGTTTCAGATCCAGATCTAAACCCTCTGGACCAGTTTCAGATCCAGATCTAAACAAATTCTCTTCAATTTGTAAATTGTTTTGCTCATTTTTTCATTATTTTTTATTCACTTTTGATCATTTTGTAGATTATTTTCTTTTTTTTCTTCATTTCTGATCATTTTAATGATTATTTCTCCCATTTTTTAATTATTTCATATTATATATATTTCTATATTTGTTTGTGTCCTATTTGTTTATCTAATAGATTAGTAAATGTTCCTGTAAAGTGAATGTATTCTAATGTACAGACTGTTTTGAAATAGATCTTGCAGCTCTGATCTTAATTTTGGACTTTATTTCTTAGTGACTTATTATGCTTTCTTATCAGTGTGAAGTATTTGATGGTGGTTTTTGTTCTTTCAGGATCACTGGACCTGAAGATGCTGTCGTCCTGTTGATGATCATTCAACTTCCTGTTCCATGTATTTGTCATTTCCAGCTGAAAGTCACTTTGTAATCAGACCTAAAATCAAGCATAAAACTCTTCTAACGATCTGATTCTGTGTCTGTTTTGTTTTTTGTACCAACACACATCCTTTTCCAAAGTGACTCGAACAGTTTCTATTTCCTTTGTTGTTCTGCTCAAAGACTGAGAAATGAGGCGTTGGATAAATATTTCAGTCAAGGACAAAACCATTAAACGTTGAGCACAGCGACAAAAATGAGCTCAATTTAAAAAGTGTAAATATGAATGTTAAGAGCAAACATCAGAGGTTTTTTGCAGGACTGTAGTGGTTGATAGAATTAAATGACACCAAATGGGGCTGAAAGTGTCTAAACCTGCAGTTCCTTAAACGTCCACTAGAGGCTCTGTCAGTGAATCAGTCCCATAGATTTGAAAGTTAAAACATCCAACATTAAAACAGAAATGAATTTGGTTATGGTATTAAAATTACGCTATTGGTCGATGTGTGGTATAATCACTTTAAGTAGCACTAGTTGACTGTGTAACCCAATGGGAATGAATGCTAACTAGCTAATGTAGCTAAATGATGCTAATAGATTGTATTGAAATAGATAACAAATATGTTTTATTCAATAAACAGAAGCTCTGACTCATTACCCATGGGCTGTCAAACAGAGCTTCTATTGGACCTGAGATCTGATTAATGGATCTATAATTATTACCTCTGCCAGGAGGTATTGTGATCACTTTGCTTTGTGTGTTTGCATGCGCATTTGCGTGCGTGTTTGTTTGTTAGCAAGATAACTCAAAAAGTTATGGACGGATTTTCATGAAATTTTCAGAAAATGTTGATACTGACACAAGGAAGAAATGATTAAATTTTGGTGGTGATGGGGGGGGGGGCAGATCTGTCTTGGCGGACGTCTGCACTCTCCGAGTGCTTTTCTTGTTGTATCTATAACTCTGAACAAAAAACCAAAAAAAAAAACAACTGTCAGTGAATAATTCCCACAGATTGACATTTTAACGCATTAACATGGTTAAGTTTACACTAGAAATTAATATGGTTACAGTATTAAAATGACAATATTGAGCTATGTGTAGTATATCAAAACCAAAAAACTAAAAGAACAAATGTAAAAAAACAAAGTTTAAAGAAAAAATTTGAAAAGGAGCGGGATGCAATACAACTTATATATTCCTGCCCCTTTACCCCATCTTTTTCTACTGATCACAAAGTCCCATGTCAGTTCCTCACAGTAACTTAACAAATCTTACAGATGTCAAAATAAATTCTAACCTATCCTGCACAAAACGCAAATTTATTATACATATCAAAAATAAACTCTGGTATAATCGCAGTAAGTAGCACTAGTTGACCTAATATGAATGAATGCTAATGCTAATGTAGCTGATTTATGCTAATAGGTGTATTGTAATAGTCTAACCTTCATGACAGAATGCTCTGATGTCATGTTAGCGTAATTTAAAAACAAGAATGTATATGTTTTATTCAATCAACAGAAGCTCTGGCTCATTACCTGGGGGTGGTCCATTAAAGCTGTCAATCAAAGCCTCTGATGGACCTGAGATCTAATTAATTAATCTATAATTGCATCTATAATTCTGAACAAAAACAGACAAAAAACTGCGTCAATGAATCAGTACACAAAACATGACTTTTTTTTACAGTAGAAATGAACATGGTTACAATATTAAAATGACACTATTGAGCTATGTGTAGTATAATCACACTAATTAGCACTAGTTGACCTAATATGAATCAATACTAATGCTAATGTAGCTGATTTATGCTAACAGGTTGTATTTTAATAGTCTAGTCTTCATAACAGAATTCTCTGACATCATCTTAGCGTAATTTAAAACCAAGAAATATGTTTTATTCAATCAACAGAAGCTCTGGCTCATTTCTTGGGAGTGGTCCATTAAAGCTGTCAATCAAAACCTCTGTTGGACCTGAGATCTGATTAATTAATCTATCGTTATACCTACTGCAGAGTCCAATTAAAACCAATTGGACCAGAATGACTCCTGTTGACTTCAGTGTCTTCAGTGTAATTCAATGGGAGTCAAAGCTGTTGGCAGCACCATCTAGTGGCTGTCAGCGGTGCTCCACTTCACTTCACTCATGGACTTAAACTGCCACTTGGCTCGTTGTTGTTGGAGGTTTACACCCATGATGTGTTAATTTTAGTTTTGTACATGTTTTTTTTTTTTTTTTTACCACTAGAATCCGTCCAAATCTAACATTTTCGCTGCATTATCAGTGTAACTGACATATGAAATGACGGGTGCTGCTGTGATTCTTGGTTTCCACTTCTGTCTCCAGGACGTTATGTTGATTTGTTGAGCTGTTGACTGTCCGCTCTGTGGTCGACATAATGACAGTGTTGTGTAAAACCTATAATCAATGTTATTACATTTCCTGAGGGGAAGAACTTCTGCTTCTTCATCTTCCTGGAGGCTCTAGATTCTTCCAGGACCCAAACACTAAACAAGTCCAAGAACCAGAACCAAGATTAAAAACCAGATTAACCTTCTGGTATCTGGGTGAGCATATTATGCACACTTTGCACTACTAAGACCATCTGAAAACTGAAAATAAAACCCACAAACATAACATACAGAGGGAACAGATCATAATGTAGGGATGTGTAAAATTAGGCAAATTGTTGTTAAATCAGTACAATTTTAAAGTCAAGGTCTGATAAATATTCAAAGGTAGATGTTTAACCTTCCAGTATACAGCTGAGCATATTATGCACACTTTGCACTTAATGTTATGAAAGGTCATATTTTTCACAATGTGTATAAGGTCAGAATTCAAAAGTTGTTCATTTTTGCATGATTTTTAATATTCTGACCCAGCCACTAAAATCAGTACATTGTAAACATTGGAAAATTACTACGTGAGCACCATTCTCTGAAGTGAGTAAAAAATGCACATTGGCACATTTTAGCATTTAACATTCGACATTTGACTGGGTTGTGACAGACCTAACACACAAAAACAATAATGCATATTAACCCGTATTGCTGTTAGTCACTGACATATGCCAGGATGGAAAAAGCCAAAAATAAGTACTCACATTTTTATATAGTATATTGGGAAAAAAAAGTTTTTTGTGTTTTTTTGCAGCAAAAAATATGGTTTGTTTACATTACAAACATGCCATTTAAAGGCTTAGGAATATGGCAGTTATTGAGTATTTTGTATTTTTGTTTGTGGCTCAAGTTGATGAAATATAAAAAAAGTAAAAAAGCTAAAAACAAGCTGCATTAAAAAAAAAACATTGAGATATGCCAGGGTGAAAAAATGTTTTAAAAAAATTATAAATCCAATTTTTATGAGTTAGGTAGGTAGGTAAGTAGGTAGGTAGGTAGGTAGATAGATAGATAGATAGATAGATAGATAGATAGATAGGGTTTTTTGCATCAGAAATTTAAAGGGTTAAAAAAATATGACAGTTATTGAGTGTTTGATATTTTTGTTTATAGCTGAAGTTGATGAAATACCAAAAAAAAAAAAAAAAAAGTTAAAAACAAACTGTATGGAAAAAATCATTGACATATGCCAGGGTGCAAAAAAAAAAAAAAAAGAATCCAATTTTTATGTAGTATATTTAAAAAATAAATAAATGAATAAATGTGTGTGTATATATATATATATATATATATATATATATATATATATATATATATATATATATATATATATATATATATATATATATACACACACACACACACACACACATATATATATATATATATATATATATATATGTGTGTGTGTGTGTGTGTATATTGTGTTTTTTGAATCAAAAATTTAAAGAGTTAAATATGTGACAGTTATTGAGTATTTGATATTTTTGTTTAAGGCTCAAGTTGATGAAATACCAAAAAAATACCCCCCCCCCCCCCCCCCCAAAAAAAAAAAAAAAAAAAAAAAAAAAAGCTAAAAACAAAACGTACAAAAAAAATCTTTGACATATGCCAGGGTGCAAATTTTTTTTTTTAAAAATTATAATCCAATTTTTATGTTGTATATTTAAAAAAATATGTTATTTTTTATTGTTAAAAAATTTAAAGGGTTAAAAGAAAAGGACAGATATTGGGTGTTTGATATTTTTGTTTATGGCTCAAGTTGATGAAATACCAAAAAACATAAAAAGTAAAAACAAATTGTATGAGAAACATGGTGACGTTAGCACTGCACTGCACAGATTACGCTCTTCTGGTGATTAGGAAGGGCATCTCTGGGCAGGATACCGGAGGGTTAATTAAACCCGGCGTGTCCGTTCTACTGCTGAACTCATCAAATGTACAGTAACAGCAGAAGGTTCTCACTATATTTGCTAAAACAGGCACTTTACCAGCAAGAAAAACTGGAAATCTTTCACTTTCTCGTCAGCTTAGGGATTAATGTGCTGCTCGAACAGTTAATCATGTGATTCCGATAGGTGGAGGGGATTACCTGGAGGAAATGTTTACCACAGATTACTACAGCTGTGACCGGGAGCATATGCAGAACTCTGGACTGCCATTAGAGCTGAAGAGTTACAGAAAAACAGGAGGAAAGTGGAGCAGACAGTGGATGTAAAGCCTGGTACAGACCTGTCACCTCTCCTCAAACACCACAGTAATTACACTATAAAATAAGTGATGATTAATTATTGTAACGCTCCTTCAGGCCCACAGCTTCCCACTGAGCTCCACACGACACCGAGAGCTAATTAAATCTAATCAAAGCTCCAGGATGATGCGGCGTTGCACTGTTCAGAAGAGTTTCTGGAGGTCATGCATTAGTGGGAGAATCAAACTACCTTCAGACCAGTTAATGCGCTTTAAACATCATTTAGGCTTAGAGTGACTAATTAAAAATGTCACGTCTCAGTTGAGTAGCAGCCGAGTGGTCGACGTTAGAGTTAGAGTCACTGTTTGACCGCAGAGGACAAGCCCCGCCCCTTCTATTGTGGGTATAAATATACAAGTCAGTGGAAGAAATGACTTTGTTTGGATTCCATGTGAATTGTGTTGTTATTTACATGTGTTTCTGAGTTTAAAGTATAATTTTGGTGGTCGAGGAATTCACAGTTTGTGGTAAAGAACCGTAAAGTTTAATGTAAATGGCGTAATGTGTCATTTACTTTAATGTAAAGATGGTAAAATATTGTTTCCTTTAGTGTTAAGACGGTAAAGTACTGTTTAGTTTAACATAAAGACAATAAAATATTGTTTAGTTTATTGTAAAAATGGTTAAGTATTATTTAGTTTAAGGTAAACCTGGTAAAATACTGTTTCCTTTAGCGTAAAGAATAGTTTTAAGTAAAGACAGTTAAGTTCCTCCTATTTTAGTTTAACGTAAAGACGGTAAAATATGGTTTCATTTAGGGTAAAGATTGTAAAGTACCGTTTGATTTCCGGTAGAGACGGTTAAAAAATTGTTTAGTTAATATAAAGATGGTAACGTATTATTTAGTTTAAGATAAAGATGGTAAAATACTGTTTCCTTTAGCGTAGAGATGGTAAAGTATAGTTTAGTTTTAGGTAAACACAATAAAGTTCCTCCTATTTTAGTTTAACGTAAAGATGGTAAAATACGATTTCATTTAGCGTAAAGATTGTAAAGCACCATTTAATTTAAGGTAAATACGGTAAAAAATTGTTTAGTTAAACATAAAGATGGTAACGTATTATTTAGATTAAGGTAAATCTGGTAAAATACTGTTTCCTTTAGTGTAAAGATGGTGAAGTTAAGTTTAAGGTCAAGACAATGAACTTCCTCCTATTTTAGTTTAATGTAAATACGGTAAAATACGGTTTCATTTAGCATAAAGATTGTAAAGTACCGTTTGATTTGAGGTAGAGACGGTAAAAAATTGTTTAGTTAAATATAAAGACGGTAACGTATTATTTAGTTTAAGATAAACCTGGTAAAATACTGTTTCCTTTAGCGTAAAGATGGTAAAGTATAGTTTAGTTCAAGGTAAAAACAATAAAGTTCCTCCTATTTTAGTTTAACGTAAAGATGGTAAAATACGATTTCATTTAGCGTAAAGATTGTAAAGCACCATTTAATTTAAGGTAAATACGGTAAAAAATTGTTTAGTTAAACATAAAGATGGTAACGTATTATTTAGTTTAAGATAAAGATGGTAAAGTATTATCTAGTTTAAGGTAAATCTGGTAAAATACTGTTTCCTTTAGTGTAAAGATGGTAAAGTTTAGTTTAAGGTCAAGACAATGAAGTTCTTCCTATTTTAGTTTAACGTAAAGACGGTAAAATATGGTTTCATTTAGCGTAAAGATTTTAAGGCACCATTTAATTTAAGGTAAATACGGTAAAAAATGGGTCAGTTAAATATAAAGACGGTAAAGTATTATTTAGTTCAAAGTAAAGAGTGTAAGGTACCGTTTATTTTGACGTAAAGACGGTAAAGTATCTTTTCATTCGCCGTAAAAACAGTAAATTACTGTTTATTTTTAAATATTTTAATGAACTGCATCTTTCATCTCTTTCATTACATGTCATCAACACCTACACACAATCAACACATTTAGTTCTTGGAGAATGTTTCCTAATCACAGTGAAGCTCAGACATCTCTGAACGTTACCATGACAACACTTTAAGGCACTTTTGTTATTTCATCTATATTCTGATTGGTCATTGGTTTGTTAATGTGACGTCTACAGCTGTGTTCTGATTGGTCATTGGTTCGTTAATGTGATGTCTACAGCTGTGTTCTGATTGGTCGTTAGTACGTTAATGTGATGTCTACAGCTGTGTTCTGATTGGTCATTGGTTGGTTAATGTGACGTCTACAGCTGTGTTCTGATTGGTCGTTAGTTCGTTAATGTGACGTCTACAGCTGTGTTCTGATTGGTCATTGGTTCGTTAATGTGACGTCTACAGCTGTGTTCTGATTGGTCAGTGGTTCGTTAATGTGACGTCTACAGCTGTGTTCTGATTGGTCGTTAGTTCGTTAATGTGACGTCTACAGCTGTGTTCTGATTGGTCATTGGTTCGTTAATGGGACGTCTACTGCTGTGTTCTGATTGGTCGTTGGTTCATTAATGTGACGTCTACAGCTGTGTTCTGATTGGTCATTGGTTCGTTAATGTGATGTCTACAGCTGTGTTCTGATTGGTCATTGGTTCATTAATGTGACGTCTACAGCTGTGTTCTGATTGGTCGTCGGTTCATTAATGTGACGTCTACAGCTGTGTTCCGATTGGTCATTGGTTCGTTAATGGGACGTCTACTGCTGTGTTCTGATTGGTCGTCGGTTCATTAATGTGACGTCTACAGCTGTGTTCTGATTGGTCGTCGGTTCATTAATGTGACGTCTACAGCTGTGTTCTGATTGGTCGTCGGTTCATTAATGTGACGTCTACAGCTGTGTTCCGATTGGTCATTGGTTCGTTAATGGGACGTCTACTGCTGTGTTCTGATTGGTCGTCGGTTCATTAATGTGACGTCTATAGCTGTGTTCTGATTGGTCGTCGGTTCATTAATGTGACGTCTACAGCTGTGTTCTGATTGGTCGTCGGTTCATTAATGTGACGTCTACAGCTGTGTTCCGATTGGTCATTGGTTCGTTAATGTGACGTCTACTGCTGTGTTCTGATTGGTCGTCGGTTCATTAATGTGACGTCTATAGCTGTGTTCTGATTGGTCGTCGGTTCATTAATGTGACGTCTACAGCTGTGTTCCGATTGGTCATTGGTTCGTTAATGGGACGTCTACTGCTGTGTTCTGATTGGTCGTCGGTTCATTAATGTGACGTCTATAGCTGTGTTCTGATTGGTCGTCGGTTCATTAATGTGACGTCTACAGCTGTGTTCTGATTGGTCATTGGTTCGTTAATGGGACGTCTACTGCTGTGTTCTGATTGGTCGTCGGTTCATTAATGTGACGTCTACCGGTGTGTTCTGATTGGTCATTGGTTCGTTAATGTGATGTCTACAGCTGTGTTCTGATTGGTCGTCGGTTCATTAATGTGACGTCTACAGCTGTGTTCTGATTGGTCGTTGGTTCATTAATGTGACGTCTATAGCTGTGTTCTGATTGGTCGTCGGTTCATTAATGTGACGTCTACAGCTGTGTTCTGATTGGTCGTCGGTTTGTTAATGTGACCTCTACAGCTGTGTTCTGATTGGTCGTCGGTTCATTAATGTGACGTCTACAGCTGTGTTCTGATTGGTCGTTGGTTCATTAATGTGACGTCTACAGCTGTGTTCTGATTGGTTGTTGGTGTGTGTTGTGTTTTGTTACTTCCTGCCAGGCCTGTCATGCTGAGCTTCTTCATTTCAATGTGATGTTTCAGGTTTCTTTGGCCGCCTCCCACTGTGAACTTGGATCTACCCCCTTGTAGCCTTGTAGCCTCACCCCCCACTGTGACGCCCACTGGGAGGTCTGGAGCTTCGCCTGACGGCCTGTGGTCAGCACTGGACGTCGGCCATGGACACATACGTGGTGTTTCTGACTCTGCTGCTGCCGAGCATCAGAGCAGGTAGGTTAAAGAAATAAAACATCAGCGTGTGATGTTTCTAATCCTGGTTCACATGACGACGCCTGGAACTGAAGTAATTTACAGCCAGAACAGTGTGGAAACAGAAGGGAACACAGACGACAAACAGCAAAACACCCATTTACATCATTCAGAACAGGAAATAAGAAAAGGAGATGATGGGTCATTCGGTTTGACACACAGATGGAAAATAACATTTAGTGTCATGTCTGGAGAGTACTATTTATTTTGGCTGAAAGAAGGTAAAGTACCAATTACTTTTGCATGAACACTGTAAATTACTGTTTGGTTTAGAATAAAGAGGATAAATTACAGTTTACTTTAGGGTAAAGACAGTAAAGTACCACTTACTTCAATGCAAAAATGGTAAATTACTTTTTACTTGAGCATAAAAATACTGAATTGTATTATTACCCCGCCCCCCCTGAAGGGGAGGCAAGGGGTAGTGTTTTTGGTTCAGTTTGTTTGTTAACACTCTAACAGCAAAACTATTGGTTGAATTCATACCAAATTGGGTTTATAGATTACCCAATTTGACCCAGAATGGATCTGATAACATTTTGAGAACAGTAGGTCAAAGTTCAAATTTTTTATGTATTTTTAATATCTTTTTTTTTCCCCCATTTACTAATAATGGGCGAAATTTCACATGTCTGTAGCAGCAAAACTATTGGTTGAATTCATACCAAATTAGGTTTATAGATTGCCGGTGACCCAGAATAGATCTGATTACATTTTGGGAACAGTAGGTCAAAGTTCAAATTTTTTATTTATTTTTAAAATCTTCCCATTTACTTATAATGGACGAAATATGTGCGAGGGGCAGGGTTTGTTGTGGCTGGAACCACTTGTTTAGTTTAACATAAAGAGTGTAAGGTACTGTTTATTTTGATGTAAAGAGAGTAAAGTATCTATTCATTCACCGTAAAGACAGTAAAGTATCGTTTATTGTTAAATATTTTAATGAACTACATCTTTCGTCTCTTTTGTTACAACACATTAACACAACACATTAAACTCATTCTTTGAGAAAGTTTGATAAACTTCCTGATCGCAGTGAAGCTCAGACATCTCTGAATGTTACCATGACGACACTTTAACCCTTTCATGCATGAATTATAACAACCTTCGTCAAGATTTTTTTCTTGAGTGTTTTTATTCCTCCTTAGGCATGAAAAAAAGGTGATCGAGTTTTTTTTTTTTTTCTTTCCATGGAGTTACATAATGTCCATGCATTTAATTTTTGAAGTAAAGAAACGTGATTAAAACCCAATATCAGAAAGTGAGATGAAAACAATGAAATAAAAACGTTTTAATGCTGCTAATCTGATGTTTTCTCACATTTTAACATATTCTAATGCTAGTTATTACTCACTTCATGGAGATAATATGCAAAAAAAAAAACCTTTTTGTCTAACAAATAACAACTGATTTACACTCAAATATGTTACTGGAGATCAGGTTTATCAAGAACAGCAAAGTTACAGTAATGGTATGAATTGCAGTGTATGGGATGATGTATAAGCGTCCACTTTGTCGGCTGATAAGGAATAAAAACAACAAAACCCACGAATAAACAAGAGAACAGCTGTAGAGTAACTGTCCACTGTAGTGATCACTATGCATGAAAGGGTTAAAGCCTTGTGTTTTTTCACTCTTTATGATTGCATGTTTTCAGTGTTTTATGACAAACTGTTTCTTGATTTGTAAAACTGTCTTACATTGACAAATATTTATAGTTTCACCGTTGACGACTGTACGTGTTTTTCCTGATGGCAGACCGGCAAAGGGGGCGGGGCTTCACCTCTCTATACTGTCAAAACTGTTATTTCTAAACCAATGATAATTTTAGGTGGTTTACGGTTGTGTTCTGATTGGTTGTTGGTTCCTTAATGTGACGTCTACGGCTGTGCTCTGTGTCTTAAAATGATAAATATCTGTAGTTTCACCCGCAGCAAATCTGCCAGTGTTGATTTTCTAGTGTTACTTGTATTTAACACCATTCAGAGTTAATATAACGTTTGATCCATAAAAACTAACACTCGCAGAGTCTGCTTGTGTCTTTGATGATGTCCTTTTTCGGGGTACATTTACCAGGTGTAAACCTTTCTAGGGCGACACGGTGGTGCAGTGGTTAGCACTCGTGCCTCACAGCAAGAAGGTCCTGGGTTCGATTCCAACACCAGTCGATGGGGTGGGACCTTTCTGTGTGGAGTTTGTATGTTCTCCCCGTCTCTGTGTGGGTTCTCTCCGGGTACTCCGGCTTCCTCCCACCATCCAAACACATGCACTGATAGGTTAATTGGTTAATCTAAATTGCCCATAGGTGTGAATGTGAGAGTGACTGTTTGTCTCTATATGTTCAGCCCTGCGATGAACTGGCGACTTGTCCAGGGTGTACCCGCCTTCGCCCCTATGTAGCTGGGATAGGCTCCAAGTGACCCCCGTGACCCTAGTGAGGATAAAGCAGGTTCAGAAAATGAATGAATGAATGAATTTACCAGGTGTTGAGGAGCATGATTGAACACCATAATGGGTGTTGATTTCTGGACAGAGCAACAGAGAAGACCAGTGTGCTCATGGACGTCATATGAGGCGTCGTATAAGTACCATTTTACTTCTGAAACAAGGCTGTTTATTAGGCTGGAAGTAGCTTTTCTGTCAGCTCTGTCAGTATCATAATGTGTATATTTCTGTTCGGACCTACTTGCTAACCATCTGCTAAAGTTAGCTCTTGCTGCAAACTTGGAACATCGAACATGCTGATTTTAGCTGGACGGCTTCTTGCATTGTAGTCTTTGGTAATTCATACAAGAGTTGAGAGTAAAGCTACTGAACAAATAGTAAGTGTCATGGTGCAGTCCTGCGTTGCCACAGACCCCTTCCCTCAACTTCACCTGCTGGCACCTGTCACACCTGGAGCACATCTGCATTAAGAGCCCTGTTAAAAAAAAAGTAAATACTTTTTTTTATTGCAGTACTTTTTGGAGTGATTATTGTACATGTGTGGTGGATGGTTAGACTTAACACTAACAGATTGCACATTTTTAACTCTAATAGTGTTAATCCCAGTTGACAATGTACACCTTATGAGTAGTATAGTAAACACTAGTTAAATTTACATTTAACACCACAGAATGTTACTTGAATACTGGTGCAGTGTTGAATAGTTAACTCTGTTGGTGTCACTAATTAATGAACTTTGAATGCTAATCTAGTGTTCTTTCATCTATTGTGGTGTTAGTATTTTACACTTAAAGAGTTTGTCTGAACACTGTCATAGTGTTAATTTAACACTTAACTGGTGGTTCCCATATAAACCCTGGCTCGGTGTTAATTTCAACTCTGAGGGTGTTAAATTTGCATTTTCAGATTTGCAGTGCTGTTTCACTTTCACCATAGGCAACTGTGCGTGTTTTTCCTGATGTCAGACTGATGATGGTCCAGCAAAGGAAAAAAAAAAGCTAAATTTCTGTTTACTTTAGCATAAAAATGTTGAATTGTCATTTAGTTTAAGGTAAAATGTCTGTTCATTTGAGGTGAATAATTCATTATTTGTATTCTGCATTATTGTGCATCCTCACATCAAGACGATAAAACATAGAAAGGATGAAAATCACATGACAAATGCAGGAAAAAGAAACCGATATTACAACTAACATAGAAGAGGACATTTCTTGTATGAAATAAAAGTTGAATAAGGCAAAAAGGATGAAACGACAAAAACACACACTGACTTTTTCAGCATTCAATCAACATATTGAAATTAATTTGACTTTTTATTTAACAAAATGAAACAAAAACTCTCAAACTCTGACTTTAAATTCAATATCCTGACGTCTGAATGACTTCTCGTCATCTTTAGTGTTGGACGTCGTGGACTTTCTGTTTTCATGACTTTTTTCTGTCTCGTCATCGTCCATGTTTCAGTCAATCATCGACCGTGAAGCATCTGATCCATATGTAAACACACCTGTCAGAATGCTGATGGATGAGTCCCTGAACGCAGCACGACGTCCACTGCTGCATTCTGGGTCCTGTCGTCAAGGTCTGAGCATGTGTGAACGTTTGGTGGAAGCACAGACTGGACGTTTACGGATCCAGAAAACTGATCTGAAATCAGCTGCATAATCATCATCAAAACCATCTGACACCGATGCAAATCCAGTAAATTCAGACATGTTTTATTCAGTTTTTATTCATTGTCTGATATTCTTCAGTCAGTGTTTCCTCTAGAATAAACACATGATGAACTCAGATTGGATTAGATTGATTAGATTTTACTCATTTTGTTCAGTATTTTATCCATTTTGTGATTAATTTGTTCATTTTATTGATTATTTTGTTGTTTTTTCTGTCTTTGGTCATTTTGTTGATTATTTTGTAAATTTTTACTCATTTTGTTTAGTATTTTTTCCATTTTATGATTAATTTGTGAGTTTTATTGATTTTTGTTGTTTTTTGGATCATTTTGTTCTTTTGGTGATTATCTTTGTTCATTTTGTTGATTTTTTTAAATTCATTTTTACTAACTTTGTTCAGTATTTTATCCATTTTGTGATTAAGTTATTCATTTTATTGATTATTTTGTTTATTTAGCTTTTCTGTCTGTTTTTGTTCATTTTGTTGATTATTTTGTACATTTTTACTCATTTTGTTTTGTATTTTTTTTTCCGTTTTGTGATTCATTTGTTAATTTTATTGATTTTGTTGTTTTTTGAATAATTTTTGTTCTTTTGTTACTTATTTTTGTTTATTTTGTTATTTTTTGTTTGTTTTAGTTAATTTTGTTGTTTATTTTGTTCATTGTTACTCATTTTGTACAGTATTTTATTAACTTTGTCATTAATTTGTTCATTTTATTGATTTTTTAGTTCTTTCTGTCATTGTGTTGATTATTTTGTTCAGTTTTTACTAACTTTGTTTATTATTTTATCCATTTTCTGATTAATTTGTTCATTTTATTGACTATGTTGTTTCTTTTGTTGTTTTTTTCCTGAGGATTTTTTTTTTTTTTTTTTTATCATTTTGTTGATTATTTTTGTTAATTTTGTTGATTATTTTTGTTCAGTTTATTCCAGGTATAAAGCCTCAGTGAATTAATGCCATAAATCTCATATTTGTCTGAACCAAACACCTAAAGTCATGTTCATTTTAAAGGGAGGTCACACTAAATACAACCACATTGGTTTATAGAACCAACATGAAAAGTGTTTCATTACTGTTTCAGCACTAAAAAAATACAGAAATACAGCGACATATTAAAACCTTTGTGCTTTAACTGCAAATGGGAATAAAATAAACCCAAACATTAAATGTGTGTAATAAATCATAAAAATCCCATCTGCGTTGAGTAGAGACAGTATTTTATCGTCTTCAGAGTTGAAGTGGATCATAAACGTGACCGTAAACATCAACTGCTTCCCGTGGAGTCGTTGATTTACTCTGGCATCGTATTAAATGAATGTTTAATGGCCTCATCGTTGAGGAATTAGTTCATTCTAAAGCAAACAGTGACAGATCTGACAATTAAGTCAAAGAAATGTGACAAAAGCAAACGTTGATGGAGACAGGCCTCACGTCGAGTCACATTAAATACGACATGAAGAGATGAAAACAGGTCAAATGTGGAGAATAAAAGACGTAAAACAGCGACAACATCCAGGACCTTCAACAATCAGCTGTTTAGGTTTGGTTTGTTTAAACCACAGATGTGAAAGTCAGATTCACGTTCCACTTTCAAACCAATATGATCTAAAACAAGTCAGATCAGTAAAAGAATATTTTAATAATGTAGAAATAATGACAACTACACACATTTCCTTTGGTTTTCAGTACAAAAATAGTAAAACTACTTCATGAAAATGCATAAATCTACAAAATAGCCTTTAAAAATGTGAATAACATGAAAAACCAGAATTTTTTTCAGAAAAATAAGTGTAATTTTAACAATACTCTGCCTCAGTTTGTCATTTACACATGTTCATTACAACTGACAGATCACAGTGGATCTACAAACACATAAAATATTTAGTAACAGGCAGAATATTGGAAAAATTACACTTATTTTTCAGGTTGTTCAGATTATTCACATTTGTGAATAACAAATGAAGGCATTTCCATGCAATTTTACTTTTTTAAACAAAGAAATACTTGTATTTGACATTATTTATATGTTATTATTATAGTATTTTACTGGTCTGATCCATTGATTTTTTTATTTATTTATTTATTTATTTATTTATTTATTTATTTAAATTTTTTATTCAGAACAGTCTCATAACATAATACACAGGACAACATTGGTACAAAGTACACTGTTCTTTTTTTTTTCTTGAAAAATAAAAAAAGGATGTCAATATTGCTCACTGAAAGGAAGAAAAATAAAGAGGAAAAAAGAAAAAAGGGGGTAATTTTTCAATCTTTGTTGCATGAATATTTTCACATAAACTTTGCAGTGTGAAACATAAGAGAAGAGTAAATTGTGAAGATCAGTGCTTTTCATGGTCATCTTACTTTGGAGAACAATAACATGAATAGTAATAAAGATTATATATGCAAACAAATATATTTGCATTTATTTACACACACTCACATTCATCTACATGTATAAATGATTATGGACATGTCCATGAAGCACACATGAAAAAAAAGGAGTAATAAATAAAGTAAATAAGTAAGTAAATGGATAATAATAATGATATTAACAAATATACATATAGCCAACCACACTTCTAGGAAATAAGACAAAGGAAAATATATATAAATACATATTTACACACATGGTAGTATTAATAATCATAATACAAAGAGAAAAAAAATTTGAAGGAGCTTAACAGTGCACATGTGCATTGAGTATTTGGATATTCAAATATAAAAGGTAACTATGAACATAAGAGTAGCACAATAAAAAAAAAAAAAACCCTTGAGGGAAGAAAGTTAGTACCATCTTCCATGTTCAGTCAAAGTCAGATTTGCTAAAGTTATATACGTAATCCATGATCCATTGAATTTTTAATATCGTCAGTGCAATTTTGGTATTTCACTAATTCTTCCCAGGGGCCAGATTGGACCCCTTAGCGGCCAGTTTTGGTCCATAGACCGTATGTTTGACACCCCTGGTCTAGGCGCTGTGTGTGATTGGTTCATTTCCTCCCGTCTTCTGCTGTTCTGTCCTTACTGAACTTCTAAACCTCAGAAGGAGATGAGGTAGAAACTGAAAGTCCTGATCTATGAATGAACACGAGGAACAGCAGAGTCAGATGTGGGTTCTGGTCCAGGATCACAGTCCACAACACCATCCAGTCCTGAGACCAGACCCTCTACCTGAATCTAACGAAGTCCATGGTTTGAGGACGAACAGAATGCTCCGTATTCGTCTGCGTCTTTAACGTGGAACATAAATGGGCTTTTATTCATGTGTTTTCTCTCTGTCTTTCTTCTTTTCACCCTCTGTCTGTTCTTTTCCCAACACTATCAACATTGTTTTTCACAAATGAGTTTCAGACCATGATTAAACTCCTAATGACTATATTTACACACGCAAAACAATTTGCTTTTCTCTCGATATTGGAACAAACAAACCCCTAATAATCTGTTTAATTCCATCAAATGCATTTGGAAAACCCTGTCAGTCTCCTCTGTTGTTATGGAGACGGACACTGAGCGTCAAAACCTGCACTAAAACGACCAAATCAGTCGCACAATGATGCAAAATAACAAAATAATGGACAATTCAGCCCAGATCTATTAAAACTAAAACCTGTTTGGAAAATGTAGGAGCAGAAAGACCAGATAATGGGGTTAAAATGAAGGAGTTAAAGCTAAATAACTCCTTCCTCGGGTTAGAATCTGTACAAAACTGGGACACAAACAGAGTATTGTGAGATGTGTAAATAATCTGGTCTGGTTTGTTGGTGTCATGTGTCCATGAAGCGTCTGATTTACTTAGTTGTGCGTCACTGGGATGGACGGTGTTGGGTTGGGTTTGTGGTCAACGTAATCCCACTGAACATCTGGCATCACTTAACGTCATATTTCACGCCTGGTTTCGTCTCCATCTTCGTATTCGGATGTTTTAATTGTTCAGAGACATGTTTCTTTTTGGCTGTTTTTATTAGACTGTGGTGAAAATGTGTTTGTGTATTAATGTGGAGGTTGGACTGAGGAGGATTTATGGTTCTGAGGGATCAGATGTTTCACTGAAGAAACAATAGGAAGGAGGTCAGCCCCTTTCTCAGTGTTTTTTGACTGGTGGGGTGGGGGCAGTGTTTCATGAGGTGGGGTGTGGTTTAATGATACTGATGATTAGGGGTGTGTATTAGCAAGAATCTGGCAATATGATACAAATCACAATACTAGGATCACGATACGATATATCACGATATATCATAAAAAAAGGCCTTTTTTTTGTTTGTTCCTTTTTTTAAATGGTTATTTCCTTGAAGAATTGAATTACACCAGAAATATGCACAAATACTAAACACATTTTTATTTGATCACAACAGGATCTAAAACTATATCACAACATTTTCATGTATTAAAACTTAAATTATGTTTTACAGACATTACAGTTTAAGATCCAGTTCAAATGTTCATATTCTATTAGTTCAGAACTAACATCAGAACATTATTTTTGTGCAATCCCAACAAAGGAACTAACATTATTTAATAAAAGAGTGTTAAATAATAATAAACTAGAAGCACTCGGAGAGCGCAGACCTCCGCCAAGGCTGATCAGTGCCCCCCCCCCCATGGGCCCCCCCACGCCAAGGAGGTTATGTTTTGCCAGGGTTTGTTTGTCTGTCTGTTTGTTTGTTTGTCTGTCCGTTAGTGTGCAACATAACTCAAAAAGTTATGGACAGATTTTGATGAAATTTTCTGGTCTGCACCCCCCCCCCGTGGGCCCCCCCACCCCCGATCACCACCAAAATTTAATCATTTCTTCTTTATCCCATTTCCAACAAACCCTGAAAATTTCATCAAAATCTGTCCATAACTTTTTGAGTTATGTTGCACACTAACGGACAGACAAACAGACAAACAGACAAACAAACAAACCCTGGCAAAAACATAACCTCCTTGGCGGAGGTAATAAAACACAAACAAAAAAGAAAAACAAAAATGAACCTCCACAATATCTGCATTTGAATAAATACCTAAAAATATCGATACAGTACTTTTTAATATCGATACAGTATTGTGAAATGAAATATCAGGATATATTGCAGAACCAATATTTTCTTACACCCCTACTGATGATCATAGTGTCTCCATCTGATTTTGATTCCACCTGCACATGCACCTTCTACTGTATTTTACTGTGTTCATTTGTAGTTGACCTTCAACGCATCCTCCTCCATTTAGTAACAGGCAGAATATTAACATTTTGGAGATTGGAGTTTGGAACTATAATGAGTTTGACACAAGCGATTGTTAATATATTCAGTGTAATTTGACCCTGTGGACCCTTTGGTGGCTGTTTTTTTGTTGTTTTTTTTTTATAGAAGAAAGTGTTGTACTTTGTAAATATTGCACTTAGCTCCATGTTGTTATTTGTCTACAGTACATTTGTAATGTAATGTTGGGGGAAATAGACAGTAGAAATTGTTTGACTGTAGAAAAAAAACAGACAAACTGGTAAAAAAAAAAAAATGTCTCGTTTGAGACTTGTGTAATACATGTTTCCCATTTCACCCCTTAGCTGTAGAATTGTTTTAATGACCTTATTTTTTTTTTTTTAAATATTACATCAATCAAATTTAACTTGTTACTTGAATAAAAAACAAGCCAAAAAATGACACACTTTTACAAATGCAATACAATATATACTCAATTTCTGAGTCCAACAAAATAAAACTTGTAATGTTACAAAAATGCCCTCAGCATCGGTCAGTGTTAAGTATGAAAACAAAGGAGGGAATGTAATTTCTCTAAGTTTTAAATAAATCTTTTTTGTGAATCATTCTGCAGTTTCTTGTCCAAATGAGTTCTGGTTTTCTTCGCTATATCTTTATGCAAATTGAAAGTCATGAAATGCCAGTGCTTTAGTCCTGTTATATTTGATTCAATACGTGATCTGCAATATTTCACACTGGTTTTAGACCACAGGCTCCTGTTTTAATGGGGTCATATTTTGCTAAACCCACTTTTATTAGTCTTTGGTACATTTATTTGTGTATTTGGACTCTAACAGTTGAAAAAGTTTGAATTTTAACCCTCCAGGTGCTGCAAAGTGATCTTTATATTCATTTTGGCAAACATCGAGTGGATTTCTACAACCTGTTTTTATTTCATCTTAATTTGTTACGTTTACAACTACTTACCAGAATCAGAATCAGTTTATTTGCCATTTGCAGAAAAACAGTATTGGAAAGGAGTTGCAAGAGCTCAGCATAAAAATACATTAAAGACAATACAAGGTAAAAAAAAAAAAAACAATGAAAAATTACATGAATAAGAGTAATAAAAAGACAGGTGCCCCTGTAGATCAACTGAAACTCACTTTGACAAAGCAGATAAATATAAAGTGCATTAATTATAGAGAAGTACAAAAATAAAACATACATCAAACATTGTTAAGTATGTGATATGGAGTTGTTAAGGCTATGCACAGCACTGGGAATGAAACTGTTGGCAGAAGTACGTCACAACATTTGCACATACAGTTTAAGGTCAAGACTTCTGACGAACATTTCTCAGAGTACGCCTAATTTGTTTGGCAGCAGCAGCGGTTGTAGTAAAAACTGAAAATATGTCCAAACTTCGAGCTGATTTCCTAAAATGTCCATTTTAATTTTAATGTTTATTAGTTTATTAGTTGGTTTGATCCCCATTAGCTGCTGCACACCACAGCAGCTACTCTTCCTGGGGCCATTAACAACATAAAAACAAAGCAACTCACTCAACACACAGGATGTACATACACTCAACACAACAACACAAAAACCAAAAATCAACAACAGCACACAATACAAAACAATTACAATAACAATAATAATACCAACAACAGAAAAAAAAGAATATATAATAAACCCAAAAAACAAAAAAACAGCTCCACAACAAACAAAAGAAAAATAAACTGTCTAGATGATGTCACTACAGGATGTGCAATAGCTCAGTTATTCTTGGGTAAATATGACAATTCTCAACCTGTGCATGAAATGTGCATGTGCATTTAAAGGGCCAGCGCTCAAAACGACCTTTCTGGTGTCATTACTCAGAAAAAGGTTGAAGATGGACCTGTGGAGTTGAATTAATGAAGAATTCAGACCCAAGCAGAGCATTTACAGTTTATGTAGACCACAGGGAAATGTTTAAAAATGCAGAATTCCATTTTAAAAAACAAAATATCACTCCTTTAAGGTCTGAAGACTTTATTTTTTGTCTGGGACGGAATAAAATCTCTACATGGAACTGTAACTCTTTGTACCAAGATGATGATAATGATGATGATGATGATGATGATGAAGTTCCTCTTAACAGATGGCGGCGGTTGGAAACGATGACTTCAGCTGATTTTCTGACTGTTCTTTTAAAATCTGAACTGAATCTGTGCTGAATCCCACCTCCAGACACAAACAGCCGTCAATCAGCCTCAGCGAGAGGCGGCTGATTGCACAACGCCACCCATCAGTCTGCATTGCCCTCTGGGAAATCTACCGACGGTTCAGGTCCTCGACTCGTCAATGCCATTGATGGATCCATTAGTCTATGGAGACATGAGCCAACACCGGATTGGACTCAATGAGCACTTACACACTGTGTCTCAGTGCCATCCTGACAATAACAGACACTAAACTAAATGGATTTATCAATCACTCTTAGCCTTGGGCGAGCAATCCAATATTCCTGTGTGCTCCTTTATCCTCATTTAGATAGAACCGGAGAAAGTTACTGAGCAGACGAGGAAAATCAAACTCTCAGGAACAACAATAGAACTGATCTGATGAGTTCCACGGACTCACCCAGTTTACAGCATCATCTACTGTTCAGCATCTGTACAACGTCCTTCAGCGCCTCAGGAAGATGTTTGAGATGTTTGGACAAAAAAGGAATGAAATATAGAAGATAAGATAAGTTAAGGTAAGATGAGATAAGATACTATAAGATAAGACGAGATGAGATACTATAAGATAAGATGAGATGAGATAAGATACTATAAGATGAGATGAGATACTATAACATAAGATAAGATGAGATATGACACTATAAGATAAGATAAGATTAGATAAGATACTATAAGATAAGATGAGATAAGATGCTATAAGATAAGATGAGATAAGATACTATAAGATAAGATACTCATAAGATGAGATACTATAAGATAACATAAGATGAGATATGATACTATAAGATAAGGTAAGATGAGATAAGATGAGATGAGATAAGATACTATAAGATAAGATGAGATGAGATAAGATACTATAAGATACTCTAAGATAAGACAAGATGAGATATGATACTATAAGATAAGATAAGATGAGATAAGATAAGATATGCCTTTATTAGTCCCGCAAGGGGAAATTCCAGATTTACAGAAGGAAAGCACAAAAGCACACATGAGCAAAAGAAAGTGCAAAATCAAGTATAAAGACAAATTAAAAAATCTATATATACTGTTGACAGCTGTGCACATGCTGATCATGCCACAGGCTGCATAGAGATAGAAGAGATGGTGTAGTCATTAGACTGGGTACTACTGGAGCTAGATTTTCTGTTTCATGTCATTCCTGATACATCTCTGAGGATAGATAGATAGATAGATAGATAGATAGATAGATAGATAGATAGATAGATAGATAGATAGATAGATAGATAGATAGATAGATAGATAGATAGATAGATACATAGATCATTTATTTTGAGCATGTGAAAGTGGAGGGAAGAAAAGACCAGAAAAACCTCCCGTTGTGACGTTTGCTGATTCAGTCCATGAACTGAACCGTCAGATCGGATTGGACACATCAGCTCCGTTAGCCTGGAATCACAGCGTCAGCGTCTGTTTGTTGAGTCGTTTCTCGTCTGTTAAATAAACTCGACGGTCCAACGTTCAGATCTGTCAGTTTCACTTCAGTGTCTTCAGTTTCCTCAAATGGCAGCACTGTCGAGATAAAGGTCATACAAGTTCAACTCCCACAAAACCCATATGGATTCACTTCGCCTTCGCCTTCGCCAACACATCGACTCATCAGGACCATTTTACCCTCATTTCACCTCGGCTTCAGTTCAACCGGTCATCGTTATTTCAACGCCAACATGTTCTACTAAAGTATTTATTTCTTTTTCCACTACTGTACTGTACAAATCCATGTCGGATGTGTGTTTCCAACACAAAAACCTGATTCATTTTCTTTTTTCCCTCTTCCTCTGGTTGGATGGTCATTGTTTAATTGAGGCTGTGATTAACTCTACAGTCGCAGAAAACATTATTAGACCATCAAAAGTCATCAAAAACAATGGTTATGCAATCAAGTACTAACTCCTGTGTGTATCATGTGACTAAAACAGAAAAGAAAACATGGAATGCCTAAAAGTACTGTTTTTGTCAGTACAATGCCATAGATATTGATGTAAGAACTGAAGTGATTTTGGTTATTATCAAGAAAACATGGAAAATGGATAGATATCAGCTCTGAAATTAAACTCTTATGAGCTATTTTTGTTGTTATCATTATATTTGTCCAAACAAGTGTACCTTTTGTTGTACCAGGCGTTAAAATGAACAAGAAATTGAAGAAAACAAGGATGGTCTAATATTTTTTAACACGACTGTATAATGTCAGGATTGGATTGGATTAAATAAGTGTTTACATGCTCACTCCTTTACAGATGTGTAGGTAACACTACAGTTATATTAAATATTTCTCTTTTGTAATAGGATAAATTCCCTCAGTAGGTCACCAACCAATAGGTCATGAGCTGTTGTAAAGCCGCCGTGTCCAGCGTCGTCTTCATCATCGTTTTCCTCTTCATTGTCTCCGTTAGCAGTTTCCCCAAGCATCTTCTCTGGCGAAACTAGTGATTTGGTTAATTTCAAATGTTTTATGTAGGTTCCTTGGGACAATGTCTACGAAGTTTGTTCACAATTTTGAGAAATTTAGATTTTTTTTTTTAATGAATTTTTGAAATACTAAACATTTGCCTTCACTTATAATGGTCCATATTTTAATGCTTTATAACATGGAAATGGTTACAGATATCAATATAGGTACTACTGAGTACTGCTAGAAAGTCATATATGGATTTTCATGTAATTAGTTCAGTTCTCCTCCAGTGAAAGAACCACCCACTTGTAGTGGGAGGTTGATCTCCTGCATCCAGACCACAGGACTCTAACATAGAGACAGAACCTAATAACCTCACACATTCACCTGAGTATTGATTCTTGTGGAACATGATGGTGAGATAGAGGGACATTGGTCCTATTTTTTGTTTTGGTTGTTTTCTGTTGTTAACTTGCTTTGTTGGTGGTTTTATTGTGATTGTCAAGCATAAACCATTCATTCATTCATTCATTGGATAAAGAAGAAAACCTACCTACATACAGTATATAGATGTATTTACAGACAAACAGTTCGTTCAGCTGATTTTGACCAAAATATGACACACTGTAGTTGATGAAATGTTAAAAAATGTTTTTATTCTTTGCGGATCAGAAATGTAAGAAGCTTTCTACCAAAATTAATGACAGTAAAATGAAGGAAAAAAAAAAGAAGTACTTCTTTACATTCTTCTGACAAATCAACTACAGTCTCCAAACCACACATTTCTTCTTTGTCTTCTTCTATTAAATGAGGAAAGTGGATTCTCGTATTGTCATGTTTTTCTGTATTTAACTGTGATAATTGTCAGTCCATTCCTGCAGTCACACAAATTCTAAGTGAAGCTCTGAGGTTTTATATACATCAAAATGAGTCGCCGTTGTGTAAATATTTGGGTGTATTAGACAGCAGGGGCTAACTCCAACTCGCTAGCTTTTGTTAGCTGGTGAGGCAACTGCAGCTGATACTAGCTAGCAAAATTCTAAATTCAGCTAAGATTAGTTAGTGAGCTAAAAGCTAACATTAATATTAGCTAAATGTAACTGATAAGCTGCTAATGTTAGCTGCTATTATCTTGCAACATATTTTACCTGCTGTAAGATTACTAGCTAATGTTAGCTTCAGTTAGCTTGCTAGCACATATTGGTCACTGTTGCGTCATCAGCCAATGCTTGACTGAGAAAAAAATATACTTCATAAGTTACATTTATATTATTTTTTGTTTAATTACCAGAATCTGATATCTTAATTCTCACACACTGTAACCGATGCGCTGAGGTTTCATATACATCAAAATGTGTTGCTGTTGTGTAAATATATGTGTAAAATAGATATTACAAGGAAGTGGGGGGAGACAGAACCACCAACATAGCACCAATGGATCACAATTATTAAAAGAATATATACAATGGAAAAAAACACTCACAAACTGCGACTACAAGAAGCACAAATGGACTAAAAATGGAATAAATGGACTGATAACAGAACTTGGAATGGTGGAAGGACTGAATAATGTGAATGTAGTGTCATATAGCATACCCAAGCAATGTTAGTTAGTTTGTTTTCTGTTGTTTTTGGTGACTGTGTTTATAAAATTTCAATAAAAACTCAAGTGAAAAATAAATAAATATAAATATATATATATATATATATATATATATATATATATATATATATATATATATATATATATATATGTATATTTATACAGGGTGGGGAAGCAAAATTTACAATGAACATTTAGTTGTTTTTTCTCAGCAGGCGCTATGTCAATTGTTTTGAAACCAAACATATATTGATGTCATAATCATACCTAACACTATTATCCATACCTTTTCAGAAACTTTTGCCCATATGAGTAATCAGGAAAGCAAACGTCAAAGAGTGTGTGATTTGCTGAATGCACTCGTCACACCAAAGGAGATTTCAAAAATAGTTGGAGTGTCCATAAAGACTGTTTATAATGGAAAGAAGAGGATGACTATGAGCAAAACTATTAGGAGAAAGTCTGGAAGATACTATTAAAGAAGAATGGGAGAAGTTGTCACCCGAATATTTAGGAACACTTGCGCAAGTTTCAGGAAGTGTGTGAAGGCAGTTATTGAGAAAGAAGGAGGACACATAGAATAAAAACATTTTCTATTATGTCAATTTTCTTGTGGCAAATAAATTCTCATGACTTTCAATAAACTAATTGGTCATACACTGTCTTTCAATCCCTGCTTCAAAATATTGTAAATTTTGCTTCCCCACCCTGTATCTATCTATCTATCTATCTATCTATCTATCTATCTATCTATCTATCTATCTATCTCTCTCTCTCTCTCTATATATATATATATATATATATATATATATATATATATATATATATATATATATATATATATATATATATATACTTGTAAAATAATGGTCAAATGTAGAAAAATTAGCATCTTATGGGCGACTGTACCAGTTTACACCATGATTCTGCAGTAAAGTCATCTGTTTAGGATGAATCTACATGATTACATCTATATAATTAAAACATATACACATTTCTACATACACAAATTAAACCCTGGTATATGTGAGTGTTTTCATTTTGCAGAATAATCTTGACATACTGACATTTTGTGGGTTTTCAGTCGTGGACACAAAGCTCTGAAGGTTTCTGTAAAAGGCTCTGTTTGTTCTTAACAAAGCTGAGTGTTTTACGTCATGTCTTGTTTTCACAGTGAAGGTCAGAAACAGATAAAGAACAGCTGACTCATGGTGTTTTGTTAGGGACATCTTCAGTTCTTCATCACGGCTCCATTTTTTTTATTAACCTTCCGAGTGAGCACACTTTGCACTTAATGTTATAAAAGGTCACATTATTTTTCACAATTTGCATTAGTTCAGAATTCAAAAGTTCTTCATTTTTGCATGATTTTTAACCTTGTAAGACCTAGCTGTGGGTTCTCTGAGGACAAGAGTTTCACAGCTTTATACAAAAACAAAAAACAAAAAAAACAAAAACTGTCCACCACAAAGGATATTCCATAAATTGTTTTTTAGAACTGCATCCGAAAAAACTGTTGCATCATGATGTTTCCAATATAGGCAATTTAGTTTTTTTTTTTTTTTTTTTCTTTCTGACATTTCCTGGGTCTCAGGTGGTTAAAATTCTGACCCAGCCACTAAAATCAGCATATTGTAAACAAGGGAAAATTACAACAGTAGCTTCTCCCGAGGTGAGCAAAAAATGTGCATTGACACATTTTAGCAGGTAGCATTTGACCTAATGCAAAAAATAATACTGCATATTAACCAGTGTTGCTGGTAATCATTGGCATGTGCCAGGATGAAAAAATTTAAAAATAAGTAATCTAATTTTTATGTAGTGTATTGAGAACATTTTTTTTTTGTTTTTTGCATCAAAAAATATGGTTTGTTTACATTACAAACAGCATTTAAAGGGTTAAAAATATGACAGTTATTGAGTATTTTGTATTTTTTGTTTATGATTCAATTTGATGAAATACAAAAAAAAAAAAAGCTTAACCCAAACTGCATGAAAAAATTCTGACATTCATACTGCACTGTGCAGATGACGCTCTTTTGGTGGTTACGAAAGACCTCTATGGGCGGGACGCCGAAGGGTTAAACACTCGACCTCAGGATATGTAAAGGTTATGATCAGATGGAGTGTGGATGTTTCTGTCACCTGACCTCCTGGTTTGATGAAGCTTCTGTTGAAGTGTTTTTCTTCTTTTCCAGCTTGTCCAGATCAGGAACCCGGACTTCAGCCCTGGATCCCGGGTCACAGTGAAGACCACCGGGTCACCATTGGCTTCGGTAGGAAGGTCGTCCTCAGGTCCTCAGCCACTGTCCACTCCATCCAGATCCTCAATGGAGGTGCGTGTCTGAGTCCAGAACCACCAGAACTGGGTCCAAAATACTGGGTCAGACCTGAGTCGACAGATATGATGGTTTTATACATAAAAACAATGCAAACTTAACCCTTAAAGATCCAAACATCCACCATGGACCAAAACCATCTGCTGGATCTTAACTGTTTAATACCTGTTGATCCACTAATCCTATCAATCCATGTAAATAATTGGTGTAAAATACAGTTTGTCGTCTTTTCATGGTCATCAGATATGACCCATTTGGACATTAGGGGGCTCTGTAGTGAACATGGAAACACTGTCATCTTCTGCAACATTGATTCACCAGTAAAACCCATGGAGTTGGATCAATGACAGTGGATGGACACACTGGGTTTATATATATATTTATAAATATAATGAACAAAAATGAGTAAAAAAAAAATGTAGAAAATAATAAAATACTTGACAAAATAAGAAAAGAAATTGGACAAAACATGAAACTTTACTTAAAAACAGTTAAGGTCTTTAAGGGTTGAACAGTTTAATGTTATATTGATTCAAATGTGTGATATAAATCAGATAAACTGAGTAAAGTCCAACACCGGTGTTTATTAATCATATTTATTGTATTTATTAACAGTATTTTAAAGAGTTGATCCAGGTGTAATCTACTTTTCACCCTCATCACCCTCCTCCTCCTCCTCTTTCTGCTTCTCTTCCCCTTCCTCTTCTCCCTACCCCTCTTTTTCCTCCTCCTTCTTCTCTCCCTCTTCCTCCTCCTCTTCCTTTTCCTCCCCCTCCTCTTCATCCTCCTCTTATTCCTCTCCCTCTTCCTCCTCCTTTCCCTCCCCCTTCTCTTCCTCTCCCTCCTCCTTCTCTTCATCCTCCTCCTCCTCTTCCTCCTCCTCTCCCTCCTCCTCTTCCTCTTCTTCCTCCTCCTGTCCCCTCTCCTCCTCTCCCTTCTCCTCCTCCTTTTCCTCTTCCTCTTCATCTCCCTTCTCCTCTTTCGTTTCCTCCTCTTCTTCTTCCTCCTCCTCCTCCTCTGTAGGGAGACTGGTGGTCGCTGACACCAGTCGTCCAATCCTCCTTCGTACTAAACACATTCTTATTGGTGAGGGGGGGGAGTTCATCGTGGGGAGTCCGGACTGTCCCTACAGGGGGAACCTGACCATCTCCCTGTTTGGAAGGTGAGTCCACCTGAACCCAGAGCCTTCATCACCTCCTCACCATCATCTTCATCATGTACCTGGACATCTATCTGTGTCCAAACTACAAATAAAAGTATATGAATAAATGTGTATCTGATCAGATCCAGGTGCTCAGGGGTTTTCCAGGGGTTTGAGTTCATCTAGTTTCTACTTTTGATCTAAATGTGTCTATTACGATCATAACATTTTTGAGTTTTGAAGACGTGGACCTGGTTTGCATCGGTAACTCAGTGTTCTTATCCTTCAGGTCTGACGACAGCGACCAGGAACACAGTTACTTCGGCAGGAAGTACATTGGCGTGGGCACCGGGGGGGCGCTGGAGATCCATGGTGCCAACAAACTGTCCTGGACGTTCCTCAACAGGACACTACGACCTGGAGAAGGTGCCGAGAACAACTACCTGTTCCAGAGGAGCTGGGGCAACCGGGGCATCATCATCCACGTCATCCACCCCAAGACTGGGGAAGTTCTGCACGATGACCGGTGAGGACTGGCAACCTGGACTGGGCCTCAAACCGGACTAGGTCTTGGTCCAGACTGGGACTTGGACCAGGCATTGTATCTGGACCTTGGACTAGGTCTGAGACAAGACCTCAGACCAGGCCTCGAACCAGACTGGGACCATTGACCAGACCTCAGACTAGGCCTTGGACTGAGACCTTGGACCGGACTGGGACCTTGGACGGGGCCTCGGATTGGGCCTCAAACAAGCCGGAGCCCAGGCCTCGGACTGGACCGAGATCTTGAACTGGGCAAGGACCTTGTACCAGGCCTTGGACCAGACCAGTATTTCAGTTAAAGACGAGACGTAACAAATTAGAATAAAATTAACCTCTGTAATTAAACAGAGTATATGATCAGAAAAGATCAGAAAACGAGTAAGAGCAAAAAACTGACCATTAAAATAAATCAAAACCAATTAATCTATGAATAAAACATCCATAAATAATTATTAAAATAAAGATTTGACCAATAAAAGTAAGTTCCAAATTAAGTCCAAATTAAATTAAATTATAATATTAAAAGTAAAGCAGAAGATGGTGATACGTACCCAGAATCCTCTGCTCTTCCTCTTCAGATTTGACACGTATCGCAGCAAAGACGAGAGCCGTCGTCTGGCGCAGTACGTGGATGGTTTGGAGGCGGGGCTTATCGTTGCCATGGTGGTCAATGATGAGGGTTCTAATAACCTGGAGGATTCAGCGAAGAAGAGTCTGACCCGCCTCGGCAGCCGACACATCATCGACCTGGGCTTCAGGTGAGTCTGCCGCCATCGCCACCGCCACCACCACCACCACCGCCACCACCACCACTACCATCAGAACATCCATAACCATGACTTGAATCCAACAGGAACATTTCAACTTTTAACTCTATGTTTATGATGAAATGTGACAGTGACTTTTGATCAGTGTTTTACCAGAGCTGGTTCTATAAAATCTTCTAGGAATAAGAAAAACCTCCATATGTCAGATTCAGGTACAAGAAGTCCACCCTGATGTGAGTTTTACTGTTGGAGAATTAACTCAAGCAGTGGCACATTTCACATCCATGCAAACAGCTGATGAACAGAACAGGGAGATTTGGTTGAAGTCTTTGAAATAAAGCGTTTATTCCTTGACATAAGATGAAATACAACAAAATAGCACTGTAATCCAGTGCATGGCCTATGATAAAATAAAAGAAAACTAAATGTAAAAAGGATAGAATAATATCAAATAAAAATAAATACAAAATATAATAAAATTAAATAAATGAATTAATTAATTGCTTTCATCTTTTTAAATAACCTACAGCCTTAAAAGCATCAGTGTTAAATTGCTAAATTATTATTACATTTTCATCATTCGTTCATTAGGGGTAAGTATTCTACATAGTTTTTGTCTGATCTTCTTCCCTGTTTCTGCAGAGTTGCTTCGTTTTGTGGAACCATTTGTGAATAGTTTGGATGTAAATATACCCACATCGATCTTTACCATCTGTAAACACGATAATTATTGATAATTACAGATGTTGAACCATGAACGTGTCCGTGTTTCTCATCCGTTCGATCAATGTTTGGTGTTTTAATTATGCTGAATCTCTGTGTTTGTTACTATGTGAGGAATGCATGGGAAAAGGAAACCGAATCACGGCCGATAACAAACCCCTCGAGGTTGTCACAGTTTTTGGCAGGAGGTCTGCACAGAGGAGAGGAATGCGCCCCCCCACCCCTCCAACCCCTCCCACATTCTTCAGACAAGACTTGACTCTTCATTGTTAATGTGAATAAACCCCACAGAACAGAACAGTGAGGCCTCGGCGTATTAACCCGCAGATGGTCAATGGGGGCTCTGAGGGTCTCGGTCTGCGGTTCAGTGCTGTGTTATGAAACTTGATGCTTCTGAAGCGACAAACTGAGGCTTTTATCCACGGCGTTATGATGGTGGACATCGGCCTTCCCAGAATGCACCCTGCTCCGTGGCCGAGGAGGGTGGGGGGTGTGTGGGGGATTCCTGTCTAATGACTCCTGTCGCCTTCGCTCTGACGCCACCGCCAAACAGGCCGGTTGTGGTGTCATCGGGACAGAAGGCGGCGCAGCCACAGACATTTTTATAAGATGGGATTCATGAGGGAGCATTGACTCTGATACGATTTCACTGGTGTTGTTCGCATTTGTTTGCTGAAGCTGATGATGGCGCCGACAAATACACGTCAAATACGCTACACACCTATGGCGCTGCTCAGCTAAATGGATGAGAACGGCGAGGGTCAAGAAGGTCGAACCAACAGAGGAGTCGACCGTATGATGAACTGACTCTACACTCATATGTCTACCATAGAACCTGCAGAACCTGTAGAACCTGCAGAACCATGGACTTCACAGACCGGCCATGATGTCACAGCACTAACTCATGTTCCAACGTGATATCATAAGTTGCGTAAATATACACGCCATTGGGCGACACGGTGGTGCAGTGGTTAGCCCTCGTGCCTCACAGCAAGAAGGTCCTGGGTTCGATTCCAACACCAGTCGACGGGGGGTGGGACCTTTCTGTGTGGAGTTTGCATGTTCTCCCCGTGTCTGCGTGGGTTCTCTCCGGGTACTTTGGCTTCCTCCCACAATCCAAACACATGCGCTGATAGGTTAATTGGTTAATCTAAAGTGCCTATAGGTGTGAATGTGAGAGTGATTGTTAGTCTCTATATGTTCAGCCCTGCGATGAACTGGCGAAATGTCCAGGGTGTACCCTGCCTTCGCCCGTAAGTAGCTGGGATAGGCTCCAAGTGACCCCCGTGACCCTAGTGAGGATAAAGCGGGTTCAGATAAGGAATGAATGAATGATACACGCCACTTTTAATTGGAGTGTTATTTGTACACATTATAAGCTTTCCACACGTATTAGCGATTAGCGGTTAGGGTTAGGTTTAGGGTTTGCGGTTATGCATATGTAAACCGGAGATCTTGGCGTAAATTGACACACGATCAAATGGCATTGAAAAACGTACGAAAGGATCAAAATGCGTACGTATAGCACGTCAAATGCCATAAGAACTGACGTGACATAGAAACACAATTTCATGAGATGAGTCTGCATGTTCGGTTCTAGATTTTCCATCAGTCCATCATGTTTAGGGTTCCTCAGGGTTCCATCTGTTGGAGAACATGTACAGTCCACATCAGCCGTTGATTTTTACTGCTGAAGTTTGGATTTAGTGTGTTTTCATTCTTTACAGTGAGAAGTAAAACAGTGAACTACCATGGTTTTATTTTGTCAGTGTCATTCATCATAACTGTCGAGGAGGTGTTTCTGCACAAGCTGAAAGTCAATCACAAACCCCCTTTTCCACCAACATTCACAGGAACTTTTATTTTCAGGTGTGAATTTCCCTGGTAAATGAGATATTTCTATTAATCTGTGTGATTTGTGTTTCCACCTCAAAGTTCTGTTAAATTTATTTAGATCAGACTTGGTTGTTTCCAGTCGTCAACTCCAAGTCATACTCAATTCCTTGGTGGTATTCTGTAAACCCATTGTGGTTCTTTCCAGGTTTATTATCCAGAGTGTATTCAGATGCACACAGATATATACAATGACTTTGGAGGAGAGGAGTATTGGTCAAATGTCGGTGGGCGTTTTCCACTTCTCGTAGCTTCTCTTCTTTTGCTCCATTTAACAATTGATCCAAACACAAACCAGGTGAATCTGGTAGAAATGGAATTAACCAGTTCACAAATGCCACTGGATTAAACATGGAGGGTGAATGGAAGTGTGGAACGCTGACAGTATCTTCTACCAATCAGCATTCCTCAGCACATAACCCTGCCCCCAAGAATTCCAGGAAGCCACTAGGGAGACAAATTTATATCTATAAAAAAATACTGTAGATTAATATTTTTTTCTGTTTTTTTTTGGGGGGGGGTTAAACTCCAGTTCTGATCAAAACTCAAATAACTCAAATAATTACCAGTATTTTAAAATGATTAAGGTCTTCCATTTTTCAGTGTGAATCAGCAGATGGACATGGTTTTTTTGCTCTTTTCAGAGGTTTACCCTCATCGTTCTCCAGTAGGTTATTTCCAGTAGGATTGATTACTGTAATGCCCTGCTTTCTGGTCTTCCCAAAGATAGAATCTCATAACTCCAACTTCTTCAAAATTCAGCCGCTCGAGTACTGACGAAGACCAGAAGGCAGGCTCTCATTACACCGATTTTAAAATCACTGTTATGGCTCCCCGTGTGTTTCAGAATTGATTTTAAGGTCCTTTTAATAGTCTCTAAATGTCTTAATGGTCTTGTGCCTTCTTATCTTTTAGACTTGCTTTTACCTTATGAACCCTCGCGGACCTTGAGGTCCTCTGGCACTGGCCTTTTAACAGTTCCAAAAGCTAACACAAAAACTCATGGCGAGGCAGCTTTTCAGCATTATGCTCCTCGCCTTTGGAACAGCCTGCCAGGGAACCTCAGGGCCGCAGAGAATGTAGAAATTTTTAAAACCAGGCTCAAGACCCACCTTTTTAATTTGGCTTTCAACTAATGCCTCTGTTTTATCCACTCAGAGGTTTTATAGTTATATTTAACATATATATCTTAAGATTCTTTTAACCAGTGCTTCTGTTTTATCATTTTAATGTTTAATATTTTTTATTATTTTCATATATGTCTTAAATTTAGCTTCTTTTAATCAATTCTTTTATATCTTTTTAATGTTTCTTATTCTCCGGTGTTTCATCAGAGGGAGCCCTCCATGCCGGGGGGCGGCTGTGGACTCCGGTGGCTGTGGCGCCTTTCACTGAGGTCTGCTCCTTTCTGGTGGGTGGGGCTCCCAGTTGGCCCTCTCCCACTGGTTGGGATGCGGCGCTGTGTCGCTGGTGCCTGGTTGCCGGGGTCGGCGGCTGCCTCCTGGTGCGGATGGCTCCCTGAGACAGCGCCTCCTCTTTTACTTTTACTTTTTCATTCTGGTCTACCCGTGCTCAGTCAGTCTATTTAAGTATGTGTGAGCTTGTGGGTTTGCATATGTGTGTGTGTGTGTGTGTGTGTGGGTGGGTGTGTGGGTGGTTGGTGGTACTGATTTTTAAATTGATATGTAAAACACTGTGCTACAGTCTTAATGTATGAAAAGTGCTATATAAATAAAGATTATTATTATTATTATTATTATTATTATTATTATTATCCATAACATCTCCAACTTCGTCCCCATCATCTCGTTTCTTCATCTGTCTTTGTTTTGCTGCTTCAGCTCTGGTGTTTTTGGTTTTTCTTCAGGCATCCGTGGACGTTCATCGCTGTAAAAGGTGATGCGTCGTCGGTGGTGGAGGATCATGCTGTCTATCAAGGTAAGAACTACAGTCATCTGATGCTAGAATGGGACGTGGTCAGAGTTGAACCAGTGCAGGAAACATTGATGGACATGATTCCGTTAGTGTTTGTATAATTTCCTGTTTGCATTGTCAGGGACCAAGGCGTCATCTGAGGCCCGAAGCTCTCGGATTTTTCCATCGAGTTATGGAGAACATTTCACCATCACCACCAGCAGCCAATGGGTTCAAGGTAAATCTGATCAGTCGTCAATACTCAGTACCCTGTTCTGTTAGTTTCTACATTTTAACATTAATATCTGTTTCTTCTACTCCTACATTTTCCACACAGGCTCTAGTTTTAATGCATCAGAGGTGAATTATCCAGTATTTTTATTTTATATCACTGAGTGTCTGATATTAACATAAATGAATGAAACAATAACACAGAGAAAAGATGATAAACTGGTGAATCTATTGGTGAAAATCACATGAAAATCACATGAAAAACACATTTAAACGAAAATGATGCAAAAGCCTGAAAAAAAAAGGAAAGCTATGTAAGACACAAATGATGTTAAAGATACAAATGACGAGTATCGTCACCTTATGGTCTTGGCCTCGTTTCCCTCCTTTAACTGATTCCATGTAGATGATTCTCATCTCCGTCACATACTGAAGTCTCTAATGAAACCTCCATCCATTCACATAAACTCAGATCCTCCTAACGGACCGGACTGGACCTAACGTCTGTGTCTGATCCATAGAGTCCGAGTGGACGGAGTGGTTTGACCGAGATGATGAACGAGGGTCTGGAGACTGGGAGAAACTATCAGACCTTCACCAGGCCTTCCCTGACCGGCTCTGCAGCAGCCCACTGGACATTCAGGTCAGTACCAGAACATATGGGTCAGTACCAGAACGTATGGGTCAGTACCTGGATGTATGGGTCAGAACATGAATGCACGGGTCAGCACATGGACATACAGGTCAATACCAGAACATATGGGTCAGTACCTAGATGTACAGGTCAGCACCTGGACATATGGGTCACTACTAGAACATACGGGTCAGTGCCTGGGCGTACGGGTCAGAACATGAATGCATGGGTCAGTACATGGACATTCAGGTCAGTACCAGAACATACAGGTCAGTACCAGAACATACGGGTCAGTACCTAGACATACAGGTCAGTACTAGAACGTATGGGTCAGTACCAGAACATAAAGGTTAGTAACAGAACATACAGGTCAGAACCTGGACGTACGGGTCAGAACATGAATGCACTGGTCAGCACATGGACATACAGGTCAATACTAGAACATATGGGTCAGAGCCTGGACATACAGGTCAGTACCTGGACATATGAGTCAGTACCAGAACATACGGGTCAGTCCCTGGACATACAGGTCAGTACCTGGACATATGAGTCAGTACCAGAACATACGGGTCAGTCCCTGGACATACAGGTCAGTACTGATGATGTCGTGGAACAGATAAGTGGAATCATCGGACGATACAGGATAAAAAGTCCATCAACTGGAACAGATTAAACACAACGAAGGAGGAAGACAGCAGAAAACACAGCAGGGTCTGGGGAAAACCAGGTCTGGGTCCAGGTCCAGAACCATGGGCCAGGACCATCTGGACCATGTGGGGGTAAATGTTGCGTGGTGGGTTTATGTTGTGTGACTAATGGATGAACCAAGGGCAGGTGTGTTTGGCGAGGAGGGCGGGCCATGTAGACAGGAGAGGACTGAACAGGTAATGGAGACAAAGGGTTTGTAACCATGGTAACAGCAGAGGAACAGCATGGAAGGGCTTGACGTTGCAGGGACAATGTGGTTTTTGTTAAAGTAAGGGTTTTTTACTGGCTTTGATTTATTACAATATTACTTATTACATTGTTTCAAGTTCGATTTCGGGTAACGCCATTGGTTTCTTTTTTGATGTCAAGTAATGCCATTGGTTTTCCGGTTCGATGTTGGGTAACAGCGTTGGTTTTCCCATTCGATGTCAAGTAATACCATTGGTTTTACGGTTCGATGTTGGGTAACAGCGTTGGTTTTCCGGTTCGATGTTGGATAACATTGTTGGTTTCTGGTCAGATGTTGAGTAACGCCATTGGTTTCTAGGTTCGATGATGGGTAATGGCGTTGGTTTTCCGGTTTGATGCTGGGTAACGGCATTGCTTTATAGGTTTGATGCTGAGTAACACTGTTGGTTTTCCGGTTCAGTTTTTGGTAACACCATTGGTTTTCTGGTTCGATGTTGGATAACGCCATTGGTTTTACAGTTCGGTGTTGAGTTCTGTCATTTTTTCTATGCAATACCGGGTAACTGCATTAGTTTCTGGTTCTGCTGGACTGATGGCGCTCCAGGTGTCGGTCTGGACATTTGGGTCAGTCCATCCCGTCATCTCGGAGCCAGGACGCCATCACTCAGCGTCTGGAATAGGGAACATGGCATCAGAAAGCAACAGCTGTTCGCCGATGCCAGCCCCGCCCCCTCCCTCCGGCTCGCCATTAGTGTAGGACGCTGAAGGCTGCAGCTGCCCTTTCACCAGGAAAACTGGATCTGTTCACTGCCCCCCCCAGCGCTGTCACTGTTAGTCCATGTGTTGTCTTTTTCCTCCTGGGGGGGTTTTCTCCAGTGCAGTTAATTCCAATAATGAACAATAGTAAATGGACTCCTGGTGTAAAATAATGATCTCTACAAACCTGTTAATCGTCCTTTTCTATTTATATCCATCCTGCTCTTCTGCTTTAACTGCTCATTCCTGCTGGATTTAATAGATTTAGTCTGAACTCCTGTCGATGTGTCATCGTTTTTTCCACTGGTCTGGACTCAGTCTTGGTTTTCATCCTCAACGGGGCCTATTTTTAGCCTCTGACTGGTTTAATATGTTGTTCCAGTCTGAGGTAATGTGTTTGTGATTAGTCCAGGATTATCTGAGCGTCCTCTGGAGACGTTCCTCTGGTTGTTCCGCGGTCGATGGAGTTCGACAGGTCACGGTTTTAAGGCTGACTGGAAAAAGGACCTCCAGTATTTTAATCCTCTGGTATCCTGCCCATAGAGGTCCTTCTAACCACCAGAAGGGTGTAATCTGCGCAGTGCCGTAGTGATGTCAAAATGTTTTTCCTATAGTTTGTTTTTAACTTTTTATCATTTTTTTTATTTCATTAACTTGAGTCATGAACAAAAATGGGTGCTTCTATGAAACTGGTGCCTAAAAGCAGGACATAGGGACTAAAAATTTTATTTATTTATTTATTTTTTATTTTTTTCATTTATTTGTTTTGAGCAGAAGGAGAAAAAAAATAAAAATTTTTGTGTACAAGGAAATAATATCCAAGTAAATAAATTAATAAATAAAGGTGATAAAGACAAAATAGCAACTGCCATTTACACGAGTAATAACAAAATAAATTCAATATGTACCACTCAAAAAGGAGTGGAAATTGAAACAAGATGTAGACTAATGTTATGAAGCAAGTTTGGAAGCACTTTGGGTCTATTTTAGGAGTAAATATTTACTGGGATAAAAGAGAAACACATTTTCAGATAAAACACATTTTTATTTGATGCGTGCATTCAAAAATCCACGTGTAACACTGACAGCAGGTTTCTATAATGAACTCCCCCATCTGTTTGTTTCAGTTTTTTTTCCCCCAATACTCACATTGTTACACAAGCCAAATCCACAGACAACTCTGTGATATCTGAGTTTTCCCCTGAAATTATGACTAGTCAGTATTCCAGCAGTACATGGATGATTCTGCCTGCAATGATTAGCCCGAAGTAACCAAGGAAAAAAGGACATGAAAATTATGCACTGCTATTTTTTTGGGAATATCTCTTTACTCTCTCACAGGTACACTTTGGGAATTGAAGTAAATATGCAAGGCAGAGTGTTTCACAAAAATGACCGCTGTTGCAAAATCACTCGTCTTTCCTCCATCTTCAGGCTGAAACCCACGACGGCCGACCAGCCAATCAGACCGGAGATGTGATCCACAAGAACGACAAAGACTATGGCTTCGTGTGTCTGAACAAAGACCAGCTTCACGGACTCTGTCACAACTACAGAGTCCGATTCCTCTGTGGGAAACTCGGTACGTTCACAGTGTTGATGTTTTGACTCTAGAGGTTATTACCTTTAAATGAGGTGTCACAGATTGGTTTAGTCTTTGTGGTTCTTCAGTTCTATGGTTTGGAACAGGAGAAAAATAGGAGAAAATTAACTCTAATTATGTGGAAGGAACAGGTTAACCCATAAAGACCCAAACATCCACTGATGTAACTGTTTAACACCTGTTGATCCACTGATCCTATCAACACATGTAAATAATTGGTGTAAAATACAGTTTGCCATCTTTTCATGGTCATCACATATGACCCATTTGGACGTTCAGAGGCTCCGTACTTACTGTGGAAACACTGTCATCTTCTACAACATTGATTCACCAGTAAACCCATGGAGTTGGATCAATGACAGTGGATGGAAACACTTGGTTTATGTTCTGTTAAAGATAGATTTTACAGAAAAAGTGACTTTTTCTTCAGTTTTCTCTGTTTTTGATATAATTACTATCAACTTTACTCTGAGCTTTTATGAACATCTACATGATCAGTAAAGTAAATGTAGGAAAATACCTGATTTTGACAGAAAAAACACAAAATGCAGAAGACAATATTACAATAAATGGTGATAAATGATTTAACCCCTAAAGACCCGGTGCTACTTTTGCACTGTAAGCCCGGATAAGTAGAGTTTACTCAAAAAATTTGAGACAAGTGATTGCACTTAAATGATTTGAGTAATGATCGACTAATCAATTGGTTTAAGTAGGTTCAACTTTAATGCCAAAAGTATTGAACTTAAACTATTAAGTAGAAAACACTGAAAGACAAATTATTTGTACTTTAAATCTGTTGTAAAATCAACCTCACTACCCAACCATTCAATTCAGCATTTTAAGTTACACTGACTAATTTTCTCAATTGCAGCCAGATGAATTTATCATTGTTTAAACAACTTTTTTTAAGATAATCAAAGTCAAAATCCTATTCCTGATCAAAATACTTATGAATTTATTCAACTTAATACATTGTAGCATGAATGGAAGGTAGCTCAACGTCATTTACCAGTACAGAAAGTGCTTTTAATTTGACAAGACATTAAGATTTCCATTGTACAATAGTAGTTTTAGATGAACAGTAAAGCCATTGTTCTTCCTATGGCTCTCACTCATGGTGCAGCTCTACAAAAATACAAAAACAAACACAAAAAGGCCAATAAACACTGCCATACACACATTAAATCCAAATTAACACTAACACCACAACCCTGCTGAGCCCCTGCACATAAAAATAACACATTTTCAACAACATGCTCAATACCCACAATGCAATGCAAAGATAAAAAGGTGTGGTCATGACTAAAACTTAGTGATTTAATTCCATTCAACTTAAACTTTTTCGTATTTTCAACTATGTCTACAAATTAGTAGAATATACTTAACATTTTATTGTAACATCATAAAACTTAAATCATTTAAGTGCATTGTAATTAAAGCATTTTAGTAAATACAAATTCCGGGTTTACAGTGTGTAGCAGATCTCAAATGATTTTTTTCTCTCTATTTAATGTTTCTTAAGTGATTTATCATCATTTATTCTAATGTTATCCTCTGTATTTTGCTTTTTTTTTTTAAGTGTATATCAGGTATTTTCCTATATTTAATTCACTGATAATCTAAATGTTCATTAAAACTCAGATTAAAGTTGAAGGTTATTATATCAGAAACAGCAATAACTGAGGAAAAAGTGACTTTTTCAGCAAAGATACCAATAACTGAATGTAAAAACAAGTGTGTCCATCCACTGTCATTGATCCAACTCCATGGGTTTTACTGGTGAATCAGTATTGTAGAAGATGACGGTGTTTCCACGGTAACTACAGAGCCTCTGAATGTTCAAATGGGTCATATCTGATGACCATGAAATGATGACAAAATGCATTTTACACCAATTATTTACATGTATTGATAGGATGAGTGGATCAACAAGTATTAAACGGTTTAGATCGGTAAATGATTTTGATCACTGTTGGATGTTTGGGTCTTTATGGGTTAAGGAAGGTTAAATATAGAGAAAAATTCATTTGGGAACTGACAAAGTAACACTGGGTCCTTATGGGTTAAACCAATCCAGTGTGAATAGATGTTTATTCTCCATGAATTCTAGACACAAAGTAAATGTAAAAATGGAGTCAGTTTCAGGGTTTAGATGCACTGATATTTTTTTTTTTTTGGTATTTGACTAAAACCAGTGAGTTTTTTTCATATTTTCTGAGGTTAAACCAATTAGAGAACTGAAAAGATGCTGTTGAGTAAATCATGCATCTGTTCATGTACTTGTTAAATATGTGAATCCAAACTGATCCTAAATGACATATTTATCTGTATGAGTGTCTTGGTGGGTTCTTTAAACAGCTCTGTTCAGTCTACATTCATGTTGGATGAAGAATCATGGATCCAACAGCAGATACATGTGGGTTTTTACATCACTCTGCCTGTAAAATTGATGAGGTTTTCAGTCATTAAAATAACACATTAATCATTATTTAACAGTTTAACGTCTAGATGCAGTAGATGCTCATTTATCTCACAGACAGAACAAACCAACAACATCTTCTACTTTATCAAAAAGAGAAATTAAAGAACTAATACATGACTGAACAGAGGAAGTTTGGAACTTTAATATGCTGTAATGAGAGGACAGTGCTTCCATGTATTGTCTGGAACTGGAATAAAAACCTCTGATCTTGATATTTGTTGAAGTTTCGTTAGCAGCCTGTAAGAAAACACTCACAAGAAAATGGTACAAAGCAGCAAAAAACTGAGTGAGATATATGTAATGGAATCGTTGACCTAGAAGATAAGGCCTCAAGAAGAACAATGCTGAGAAAAGTGGGAAAAATGGTCTGTTTATACAACGGCAGGATAAGGATGATCTTATTGATAACAACACTGGAGCAAACTGTAGAGACATGGCAACCCACTATGTTCTTTTTCTTTTGAGGTTTGTATTTCTTTAGTTTTTTGTCTTCCTTCTGTATGTCCATATCTGCTACATGTTCTTAAAAAAGAAAAGAGAAAAAGAAAGTGTTTAAAAAAAAACCAAATCTCTGATCTGTGAACTGTGTGGTTTTAAGTGTACGCCGGTGTTCCCCTTCCAGTCCGTCCACAGGCGTCCATCTCAGTGGACACGTGGTCCAACAGCAGCATCCTGGACCTGGCTGACCCACCAGAGGGCTGGAGGCCTGGGGACCGGGTGGTGGTGGCCAGTACTGACTATTCCATGTACCAGGCGGAGGAGTTCACCCTGCTGCCCTGCCCCACCTGTACAGCCAACCAGGTCAAAGTGGAAGGTGAGGACGGGTCACTGCTGTGTGTGTGTGTGGGGGGTGTCTGGAGCTGCTACAGTAGAACCACAACATGGTTCAGTAAGTTGTATGACTGTAATTTCCCAATTCAGATTGTTTGGTGAAATATGGTTTTTGTGCAAAGGTGTTCACATTATAATTGATATAAAGACAGTTCAACCACAGGACATAGACAGATCCACCATACGTCATAGACAGGTCCACCACAGGCCATAGAGAGACACCATCACAGGTCATAGACAGATCCACCACAGGTCACAGACATGTCCACCACAGGTTATAGACAGGTCCACCACATCATAGATAGATTCACCACAGGTCATAGACAAATCCACCACAGGTCATAGACAGGTCCACCACAGGTCACAGACATGTCCACCACAGGTTATAGACAGGTCTACCACATGTCATAGACAGATTCACCACAGGTCATAGACAGGTCCACCACATCATAGATAGATTCACCACAGGTCATAGACATTTCCACCACAGGTTATAGACAGATCCACCACAGGTCATAGACATGTCAACCACAGGTTATAGACAGGTCCACCACAGGTCATAGACAAGTCCACCACAGGTCATAGACAGGTCCACCATAGGTCATAGTCTGATCCACCACAGGTCATAAACAGACCCACTGCAGGTCATAGATAGGTCCACCATAGGTCGTAGTCTGGTCCACCACAGGTCGTAGTCTGGTCCACCACAGGTCATAGACAGACCCACCACAGGTCATAGATAGGTCCACCATAGGTCGTAGTCTGGTCCACCACAGGTGACAGACAGACCCACCACAGGTCATAGTCATATTATGTGTCAAAATGCAGGAAAAGCAGTAATGTCCAGATGCTGAAGTATCTGTCATCCATTTCCTCCCACCTCTGACTGAAATGGCAGCTTTTTAGTAAAATCCGCTGAAGTATGAAAGCGTGAGCGGCTTTCCCTCAGAATTGACCACAGGATGGAAAACAGGATCATGCGCTGGCGTCCACAAAACTCTGCCTCTGATACTGGAACCAAGCATCACTTCATGGAACGTCTGTGGTTTAGTCCTGAGGGATGCAACAGGGTTTGAAAAGCTTTGGTCAGAACTCGCTCTAATCCTAAAAACAGCCTGAAGCTCCAGCGCCAACGTCTACAGGAGGCACTGTGGAATAAACGGTTAAACTGTGAAGAGATTCAACCAGACCACTGGGCTTCTGTTGGATTTCTGCCTTGTGAATATGGACGAGTCTTTAAATACATGTTCCCTTCTCATCTCCAGGAATTATTCATGCATATATAAAAATGCTCATATCTGTGCAGCTCATTGAATGCTGTCGGTATCAGCCGCTCAGGAGCTGTAGTTGGACGAATATAATCTACTACCAGAACCTCTCAGATGCAGGTTTTATCAAATCTGACGTTTCCCCTAGAACTTCAGAGCATCTCGGTTGCTATCGCCGTGGTGATGCCTGTCAGGACTCATCACATCAGGGTATTGTTTTCACCCATGTCCATCTGGAACCGGGATTCATTTAGGTATAGAACGGATAAAACACAGTCTGAACATCGCCTGTTCATTAAAGTTACACTGTTCATTAGATTTTCTCTGAATACCGCTGATGTCTACCGGGATGAGGGCAACTCTTTCCATCGCACACAGTGTCAGGATTGCATTCCTGTAGCAACTAATAACCTCATACATGCCAATAATGTTATAATTTTGGCCAGACCTAGTGCTACTTTTGTGGCACTTCCAAAACATTTAACCTTTTAAAGTGTTTTATCACCATTTATTATAATATTATCCTCTTTATTTTTGCACTTTTTCAGTGCAAATCAGGTATTTTCCTATATTTAATTCACTGATCATGTAGATGTTCATAAAAGCTCAGATTAAAATTGAGGTTTTTTATATCAGAAACAGAGAAAACTGAAGAAAAAGTGACTTTTTCAGCTGAGATTTCAATAACTGAACAAGTGAACAAAACAAGTGTGTCCATCCACTGTCATTGATCTAACTCCATGGGTTTTACTGGTGAATCAATGTTGTAGAAGATGGCGGTGTTTCCACAGTAACTGTAACCTCTCAACGTCCAAATGGGTCATATCTGATGACCATGAAAAGTAGATTCAAAGTAAAACATTTTAGATCAGTAGATGCTTTTAGTCGACAGTGGATATTTGGGTCTTTATGGGTTAAATGGAATAAAGACAATAACATAACATTTTGACATTAAGTATTTAAGTTATTACATTATAGTTTTGCATTATTGGTCTAGCATTGGACAAATATTTTCTTACAGTTTCCGTGCAGTTTGCACATCAAAAATGGGTACAGTGGATGGAATAGTCGTCATATTGGGAAATGCAGGTCAATGGTCGGCGTGTGGACCACATCTGGCCCACAGAATCTAAATAAAATGAGCAAAATATGAGGAAAAAATGTGTCGTGGTGATGAGGAGCTGCAGATCTATTCCAAAACCAATCATCATTAACCCACTCTAGACTTCTTAAAGACAATGAATCCATCATCTGTCAGCTCAGTGTTAGAATCCGACACCTCATCGGGTCAAAACCAGTTCATCTGATCAGTATTTCTTACAAACCACCACATTCTGCCATTATATTTCTGAAATTACAAATCTCTGCTTCTGTGTCGGAGTTTGAGATGCATGGATTTGTGTGGCGCGTTCAAGTGTGGCTTGTAAACAATGCCATCGTCATGGTGCATTTATGTTCAGGTTGAAATGGCTCAAGTACCTCTGAGATAAAGTGGTTTCACTGCAGCATTTTTAATCATTAAATACTTCATGGAGTACATTTTGGTTGGTGTAAATATACTTTATAGATACTAACATCAGCACTAAACAAGTATTATACGTCAGAAAAATGTATAAGATTGTCTGGTCTAAGCTAGAGTTTATGGATTTATATTTAATCCTCAATTTGAATGCACCATGACGGTTGCAGAGTTTACAAGCCACACTTGAATGCACCACACAAATCCATGCGTCTCAAACTTAGAAATCTGTCATTCCAGAAATATAACAGCAGAATGCAGCGGTATGTCAGAAATTCAAATCAAATTTAACAGTTTTTTTTTTCTTATCACAACGTGGTGTTTCTGATACTAATACTAAAGAGGCAAAACAGGAACATTTCTTCTGTTTAATATTGGTTTGAGAGCTTAATGTGTTTTCTACTTCGTTCCAGGAGGATCAACAAAAATAGTAAAACGATAATAATTGTTGAGTTTTCCGCTGTTGTGACATTTCATCGTGGTTCGCAGCTGAGTTTTAAGGATGTCAACAGCAGATATGAAGGACTTCTGAGGCCAAACTGATGCATTAGAATTCAAGCAGCGATATTCACAGACATTTTCACTTTATTTGAGGGAATTTGAGTCTGGATTGAAGTAGAAAACCAGCGGCTGGACCTTTACCTTCACAGCATTTAAAACACAAGCCTCAGTGATTCACAAGGTGAGGAGTAAAAGGTGAGAGAAGAGGAAACAAGCTGCACTAATGAAAACCGACCACAGAGAAACAGCATCAGTCACACAGACGACCAAAACCATGTCCTTGAATCAATGCCTTCAAATGGCAATGAATTCTGCTGACCTTTAACACAGCGGCGGGATGTTTGTGACGGAGAAACAACAAACACTTTATCACCGTCTGGGTCAGGTTTGGGGAGGGGTTATGTTAAGGTAAACCCAGGTGAAACCGTTTTAGACAAACTCATGATTAACTCTACACAAGTGGTAATAGAATCGCACAATTACACACAAACCACTGCAATGACTTCCGTGAAACTTGGTTGAAGGTTAACACGAACTTAGGAAAGGTTGGAGGAGATCTGTGAAAAGGGGTGGAGCCTGTGGGGCCTTGGTGGAGGTGTGGTCAGGTGTGAGATGGAGCGTTTAACTCAGGGGTGTCAAACTCTTTTTAGTTCAGGGGCCACATTCAGCCCAATATGATCTCAAGTGGGCCGGACCTGTAAAATAATAACAGTGAAAAAAGTCAAATTAAATTAAGATAATGTTAACATCTACAAAAATCTGAATAATATGAACAACTGGAAACATCTTAAGAAAAACAAGTCAAATTTTAACAATATTATGCCTCAGATTATCAGTTTAGCATTTACACATGTGCACTACAACTTAGATTACAATTACAAATGCACAAAACATTTAATAACAGGCAGAATATTGGTGAAACTGCATTTGCTTATCTTAAGACATAGAAAATAACAGTTTTTTAATATAAACATTTTCATGTAATTTTACTTTTTTATACTAAAACAAAGATGAAGATTTGCTGTTTACATTATTTATAGGTTTAATATGATAGTATTTTACTGGTCTGTCCCACTTGATATCTAATTGGTCTGTATGTCGAATCTGAATTAAAATGATTTTGACATCCTCGATAGTTAATATCTTCAGTGTAATTTTTGTATTTCACAAATCCATCCTACGGACCAGATTAGATCCTTTAGCGGGCCAGATTTGGCCCCCGGGCCGCATGTTTAACACCTGTGGTTTAACTGTTGAATTTTATTAGCATTATTTAATAAGTGACATCACAGGTAAAGGAAGACTGACAAAAATAAATAGATAAATAAATGTGGTGGTATGTACACAATGTGGTGACCTCCAGGGTGGAATGATGAAGTGTCAGATGTCCACATAGAACCCACAGCCTGGTACCAAATAATAGATTGATCTGCATCAGAAATACCCAAAACTTTTCAGATTCAGATCTAAACAGAATTTGTCTGATGGCCAGGTTGGACTGAACTGTCCTGTAAATCAGTGTGTCATCAGCATAGCAGTGAAAAGTCACATTAGAAGCATTTAGATCAGGGGTGGGCCATTCATTTTCCTATGGGGCCACATGAGGAACTTTGACAGGTATTAAGGGCCAGATCAATCAAATCAATCAAAGCTCTGCTCAATATATATCTATAAAAACAGTAAATGCAGCAATACAATGATACAATGAAAATGTGGAGCACAGAATACAACTATTTATCTATAAATATATATTTCTGTAAACGGACAGAAAAAAAACAAGACAAATTGACTAAACCAACACACGTACAGCATCCTGATGTATACATTTCAATTTTATCTTGTTTACATAATCATCATTATTGTTTCATCTTTACTGCTCTTGTTTCATTTACGTCATTTTTCTCTTGTTTGATGTAATTTTGTACTTGTTGCGTCTTTGGTGTCTTTTTACTTTTGTGTCTTTTACGTCATCATCATCTCGTCGTGTCTTGTACTTGGTTTTTTTTGTCTTCTTCAATCCTGGTGTTTAAAGGATAAAGGGTGCATTGTTCAGGTCAGTCCCGTCAGTCATCAGCGCTCTGTTGATTTAATTGGCCTTCATCTTCGTCTTCCTGTCGCCACGGTGACAAAAAGTCAGCGGTAACGAGATGTGACATGTCTTCAGCCGATCTGGAAGGAGGACACACTGGGTTCAGATACTGACAGAAACTGAGCTAAGGTTACTGCGGTAAAAGACATGAACGTCCTGAAAGTGTCAAAGTCTGAAGGACGTTCAATCAAACTGAAACTGACATCAGACGAACGCCGTGTTGTCCTCTGTGACTCATTTTGTCCTTTGTTTCATATTTGTTTCATTGCATCTGTTGTGTGATATTTCAACGTGATATCATGGCTTGCGTAAATGTACACACCACTTTTAATTGATACACATTATAAGCTTTCCACGTGTATGTTCATGCCGCGTCAAATACCATTCACTGAGGGTTAGGGTTACGGTCAGGAGCGCTGCTACCAATTGTGGGCCCCGTGAAAGGTAAACATTGTGGACCCATCCATACATAATGTCACTTACGCTTGCATGAAACGAAACTGAAACTTAACATGCTTTCAACGTCCGACTCCCGACTTCTATCCCTCTCTTGTACAGCGGATCTTACATGAAATTTTCACTTGTAGCCTGTATCCACTCGACCCCCTCCACTGATCTATGGACCCCCCACAAATGCTGGGCCCCGTGAATTTGTCATGTTCACACACACACACACACACCCCCCATCAGTGCCCCAGGTTACAGTTATGTGAACCAGAAATCTTGGTGTAATTGACACACGATCAAATCAGGGTTCTTATGGAAAGTATGGAAAAGTATGGAATTTGATTTATAAATTTCCTGGTCTGGAAAAGTATGGAAAATGGAAACAAATGTATGGAAAAATATTGATGTTTCCGAGACTGTTTCCACTGTTCTATTTTCTAAAACATAAAATTATGAAAATCTAAAAAAAAGAAATGGATCGATCTGTTTTTTGTTTTTTTTTAAGGTGCTTGCTAGAGTAGCTAAAATGTTTGTGTGAGAGCACATACAGTAGGCGACATGTCCCAGAAAACATTTGGGCAGACTGACAAGTTGAATGTCCAGCCTTCTGCTCTTATCCTCCTCCAGCCCATCCTCCTCCAGCAGCAGTGAAACTTGACGACACCTGGGCGGGCCGCCCAGGTGTCGTCAAGTTTCACTGCTGCTTCGACGGACAGGTGATGTCCACACACTGTTGGTGAGCGAACTATCCAACATACCTGATTTGATCGTTGGCAGAACTCATAATAGGTAGATCTAAATTCTCTGACGACTGGCTCATAAATCCCAAATGTAAAGACTGGTTGGATTTTTTTTTGTTTTACCAAGACATCTGGAAATTAGGGTCTGGAAAAAGTTTGGAATTTTGAAATTTCAAATGTGTAGGAACCCTGTCAAATGGCATTGAATAACACGCGAAAGGTCAAAAATGCGTATGTAAAGCACCCCAAATGCCATAAGACATACAGCGCGATTTCATGCTATCAGTCTTGATATTTTCTGTCAAATAAATACAGCTCCGATGCATCAAAACTAAATCCTGTTTGGAGAATATGAGGAGTAGAAAGTACAGATATTAGTCTTAAAATGTACGAAAATACTCCTGTTACTGTGGTTGGTGAGTACTTCTACTGCAGTAATTGTACTCCATCAGGTTAAACCTCCGGATAAAGACATGTTCAGATGTCGTCCTGCTCTGTTTTGCTTCCTTTATTGATCGTCTCTAATGAAAACCCTCCTTCATCCTCTGGTCTTTCACTTTGCCTCCAGTCTAAATCCTCTGTCATCTCCTGTCACTCAGTTTTTTTCTGGACATAATCGTTTTTATTAATTTTTGCGGCTTCGACCCCGTCGCAGTGATCACATTTTATTCCCTGAGCTTGGGTTCCAACAGGACGTTTGTGTGGTTTTTGTGGACTGACAGAGGCCTCAGAGACACTGGGCTCCAGGCTGTTTATCACTGTGAGGCCAATAAACTGTGGCCAGGTTTTACATTCTGAACTGTTGACAGATCTAAATGGCATAAATGATGATGAGAGTAGAAACTAAAGGCTGTGGAGTGGATCGATGGCCTGAGGCGCCACTAGCACGTTTGGCTTCGTTCTATTTCTATCTGACATTTACTGAGTCGAACAGAACCGGCCCAGTTTGTGCCGAGAGATTAAAGTCTGGAAAACACCAACCCTCATCAGACGATTCATATTAAACCAATGAGCAAACAAGCAAATACACACATGGAGGTGGAGGTAGTGGTGAAGACAGGGCAGAAAAGGTAGAACCTCTGGTCCTCATCCTGGCCCCGGTCCGGGTCCCTCTCTAGACCCGGTCCTGGTCCCTCTCTAGACCCATTCTCATGCTATGATGTGATAAATCGCAGTAATGGGCAGAACTTCTGGCTTTGATCCCAGTTCTTTTTCTGGTCCAGTCCTGGTTCTGATCCTGGCACCAGTCCTGGTCCTAATTCTGGCTCCAGTCTTGGTCCCAGTCCTTGTTCCGGTCCCTCTCTAGACCTGTCCTCATAGTATGATGTGAAAAATCGCAGTAATGGGCAGAACCTCTGGCTTTGATCCTGATTCTTATCCTGGTCCAGTCCTGGTTCTAATCCTGGCCCCAGTCCTGGTCCTGATTCTGGCTCCAGTCCTGGTCCCAGTCTTGATCCTGGTCCCGGTCCTGGTCCCTCTCTAGACCCATCCTCATACTATGATGTGATCAATCGCAGTAATGGACAGAACCTCTGGCTTTGATCCTGATTCTTATCCTGGTCCAGTCCTGGTTCTAATCCTGGCACCAATCGTGGTCCTGATTCTGGCTCCAGTCCTGGTCCCAGTCCTGGTCCCGGTCCCTCTCTAGATCCATCCTCATAGTGTGATGTGAAAAATCACAGGAATGGACAGAACCTCTGGCTTTGATCCTAGTTCTTATCCTGGTCCAGTCCTGGTCCTGATCCTGACACCAGTCCTGGTCCTGATTCTGGCCCCAGTCCTGGTCCTTCTCTAAACCCATCCTCATGCTATGGTGTGATAAATCGCAGTAATGGGCAGACCGTCGGCGTAGAGCGTCCCTCCAGGCGTGAACTGGACTCCACAGGAAACCCAGACAGACGTGGTTCCATGAAGACACTGATTCATCATAATAATAAAACACTGTTGAACATCAGACTCAGAACTGACGTCCTTTAACCGAAGAGAAGAAACACTTTTATTTAACCCAGAGGAAAGTCTAGAGTCAAAACTCACTCAATGTTCAGTTTAGTTTATTTATTTCATTCATAAAAGAAAGACACAGAAAAAGAAACTGTGCTTCGACATGTCAGTAAATCGACCACATTATGAAAGAAAAGAAGCAGAAAAAACAAACTTAGATTTTTGCCTTTTTAACTAAATACTTAATCATTTCAAACAGAACTGTGAAATCGGCCTCTTTATACAGTAGCTGTCTCACTGCTGTAACTGCCCGTTCTTTGTCATTTTTCGCTTTTCACAGCCATTCTTCACTGTTGTTCACAGCCGTTCTTTGTTGTTTTTAGTTATTCTTAGCTGTTCTTCACTGTTCAAAATTTTCACAGCTGTTCTGTTTTTCTCTGTCCTTCATCATTGTTTACTGTTCTTCACTGTTCTTCACCGTTGCTCACGGCCGTTCTTCGTTGTTCTTAGCTGTTCTTCACCATTCTTCTACACTGTTCTTCACCATTCTGTTCTGTTCTTCTCTGTTCTTCGCCATTCTTCACTGTTCTCCACCGCTGGTCTTCTCCATTCTTAAAAATTTTCACTGCTGTTCTTTGTTGTTGCTCACAGCCATTCTTTGTTGTTCTTAGCTGTTCTTTACCATTTTTCTATATCGTTCTTTACCATTCTTCTCTGTTTTTCACTGGCGTTCTTTGTCGTTCTTCACCATTCCTCACTGCCGTTCTTCTCTCTTCTTCGTTGTTCTTCTCTGTTTCGTCGTTCTTCACCATTCTTCACTGCTGTTCTTCATTCTTCTTCACTGTTCTTCACCGTTCTTCTCTGCTCTTCACCATTCTTCTGTTTGTCACCACCGTTCTTCATCGTTCTTCTCTGTTCTTCACCATATTTCACTGCTGTTTTTCTCTTTTCATTGGTCTTCACTGCTGTTCTTCTCTGTTGTTAATTGCTGTTCTTCATCATTCTTCACCGTTCTTCTCTGCTCCACCATTCTTCTCTGTTTTGTCGTTCTTCCCCATTGTTCACTGTTTTTCTCTGTTCTTCACCATACTTCACTGCCATTCTTCTCTGTTTTGTCATTCTTCACTATTCTTCACCGCTGTTCTTCATTGTTCTTCATTGCTGTTCTCATCTGTTCTTCACCATTCTTCTCTGTTCTTCACTGCCGTTCTTCACCATATTTCACCGCTGTTCTTGTCTGTTCTTCATTGCTGTTTTTCACCATTCTTCACTGTTCTTCTGTCCTTCATCATTCTTCTCTGTTCAGTCGTTCTTCACCATTCTTCCCCATTCTTCACTGTTCTTCTGTCCTTCATCATTCTTCTCTGTTCTGTCATTCTTCACCATTCTTCTCTGTTCTGTCGTTCTTCACTGTTCTTCCCCATTCTTCACCGTTCTTCTGTCCTTCATCATTCTTCTCTGTTCCGTCATTCTTCACCATTCTTCACCATTCTTCACCGTTCTTCTGTCCTTCACCATTCTTCTCTGTTCCGTCGTTCTTCACCATTCTTTACCATTCTTCACCGTTCTTCTGTCCTTCATCATTCTTCTCTGTTCCATCGTTCTTCACCGTTCTTCACCGTTCTTCACCGGGCCAGCGTTTGTTCAGTCCGACTCTAACCTGTAGTAGTTTGTTACAGACATGAACCAACTGCTGCAGTGAAATAAATGGTCATATTGAACTAGAGTGCAGATATTTAACAGCTCTGGAACAAACAGCGGCGATGAACAAACTGTGTGTGTTTTAGTTGTTATTTGTGTTTGTCTGAGTGCCGCCGTCGAACATAATTATACGTGTCGTCTGCCCGTTGTGCTTTAAAAAGAAGAAAAACGCCGCTAGAAGCTCTGACTCAGCTTCACCATTATGTCCTCCATCGCAATTATGTCAAACACCTGCTCGTGTGCAGACAAACAGCCAACTGTACGAGCATGTTCAGAGAATCGACATCTGTTAATGTACGTGTCCGCCGCTGCTGGATGGAGATTTGGTACAAACTGTCATTCTGTAGCCGGAGCGCAGCAGATGGTTCTGTATGTTCTGTTTGTTCTAATATTTTAATGTTGAGCTGAGGGATGGTTTATGTGTTTCACCAGAGGGAAGAAACCAACACAAAACCCTCGGTGCAGTTTCATCATTTTCAACTCGCTGCATTTGGAGACAAAGATCTGGACTATTTACTCATTAGATTTCACAAACAGGCTTTAGTTTTAATGTGTCTGAGCTGAATTATCTTTTATTTTTTTGCATCATTATGTGTCTGATTTCAACCCGAATGGATGAAATGACAAACACAACAAAGGAATGGAAATGACATAAGTAGATAACCGATGATCCTGAGAATGAATAGAAGGTTTGGTTTAACACCACAGCTGGTTCCAAAGGTTAAAGGTTAACTTTAACATGGACTGTAGTCGGTAGATCTGAGTGTGACAACAGAATATACAGATTAGATCAGATTAGGTTATATTACTTTAGATTAGATTATGAGAGACGATATTATATTATATTATATTATATTAGATTAGATTAGATTAGATTAGATTAGATTAGATTAGATTAGATCAGATCAGATTAGGTTAGATTACTTTAGATTAGATTACAAGAGACTATATTAGATTAGATTAGTTTAGATTGGATTAGATTACAGGGTGGGGAAGCAAAATTTACAATATTTTGAGGCAGGGATTGAAAGACAGTGTATGACCAATTAGTTTATTGAAAGTCATGAGAATTTATTTGCCACAAGAAAATGTACATAATAGAAAATGTTTTTATTCTATGTGTCCTCCTTCTTTCTCAATAACTGCCTTCACACGCTTCCTGAAATTTACGCAAGTGTTCCTCAAATATTCGGGTGACAACTTCTCCCATTCTTCTTTAATAGTATCTTCCAGACGTTCTCGTAATAGTTTTGCTCATAGTCATTCTCTTCTTTACATTCTAAACAGTCTTTATGGACACTCCAACTATTTTTGAAATCTCCTTTGGTGTGACGAGTGCATTCAGCAAATCACACACTCTTTGACGTTTGCTTTCCTGATTACTCATATGGGCAAAAGTTTCTGAAAAGGTATGGATAATAGTGTTAGGTATGATTATGACATCAATACATGTTTGGTTTCAAAACAATTGACGTAGTGCCTGCTGAGAAAAAACAACTAAATGTTCATTGTAAATTTTGCTTCCCCACCCTGTAGATTAGATTAGATTACATTAGATTAGGTTACATTAGATTAGATTAGATTAGATTACATTAGATTGGATTACATTAGATTAGATTAGGATAGATTACATTAGACTGGATTAGATTGGATTAGATTAGATTAGATTAGATTAGGATAGATTACATTAGATTAGGTTACATTAGACTGGATTAGATTAGGTAAAATTAGATTAAATTCATTTAGATTATATTAGATTGCCCTACATTACACTAGATTAGGTTAGATTAGTTTAAATTCGATTAGATTAGGTTTGATTAGATTAGATTACATTACATTAGATTACATTAGATTAGGTTAGATTACTTTAGATCAGATTACATTAGATTAGATTAGGTTAGATTATATTACATTACATTAGGTCACATTAGACTAGATTAATTAGACTAGACTAGATTAGATTGCATTAGGTTAGATTAGATTAGATTACAGTACATTAGGTTACATTACATTACATTAGGTTACACTGGACTAGATTAATTAGACTAGACTAAATTAGATTGCATTAGGTTACATTAGATTAGAATTAATGAATTGAGATAAAACTAGCCTGTTGACCCATGGGGAACCACAGGTTCTAGATTTGGTAGATAATAAATTTACCTCTGATACAGTTCATTCCTTTATTTTTTTGGTAAATTCCTTTGACATTTTCAGTTGAATAACCTCTCAGCTGGCATGTCTGTTTCTGCACCTGAAATTTGACATCATGGCAACATGGCACTATTGTTTATCTGTTGCTAGGTAACCCACTTCAGTGATGATTCTATAATTCTGGGACATGATTGTAAGGCTATTATGTTCCAAAATTACTAATATCTCTCAAAATATTGGTCCTATCAACTTGCTGTTTTCGCTAGTCCCTTCCTTGACCAAAAATACGTAATTACGTCAAACTGCAGCAGTCTGCTCTGTCTGGATTTTGTGTGATGCCCGAGACACCCACGACAGTCCACTTACCTTTTATAATATACAGGGGTTGGACAAAATAATGGAAACACCTTAAAAAATCAACAAAATATAATTTAATATGGTGTAGGTCCGCCTTTTGCGGCAATTACAGCCTCAATTCTACGAGGTATTGATTCATACAACTTGTGAATTGTTTCCAAAGGAATTTTAAGCCATTCTTCAGTTAGAATACCCTCCAACTCTTTTAGAGACGATGGCGGAGGAAATCGACGTCTTACTTGAATCTCTAAAACTGACCATAAATGCTCAATAATGTTGAGGTCTGGGGACTGTGCCGGCCATACGAGATGCTCAACTTCATTAGAATGTTCCTCATGCCATTCTTTAACAATTCTAGCTGTATGGATTAGGGCATTATCATCTTGAGGTGAAGGTGTTTCCATTATTTTGTCCAACCCCTGTAGATTAGATTAAATAGATCTTTATTGATCCCACTGAATGTATACATATAAGAAATATTACAAGAAAATAGTAAGAACAATAACTATAAAAACAGCAGTGAAAAACAGGCAATTACACATTAGAAAGTACTAGTAGAAATAAGTAATAAAGTAGTAATAATAATAAATGACAAAAAGCAGTAATAATGATATAAATAAATAATATGAATGAAAAAAAATAAATAATTATGTTATTATATTATAATACGCACAATAGCTATAGTTTAATAATCACAGGATGATAATTATAATAAAGTGATAATCGTAAAAGTAGTCGTAACAATGATATATAAGTAATAAGTACTATAAGTATGTAAGTAATTGTAAAAAATAACTGTTATTATTATTATTATTATTATTATTATTACTTACATACACTTACAGAATATGGACATAGTTTTCAGTAAATGTTGAGTACAGATTTGGTCGACGACGACTCCATCCCAACAGACCTGATGGTTTTGATCGCCACATCACATCACAGTGAACTAAATGAACTCAATAAATTAAATAAACTAAATAAAGCCGTTTGGAACTCAGCGTCTTGAATCTGAGACTCATTTACTCTGAAATAACTCAACAACGGTCCAGTTATCAGAAGGAAATCTAATAAAGTCTCTGCTTCCTGCTGAGTTCATACAGGAAACTGAAGATAAAGGTTCAGTTTTCTATGATGAGCTGCGTTTCCAGCTGGTTTTACATTTTCAATCGACGCCTAAACCCAGGAAACACAGAAGATGAGTTGGATAATTAATGTTAAAATGACTCTGATATTAATCTGCAACGACCACTGAACTGACGTTTTACATCGAAACCTGATTTAATGTGTTTGAACTCAGACATGAACAGTTTAATATCTGAGCTTTTTCTTGGTTTTTTAATCAAATGTGACCTCGGAAATCTGCGTGAACGACCCATAAATATAATGAATGAGGCCGAACATCAACACTGAGGATGAACTCACTGCAAACGGCTGCAAAGAAATGGAGTATACAGACATTTATACAGTTAGAATCAGGTAGAAAAATGAGAATTACAGCAGGTCTGGATGATATGGACTAAACAAACTGTGATCTTTTTCAGTGTTAGAGATAATTCACAAGAAAGAAGGCAGAAAAAAAAGAGATGATTTACAATGTTTTCTTTATTAAACAGAAATGAATGCTTTGGTTTAAACACAGATACAGAGAATAAGAATCATCTGTGACAAAAAACCACTATATTTGGCGCAGACATATATTGATGTTTGCACTGATATATTACAGATATTTAGTGATATCGTCCAGTACAGTGATCCCTTATTTTTCGTGGTTAATGGGGACCGGCGCCCCCCGCGAAAATCGAAAATCCGCGAACTGGAGCCAGAGCCCCCGAGCCTATCCTAGACCTAGGTACATGTATGTATGTATCTATAAATAGTATATAAGTACTGCAAATGTAATAATTATGAAATAAATGAGATATATATAAAAGAAAACAATGATTAGTACATGTATACATGCATATACATAGATCGGATACATGTACATGTACGTACTGTAAAACATCTGAAAGAAAAGAATGTAGAAAGTAAACAAAACACACACACGTGCATACATACTAACAGCTGATACGTACTCTCTCCTCTCTTCATTCGTGACGCTTATCCATCGTATACGTACACACGAACACACACACATCTACTCCCAGCTCTCTTTTCCTCTCATACGCACAAGAAACGAATCAGTTCTCTCTCTCTCTCTCTCTCTCTCTCTCTCTCTCTTTGGTCTCGAGCATCAACACACACAAACACGTACATGGACATGCATGAACTGACATTTCTACATTTTCTCTCTCTCTCTCTCTCTCGCTCGGGGTAAGCGGTTGCTGGGCCGTCTGCGTTTCTCGTGTTGCTTACAGGAGGCTGTGAGTCATCGTTTGACGTTTCGCTGGCAGCTGCGGCCTCTCGTCTGCTGCGGGATGGATTTTCGCGGAATTTCCACGATTTTTTCTTGATTTTTTTATTTTTGATGAATATTTCTGAAAAATCCGTGAATAACTAAAACTGCGGAACTTAAAGCGCGAATTGGCAAGGGATCACTGTATCAGATGTGTTTCCACCAATGTCAATGTCAGATATTTAATGTGTTTTACAAGGGTTTTTCATAAATGGGTTTTAATCTGTGTTTATTTGTCGTTTGATAATGTGATGAAGGACTGAATGACATAAACTAGGAACTATTTTGAATTAATAATGAAGATTTATCGTATCTATAAAAATGAGCATATATAATCTAAGCCGTAAAAATAAAAAAAATCAACTTTTCCACAAAAACGTGTATTTTAGTGCAAACAATGTTTACACATTTTCTAACCTTTTCAGGGCTAAATATATGAAATTTAAAATGTGAGACAAGAAGAAATAAATCATTTATATCATGGTAAACGCAGCTGTGGCACGGCCATGTTTGTAGTCCAGTGAAAGGGGGAGGAGCTACTGAGTCAAATGGTAGCATAAATTCTAAGGACTACAAAACCCAGCTGAGGTCAAACCCATGTGTAAAGACCTTCAAACACACATTGGAGTTTTAGTGAATTTTAATGAGTTTTAGTGACAATAGACAATGCTAATAGACGCCTGTAATGGCCAGTCCCTCCAGGATTTTGTGGGATTTTTTTTTTTTTTTATTACTGCAGCCTAAAATGCCTGATTTTGCAGCACCTTTTCCAAAAAATTGCGGTGAAAGTTGCGATGATTTGAGGCTTCTTTTATTAAAGTCACAGGAACATGGGCATTTACAAATTACCTAGAACAGTCTTTTTGAGTTTTTAGCCTTAAAAAGCACCAGGAAGCCATGATTTTAAACAAAACAGGCTTTTTTTCAGTCATTCATTTATTTGTTTTGAGCAGAAGAAAAATGTAAACATTTTTTTGTGTATGAGGAACTAGTATCAGAGCAAATACATTAATCAAGATGATCAAGACAAAATAACAATTGCCATGTACACTAGTAATAACAAAATAAATTCAATATGTACTGCTCAAAAAGGAGTGGGAAGAAGAAAATGTATTAAATTCCATTCCCATCTCACATTTATACAACACATGACTTTTGCTTCCTTAATGATATAGTAGTATATTTAGGGTTAGGGTTAGATGGGTTACACACACACACACACACACACACACACACACACACTGCAGCCAAACTTGGGTTTCTTTCTATCTAACACATAAGAGTAAACATTAATATTAACACCAAGTTTAATGACTATTTTCGTTTGTGAGCTCGTTTTTTAACTCCACACACAGACTTGCGCTTGCGCTCCCTCACACACACACACACACACACACACACACACACACACACACACACACACACACACACACACACACACACACACACACACACAATCCACAGAAAGGAAAGCATGCCTCCACAGGTTATTTCTTCTTCTCTTCTATTGCCTTATAGAGTAGATCTGTGCTAACTTTGTCCCTTTCAGCTCCTGCTGTTGTTCTGGATCCAACAGCCTCTGTCATTGGGACTTGTCTGGTCTTTCCTCTTCCAGTTTCAGTCGTTCTCTTGCATGTTTTGTGGTTGAAAAGTGTCTGTGGAGCGGCTGCTTTCGTTGGTGTTCCACCACAATATTGCAGGCAGTGCAGAACAGTATACTTCCACTTTTGTGTAACACATCTGGAAACTGACTTGCACAAACTTTGGTACTGATATTTGTTGGTAAATGTGAGTGTTTTGAATCGCACATGTCTTCATCTTCACAACCGTTAACAAGGACGTGAACGTGATGACGTACATGTTACGTAGACAGGGGTGGGCGAAAGGGGGCTAAGGTGATTAGTCAAATTTGCTGAAAATTTTCGGTGATTGGACGAAATTGCAGTGCCTCACAGAATTTGAGATGATTGGTTGAATTTGCGTTAATAGTTGCAATCGCAACATCGCAAATTCCTGGAGGGATTGAATGGCCATAAGTTGTACTTTCTATCTAGGTTCCTTTAGAAATAATAAAAAAGTAACCCACTTTATTTACTTGATTTGAGTGTTTGAGTGTTTGAGTGTTTGAGTGTCCATCTGGTGGTGTCTTTACGAAAGCCTTTTTGGAAGTTTAAGCCTCAACTTTTTGTGATAAACATCAACAAAAACAGAATAAAGAAAAAGAGGCACATTGGTATCAGGCAAAATGTCATAGTTGGTGTAACTGTTCCTGTTCCAGACTCTGGTCTCTGTGGTCAATCACCGTCCTTTAACCCTTTCACCCCCCTCTGTCCAGGTAAGGCCCAGTTCGTCCACATGGGGGAAGAGGTGGACGGTGTGGATATGAGGGCTGAGGTGGGTCTGCTGACCCGAAACATCCTGATCCGAGGCGAGATGGAGCCCGGTTGCTATGGCAATGAGGCCTGCAAGTTCTTCGACTTTGACACGTTCGGAGGCCACTTGAAGGTAAGTGGTGACCCCCAGTGGTCCTCAAACCTCACTTTGAACCTCAGAGCTGTGAATAAGGTTTTAGAAATGACTGAGATCCATTAGGTCTCCTTGTGCTCCAGACTGAGGGTTCACCTGGTTCTGACTCAGCCAGGAAGTCCAGAACAAGGAACTTTAGGAATAATTTACCCTCAGGTTCAGTTTAACAGAACTACAACAGGAAATCTGAATTTATTCATTCTGAAATAAAATCTAAATCTAAATTAATTATAATTAAAGCCTAAATTCAACAAAGACCAATCTTTTTTTTTTTCCAGGTGGTCTTTAGTATTTTTGTTCATTTTATGTCTTGTTTGTATTGATTTCTGATAATTTCTGATTACTTTTCTGTTTTGTAAAATGAATTATTTTCTATTAATTTTTGAAAATTTTTGGGATAATTTAGTTCATTTTGGCAGTTATTTTGTTGATTCTATTGACAATTTAATAATTTTTTGCATATTTTATTAACTTTTTACATCCATTTGATCAGTTTGTTCATTTTTGTTCATTTTATTACTTATTTTTCTTAATTTTTGTTCACTTTCTTGATAATTGGGTTCATTTCTGCAAATTGTATTGATAATTTTCCTCATTTATGATCATTTTCTTCATTTGTTTGTTGACTTTTTCTTTCACAGTTGAACCCTCCATACTAAGCTCCTCTACAGTTTAACTATCATTCAACCATAGTACATATATCTATATAACCGTATTTTGTTCCATGTTGTTGATGTGTTTTTCCTCATTTCCATCCGGGTGTAAAACAGCAGATGCTTCTGTTCAGTAAATCCTGGTTTATTCCTGAGGCTGAGTTAATGAACATTAACATTCAGACCAACAGCTGTTGATATTATATTATGATAATCACTGTGAATCGACTGTAATGACACATTTAAACTGTTGATTGTACTGGACAACTTTTCCACAACCTCCTGATTGATTCCAATAGTCAAACTGAGAAAAAATAAGCGCACAAACAACCTTGTGGAGGTTCTTGACTGAAAAAAAAGTCTGATTCTTGTTGTTGTTCTCAGTTAACAGACAAAACTCTAAACTCTAAACCCTCTTGACCTGGTTTTTACTGCTGATAGAAGGCAACACTTCAGTCTAATGCCGAGTCTCAGATTGGATGATATTTCAGAGGTGACAAACAACCATTTAAGTTTTAGAGGATTATTATCAGACAGTTGATGAGTTGTGTTTGATTGCTACAAGTAGAGGATTGTAATGAAAGATAGAGCTGGTGTTTTACATGATTAATAATAATTTAAAAAAAAAAAAAAAAAAGGTCTAAAATGGACCCCCGAGGAACATTGTAAGTAAAAAAAACTATGATTTTTTGAAAAACTTCCATTATAATAGAAGATATTTTGTTATCCAAGTAAAACTGTGTCATGAATGAATAAATTTTTTATGACTGTGTCCTTCATAAGAATATGCCCAGTCCTTACATCAGTTTATAAGACACCAAAAATATAAACCAAAGACCAAATACCAGACAATAGGCACAGTAGGTATACACAAGACAATGTACTGACCTATTTAAACAAACACATCTGCCGCTTTTTCCAGGCTTTACAAACAAATAATGCTAATTTATATACATTTGAACTAAACAATCATTTCATCATGTCACCATCAGTGCTCCAGAACATATCAGGATTTCAGATAAACATCTCATCTGTGTCAAGTTAATGCCTCAATCCAACAATAAGTCCATTTTGGTTCAATCATTATATTTCACTCCTATATTACTCGTCTCTCTCTGTTCCACTAACATCTGAATGCTCTCTTTTATGTTTCTCTGCGGAATCCAAGCACCTTTTATCAATGAATCGTCTGTAGCATGTTGCATGAAACCCAGCATCTTCTGGAGCATTGTCAAAGTCAATAGTGATACAGTGTTTATAAGTTTCAGCTACGGTTTTCCTCTCACCACTCAAACAAAATCATTGTTCGACTTTTTTTTCTACAAGTTTCCCATCGTTTTGCCGAAAAATCCTGTATTTGCTCTTTTTCAACAGATATCAGGTGCATATAGTGTATTTTTGATAGCTTTTAAAAACTTTTCGTCATGTTTTCCTCATCCGAGCTGCTGGAAGCGTGCATCCTGGTCGCAGCCATCTTGGATGTTTTGCACTCTTTCATTGGACCAGCAGTTTACACGTGACTTAAACCGCAGCACACATGATAACAACATCATTACGCAAGTAAAGTAAGTAGTACCAACTTCAAACACTAATTTTATCAAATCTGCAGGTTTACAAATGGAGAACTTTAGACATCTAGCTCAGGACAAATATATCTTTGTAACTGAGTAAAAAGATTGTAGTGCCCCACATGTCGGAACGGGATGAAACGATATAGCTTTCCCCTTATGGTCTATATACAAGATGGGATAGGATGCCAGATCTGAGGGCCTACATTAAAACCTCCTGACTCCACCCCTGTCCCTCCATCATCACCATCTGCAGCTTTAATTAATTATTTCTTAATTTGTAGATCATCTGTCACGTACTATAGTCTCTCCAAATCTGCAGAGCTAACACGTCTTTACCCATGTGAGATGAATTGTGACTCGGTTTTGTTGAATAATGTGTGAACAAATGACTGCTGTATTTTCCCTCAGCGTTGACGGTTCCATGACAGCTGATCTCACGGTTTCAGTTCTTGAAGGCTCAGTTCTATCAGTTTGTTTGATCGTGAAATTCTTCAATAGAAACATAACTGATGCTGTGAGAGTCAATGAGCGTCATGGGACCAGTCAAACAAACCGACGACTATTAAAATAATCATACTTGTTTCATATGGATTCCTTGTTCCCTGAGATGTTTTGGTGTTTTTAATTTCCCCAGCAGCTAAATGAAACCAGATGTGGAACAAAATGTCTGCTGCTTAAAGCCTCTCCAGAGCCAAGACCTATTATTTGGATTAAACACTGATTTTCACATCAGATGACGGTTCAAGTCCCCAACAACCCTGTTACTGAGGCTAATTTATCTGGGATGTTTCCAGCTGCCCACACTCACAGACAGTAATTTAATAATGCACTGGCCCTTTAACGTCCAGCTGTCGAGGAAAGATCAGGGTCAGACAGGAGGGAATTATGGGTAAAAACATGAAACAATGTCAGATCCAACCCAGGAGACGTCAGGTTTCTGCCGATTAGTCCAACACATCGTACCATGATGTGAAAAACCACTGGAAACGACTCAGAGAACAATACGACAAATCCAAGTTAAACAGAAAAAGATGGAATGGATTAGAACAGTGGTCAGATCTGAATATGAAGATGAGAACATCAGCAGATCCACAATCAGAACTTAAACCTGAACCCAGCCCAGAATAACATGAAATATAACCAAAAATAATTTGTGACTTTATGTTGCACCTTCAGATTATTGATAAACCAATGATAAAATGAGATAGACTAGAATGACTGAGATCGACTAAAATAACAAAATACCTTAAAATTAAAGAAACATAAAGCCAATAAAATAAGAAAATAGTCTAAAAGTCAGTAGTGAATTATAAACTTCCGGTAGCTGCAAGATACAGGCAAATTCTTCAGGTGTAAAATTGATAAAAATAAATGAATAGATGACAAATCATCAATTTTTCACACTTAGATACTACACATAAAATATACATATAGCAGTGTATCATCTGCATAACATATTGGATGTGATGTAGTTTAATAATGTTGTTCATAAACAAAGAACATTAATGGTCCTAAACTGAAGCCCTGTGGAACACCATGACTGAAAACAGTTATGTAACAGGAAGTGTTATATTAGTCCGTATGAATGTAAATCTTTGGGATTACCAGGGTTTTTTTTTTAGACGATGAAGTGAATGACCTCATGTTGGACTAAAACAGGGTTGTCAAACATACAGCATGCAGGCCAAAACCGGCTGCCAACGGGTTGAATCCGGCCCGCGGGAAAAATTAGCAAAATGCAAAAATTTCAGTTACAAGTTATTAACAGTCACTGAGTCTTGACAAGTTATTTTGGTCATAAAGTTAAATACTCTATTTTTCAGTTCCAGTTGAATGTTTTGTGTATCTGTAGATCAACTGTGATCTGTAAGTTGCAATGCTCATGTGTAAATGATAAACTGAGGCAGAATATTGTTAAAATTGCACTCAGAAATTTCAGGTTCATATTTATTCAGGTTATTTACATTTTTCTTGAAAGGATAGTTTGTAAATGTAGATTTTTCATAGTGTTATTTTATATTTTTGAACTAAATCATAAACAAAAGTTTGTAGTCACCTGAAGGAGAGGCAAGGGGTTTTGTTTTTGGTTCGATTTGTATGTTTGTTTGTTTGTTAACACTCTAGCAGCAAAACTATTCATTGAATTCATACTAAATTGGGTTTATAGATTGCCAGTGACCCAGAATAGCTCTCATTACATTTTGAGAAAAGTAAGTCAAAGTTCAAATTTTAAATGATTTTTTAATAATTTTTTCCCCCATTTTTTACTTATAATGGGCAAAATTTCAAATGCCTGTAGCAGCAAAACTATTGGGTGAATTCATACCAAACTGAGTGTATAGATTGCCAGTGACACAGAATAGATGTCATTAAATTTTGGGAAAAGTAGGTCAAAGTTTACATTTTTTAGGAATTTTTTTAATCTTTTTTTTTCTCCCATTTACTTAAAATGTTCGAAATTTCACAGGTCCATAAACACATCAATTTTCTTTTAATTTACTTCAATCTTGGCACATATACAGAGGCAATTGATATGCTGACATCAGCACACGCATAGACATGATGACATCAGCCGGATCCATGCCAAAATACGCTACAATACGCGTGAGGGGCAGGGTTTGTTGTGCCTGGAACCATTTGTTATGGTAGTATTTTATTGGTGTGATCCACTTTAGATAATATTGGTCTGAATGTGGAACCTGAACTCTCTGGACTAAAACATGATACACGATAAATCTGCAGTTTTTGATGCGTCTGAGAGGAAACACGTCCTGCAGATTCTAATCTCAGGTGTTTTCAGATGGGCGGGGGTTAAACATGTGATTGACGACTGTATTTACTGAACCCTCGTGTTCGGCTGTAGATCTGGACTGAGGAGAAGCTGCAGAGGGAAAAACTGGATGATTTCCTGCTGTTTGTTCCCCCTGATTTCAGCTCCTGCAGTTTTAAACCACATGAGTCGACATGACAGATTGATTTATAACAGACCGTTTGTATCCCAGAAGTCCTTGTTTCAATGAACAACCACTTTCTCTTAGAAAATGTGCCAAATGTTGTTTGATGTGCGGCGGTGAACAGGCTACTGATGAAACCCTGCATTATGATTTGACTATGAACAGGCTTAAAAACCCACCGTCTGAGGAGAACTACTCACTGTATCCTGAAGCTTTGATGACGACAGTTAAATGACTGATTATGAGACACACGACTGGAGGCTGGATGATGTTTTTAAAGCTTCTTCTCATGTCTCCTGCCATCACAAGTTTCTGGTGAAAAAAAAAAAAAAATCAAATATAGTCTATTTGAAATGTCTTAATCTGTTAAACCCTGGTCCATTTAGTTTGAGTCTGAACCATTTCAATGTTACACAAACCCATGGGTTAGCATCGATAGCAGAAGCTTCATTCATATAAAAAACCAAAGTATGATTAGAAAACACCAAAGGTAAGACAATGTTCATCACCATCTCTTCATGAACATCTCACTGAGGGTCAACATTAGTCTGATTTTAGTCCAGTCTTAATGTCGACAGCACCCTCTGGTGGAACCAGGTTAAATATCTGTGCAGAGTCATTTTCAGTATGTTTACTTGACACCTAAAAAAACTATTATCGCATTACTTTGACTAAAATTGGACTGTTATAGTCCATGTAAATGTGTTAGTTATCCCAGTAGGACTAACCCACCAACCAACCATGAACAAAATAAAACAGTAAAATGAACAAAGTAAGTAATAAAATGGACAAAACTGAACAACGTAAGCATCAATAAATGAACACAAGCATAAATAGGAACATAATAAGAATCAAAATGAACAAAAATGAAGAAAACAAGCATCACAATGAGCAAAATACACAAATATGAAGAATAAATGCAAAAAACTACACAATAAAATAAACGACTGTGAGCAAAATAATCAGTAAAATTAATTTTAAAAAATAGTAGCATAATATTCAAAACAGGCCAAATAATTAACCAAATACACAACAAAATGAATAAAAATGAACAACTTAAACATTAAACTGAACAAAATAAGCATCAAAATGAACAAAAATAAATAATAGAAACAAAATGAAAGAACAAAAATGAGCACAAGCATCAAAATGAACAAAAATTAAGAAAACAAGTGTTGTAATGAGAAAAATACACCAAAAATTAACAATAAAAGTAAAAATTTACAAAATACACAATAAAATAAACAACTGTGTGCAAAAACATTTGTAAAATTAATAAAAAATTAGCAGCATAATGTTCAAAATATGCCAAATAATTAACCAAATACACAACATTATGAACAAAATATGAGCAATGTTGATCCTAAAGGAGAGAATGTAAAGTAAATATTGTACGAGGGCTGTTCAATAAGTTCATGGCCTCACCCAGAAATACTGGTTGTTATAATACAGGATGTTACATTCTTTCGTGATGGGATAGTGATGCTTGAACATCGATGGACCAAGTGCATTGCTGTAAATGGAAATTATGTTGAAAAATAAAATATAAATTATCAGTCTGTGTTGTTCTGTTCTGGGTGAGGCCATGAACTTATTGAACAGCCCTCGTATGATTATAAAGATCAACCACCAACGTCTTTAATAAAAGACTAAAACTGGACTGTCAAGGTCCATGTAATGGTGTAAAATACTCATTATAATAATTCACCTGGAGGTTCATTAATATAAAACATGCTTATCTTTAATTTCTGTTGGTGGTTTTGTTTTCCTCGTTTGGTCCATGAGTCGATTTCAGCCTCATTTTCATCCATCGTTCGTCTTTGCCTCTTGAATAAAACCTCTATATATGAGCAGTAAACAGGTAGAAGAAGCTTTAATTAGAGTCTGAATGTACCAGCGCTGTCTATAAATATCCTTATCATTGGAAACATCGCTGCTTATACAGAGGGTTTTAATCTCATTAAACCATAGAGAACAAATGGAGCTGGAACTGTATGGAATATACTGAAATTAAAGAGGAACACAGTGTTCACACGAGTCAAAGGATAGTTTCATTAGCATTTTCCAAGTATTTCTCATAGTTGTGCACCTTAAATGCACCACGAGGCAGGAAGAAGTCAGGATTATTTGATGTGTTTTTATTTAATGTGTAAATTGGCAGATGCAGATCCAGATACTATCCTTCTTTTATGAAAGGATAGTCTGTAAATGTACATTTTTCATAGTGTAATTTTTCATGTTCGCACAAAAACAAAAAAAATTATTTATTATTTTATTTTGTTATTTTACTTTTACTGATCCACTTCGGGTCATTTTGGTCTGAATGTGGAACCTGAACTAAGTGAGTTGGACAGCCATGGACTAAAAAAATGATACACAATAAATGTGCAGTGTTTGATGTAGATTCTGTAGATCAGGGGTCACCAACCCTGGTCCTCAAGATCTACTATCCTGCTTGTTTTAGATGTTTCCCTCAGGCTTCTGCAGAGCTTGATGATAGGCTTATCATTTGAATCAGCTGTGTTGGAAGAGGGAAACATCTAAAACATGCAGGATAGTACAGGGGTTGGACAAAATAATGGAAACACCTTAAAAAATCAACAAAATATAATTTAATATGGTGTAGGTCCGCCTTTTGCGGCAATTACAGCCTCAATTCTCCGAGGTATTGATTCATACAACTTGTGAATTGTTTCCAAAGGAATTTTAAGCCATTCTTCAGTTAGAATACCCTCCAACTCTTGGAGTTGATGGCGGTGGAATAGATGGCGATGGCGGTGGAAATCGACGTCTTACTTGAATCTCTAAAACTGACCATAAATGCTCAATAATGTTGAGGTCTGGGGACTGTGCCGGCCATACGAGATGCTCAACTTCATTAGAATGTTCCTCATGCCATTCTTTAACAATTCTAGCTGTATGGATTTGGGGCATTATCATCTTGAGGTGAAGGTCTTTCCATTATTTTGTCCAACCCCTGTAGCTCTTGAGGACCAGGGTTGGTGACCTCTGATGTAGATGTAAGTCTATGGGAGCAGCATCTAGTGAGGGTTGGTGGTACTACACTTTATTAAATTAAAGCAGGGGTGTCAAACATACGACCCACGGGCCAAAACAGCCTGCCAAAGTTTCCAATCCGGCCCATGGGATGAATTTGCAAAGTGCAGACACTACACTGACGATATTAACAGTCAAGGGTGTTAAACTCGTTTTAGTTCAGGTTCCAAAATGTTAAAAATATTATGCCTGTTACCAAATAATTGTGCTCACTTATAAATGACAAATTTAGGCATAATATTGTTAAAATTGCATTTACACTGGAAAAACTCAGAATCTTACCAAGTGTATTTTTCTCATTTCTAGTCAAATTATCTCATCAATTAAACCAATTAAAATAAGACATAATCACCTAAAGAGTAACTTTTCAGTGAGAAATCAGAACTTATTTTTTAGACAATAGATCTTGAAAATTTTAATTCAAAAAATCTCACCAAGATAATTTTCACTTGTTCCATTGGCAGATTTTTTGGTTTGAATTAAGAAAAAAAAAATCTTGAATTAACCAAAAAAAATCTGCCAAAGGAACAAGGGAAAATTATCTTGGTAAGATTTCTTGAGATAAGATTTTTCAGAGTGATTGTCTAAAAATAACTTCTTATATCTCACTGAAAAGTTACTCTTTAGGTGATTATGTCTTATTTTAAGAGTGGTGAGATATTTTGACTAAAAATGAGAAAAATACACTTGGTTAGATTCTGAGTTTTTGTTCTTACAAAATTTCATTTGTTTCAGGTTATTCACTTTTTTTGTGAAAGGATAGTTTGTAAATGGGATTATTTTCATGATTTAATGTTTTTATTGCATTGAAACAAAGAGAAAAACTTGTCGTTGTCATTATGTATAGCTTATTATGTTATTATTTTACTGGTCTGACCCACTGGAGATCAAATCAGGCTGAATGTGGAACCTGAAAAAAAGTTTGACAGCCATGAACTCAAGCACTGACTTCATTTTACCAGAAGAACAGAGTGAGGCTGTGTTTTTTTCCATCATGCCTCCCTCTCTCATCATGTCTGATTATACAGAATCATGTCACATATTCTTCATTCCATAAAGCAGCAGCTGACAGATGGAAAAGCCCTGATTTCAATGACGCCTTTGAGAGCGAACGCCTCAAACTGTCGTATCGGCGCTGACATCAGGAGCATCAGACTCTGTTACAAAGACAGAGGTCGTTATCTCTCAGCTTCACAATGAACGTCATGTGATCTGTGGGTTGAGAGGTTTCCCCGTGGCCTGGGTTTGTGGATCAAAGCTGCTTTTCATGGTTCAGATCAGCGTCATCTATCGCCGTCCACTCACTGATGTGTCCAGATTGAACCGTCCGTCACGTTAACCCGTCCTGTCAGACACTCCTGTTCGCTTTATTCTCCCATCCATCCCTTCTGTTGTCTTTGCTCGTCCTGAACTCTGATTACCCTCACACTCTTTATCTTCCTCATCCTCTTCCTCTGGTCTTTTTCTCATCCTTATCTCTGTCTTTATTCTCATAGTTTCCTTTGCCTTTTATTAACTCACCAGATGATAGGCTGGAGCTATTGTGAAGACAGTGTCCGTCACTGTCTTTGTCATCATCATCTTCGTTGTCTTTGTTAACGTTGTCACCGTTGTCTTTATCATCATTGTCTTCATTAGCAGTTTCTTCAAACATCTTCTTGATACAACTGGTCGGATTCATTTCAAATTTTATATGTATCTTCCTTGAGACAATGTCTACAAAGTTTGTTCACAGTTTTGAGAAATTTAGATTTTTCCTTTTTTTAATACGAACACATACATTATATTAGTATAGTATATCGGAACAAAACAAACTCCTAATAATCGGTTTAATTCCGTCAAATGCATTTGTAAAACCCTGTCAGTCTCCTCTTTTGTTATGGAGATGGGCATTGAGCGTTAAAACCTGCAGTAAAACGACCAAATCAGTCGTACAGTGTTACAAAGTAACAAAATAATGGATAGTTCAGCCCAGATACATGAAAACTAAAGCTAAAAAACTATGAAACTATATGTTTGGTTCGAGGTTCTCCAGAGAGTTGTGAAGTGAATGGATCCATAAGGACCAGAGGAACCAGGTTTGGTGGGTTCATGTATCAGGTCCAGGTCTAAACCCAACAGGATGTTCACCATGCTGGCTTGATTGGCTTATTCTTACAAAGTTTTTACTGTCGACACAGGAAGTGATATTTAACGCTTTGCTCAGCCTCTTAAAACCAGACCTGAAGTCAACCTTAAGTACTTCTTTCTTCTTTCTTCTTCTTCTTCTTCTTCTTCTTCTTCTTCTTCTTCTTCTTCTTCTTCTTCTTCTTCTTCTTCTTCTTCTTCTTCTTCTTGGTATGATGGTGTTTTTTGTTGTCCATTCATCCTCTAGGTGGAACGTGGATTCAGGGCAGTCCACATATCAGGGGTGGAGCTTCTCCACATGGGTCAGCAGACGATGGGACACTATCCCGTCCACTTCCACATGAACGGAGACGTGGACGAGAGGGGGGGCTATGACCCCCCCACCTCCGTCAGCCAGCTGTCCATCCACCATGCCTTCTCCCGCTGCGTCACCATCCACGGCTCCAATGGACTCATGGTAATATAAAAACACTGTAAAAACACCGTAAAAACATCCTGATGATGATATTTATCATAACAGGTTTTTATTTTGTCTCTAAGGTTTATTTGATTCAGTTTGTCAGTGTTTCAGTGTTTTCATCTCATTGAGTCAGAACATTAGTAGACTAGATTCTATTTAATCTAATTCAAGTGAATCAGTTGGTTTGGAGGTCATGATGCTGTTGCTGATCGTTGGCTGACCATTGGCTGTTTTTTGTTGACAGTTGGCTGATCGTTGGCTAATTGTTGGCTGATGGTTCACTGACCATTGGCTGTTTGTTGCCTATTAGTTGGTTTTTCGTTGGCTGACCGTTGGCTGATCATTGACTGATGCCCATTGATGGGAGGCCATGGCTCAAATGGTAGAGCGGGTCATCCAATAACCGAGGGGTTGGAGGTTCCGCTCTGTCCTAGTCATGTGCTGTGGTGTCCTTGAGCAAGACACTTCACCCTCCTTGCCTGTAGTGCTGCTACTCACACTGGTGTATGAATTCGTATGAATATTCGGTGGTGGTCGGAGGGGCCGTAGCCGCAGATTGGCAGTCACGCTTCCGTCAGCCTTTCCCAGGGCAGCTGTGGATACAGATGTAGTTTACCACCACCAGAGTGTGAATGTGAGAGTGAATGAATAATGGATCCACTGTACGTGCTTTGAGTATGCGTTCATAGAAAAGCGCTATATAAATGTAATCCATTATTATTATTATTATAACCACTGGCTGACTGTTAGGTGACTGTTGGCCATTTGTTGGCTGATCGTTGACTGACCATTGGCTGATTGTTGGCTTATGATTCCCTGACCATTGGCTGTTCGTTGCCTATTAGTTGGCTGTTCATTGGCTGGAGGTTGGCTGTTCATTTGCTGAGCATTAGCTGACTGTTGACCATTCGCTGGCTGACCATTGGGTTCTTTTCCTTGACCAGGTGAAGGACGTGGTGGGCTTCGACACCCTGGGCCACTGCTTCTTCACAGAGGACGGTCCAGAAGAGAGGAACACCTTTGACCACTGTTTGGGTCTGATGGTCCGAGCCGGGACACTGCTGCCATCTGACCGAGACAGTAAGATGTGCCGTGACATTACTGAGGGGGCGTATCCAGGGTACGTGGCCAATCCCCGCCAGGACTGCAGGTGAGAAACTATGAATAGAAACACCAGGGGTTAAATGGAGAGGTCACATGACCACAATCTGTTTGGAAAAAGTGACAGTTTGTCTGGAGAGTAATAATCTTCCTCCTCCTCCTCCTCATCTTTTTCTTTCTCATCTTTTTCTTCCTCCTCCTCCTCCTCCTCTGTCTTTTAATGAGTTTTCGGTCTGATTTGTCTGAATCTTTGTGTTTTGTAATGATTCCAAACCCTTGTGTATTTATTACCGTGGTTCAAAAATTCCTATTTAATGGAATATGATTGCAGTAACAACGCTCCCCGCTGTACAATTTACAATGATTAATTTCAAGTCTGCATTTGTGGTTCCCTCGAGGCTCTTTCTGTCATTGTCGACTGGTGTTTGTGTAGAACTTAAACGCTCAGATGGGGATAATAAATTTGCGTCAGATTTTGCAGAAACAGGAGACATGTGGGCTGGATGAGGAGGACAAGGCCTGTCATTTAACACAGCAAATCAATGTGCACCACTTCAACACTTCACTTATTTCGCACGTGTCCTCCAGGCTGGATTTGACAAAATAAATGATGCACCCAAGCATCTCCTTCATAGAGAACAACAGACGCTTTGGTTTTAACACAAACTCATCAAACCACAGGTTGAGACCCAAATTCAACCTTGTTCCTCCTATAAAGTCTTAACTCTACTTCCAATTTATCTGTGAAAGATCTGGAAGAAACACCGCAGGATGGAGTTTCAGTCCAACATCAGGTGGATATAAGACTTGAAACTACATTCTGCTTGTTGAACAGTGGCATTAGCGATTCAGATTCAGAAAATTTCAGCTGCAGAAACTCTGGATCTAGATCAGGTTTCCTTCTGTTTATTTTTTAGTTCTTGTTTGTTTCCATTGACTCCTGTTTGAGCTGAAACACTTAAAGCAGGGTTTTTCAACCTTGGGGTCGGGACCCCTCCTGGGGTCGCCTGAAATACAAATGGGGTAGCCTGAAATTTCTAGTAATTGATAAAAAAAGAAAAAAAAAACATACTAATAAAAAATATATGGTGAGTTGAGAGAGACAATCCCAATACATAAAAGGCGTGACAAACTCTGAAGCTGAAACTGAAGCACTGTGGTACTGTTTATCTGTCAAATGTTCATTGTGGTCAGTTTCAGATGCTGCAGCTCTTTCATAATTCATAGTTTGAGTTCTTGTTTGTTTAATATTAATTGTCAGCCTTGTAAATCCAAGCTGGACTGACTGTACATATCCTGACCAAGGAAAATCAAATTCTCACTTTGTGCAGTAATCTACACCTGGCTTTTCTGCCTCCGTCCATAATAATATACATTATATGGACTAAATGTTGTCTAAAATTAACGTTTATTGGCAACATAGTGTAGCAAACTATTACATGATCAAAAACAAATTAATTTTAGCAAAAAAAAGTCTCAGTTTTGAATTTCTGTGGTCGCCAGAAATTTGTGATGTTAAAATGGGGCCACAAGCCAAAAAAGGTTGGAAACCACTGTATTAGAGATTCAGGGGCTCGTTTCTGGGTTAAATAGTGAATGCAGCCGTTTGTGCACCCTTCAGCACAAATAGTGAGCAAACGATGGGTTGGCGAACGCAGAGGCTTAATGAACGCAAAATCCCTTTCTGTGCTCGTTGCATTCGCTAAGCCATCATACACTCACTATTTGCGTTGAAGGGTGCGCTAAACAGGTGTGTTCACTATTTAACCCAGAACAACACCTCCGCTCCTGCTGTTTCCAGTCATCTGACAGCATTATGGTTAGAATGAAGAAGTATTATAGGTGATCTGTGAGCCCAGACCTCCTCCCTTACCCTCACCTGTCTGGATGGACCTCCTCACCCTCATCTGACTATAGATGGACCCCCTCAGCTGTCTGCATGCCCCCCCCCCCCCCCCCCCCCACACACACACACACACACTGAACTGAACTGAATTATTTTCACATATGTATCGTACGTTCAGCTGGACATCTAAGGATGATCCCAGTTATTCTGCACTGGTGACTTTATTCACAGAAATCTAAATGGTCACTGTTGGTCGTAACCACGGCAACAACAGGACAAACAGACTGTATAGAAAAACTAAACTCTGTTCCGTTCCTCTCATCCACGCGCTCATATCTCATTACACATGCACAGACACACACACACACCCGCTGGTGTGTGTGGCACCAGTTCACTGGCTTTGCCCCCATACGGCTCTCATTCATTCATTCATTCATTCATTCATTCATCATTCATTCATTCATTCATTCATCTCTCAAAGCCACACACACTTTGTCCTGAACTAATCTATATTTATCCATAAATCGATAGAGAATAAAATTCAGTGAGCGGATCAGTCCTCACTCAGTAAATTTGTTTTTATCGGTGCAAAATGTCCATGGGAAAAATCTGATATCATTAAAGATATTGTCAAACTTGTGTTAAAAATCTTCTTTTTCAAATATAAATAATATTTCAAAGGAAAAACATGACAGAAACAAAGTGAAATGAAGCGAAATGAAGCGTCCTTCTAACGCGGACCTCCGAGGTCCGCGTTAGAAGGAGGATGTATTCTTGTAAAAATCAGCCTGTAGCAAGGAACTGGGCGAGTGCACACTTTTAACCAACTAGCCCAGAAACCGGATAGCGCATTTTGTGTTGCGTTGAGGTTAACGAACTAAGGCATGAACGCATTTAGCGTTGCGTTAGTTGTTAGTTGTTAATGAACAAAGAGCGAGCCCAGAAACGGGGTAGCACAAAATGCGTTAAATGAATGCAATTTCAGGTTGCGCTTGGCTTAATGATTAATGAGCTAGTGCAGAAACGAGTCCCAGATTCAGAATGTTTCAACTGCGGAAACTCTGTTTCTGGATCAGGTTTCCTTCTGTTTGTTCATTTGGTCATATTTTAGTTCTCGTTTCTGTTGACTCCTGTTTGAGTTGAAACACCTAAAGCCATTAGAAACCGTGTGCTAGGGCTGTTTCTGCTAGATTAGATTCTACATCATGGTGTCAAACATATGGCCCGTGGGCCAAAACCGGTCCACCAAAGGGTCCAGTCCCTCACATGGGAAGAGTCTGTGAAATACGAACATTACACTAAAGATATTAACAAACAAAGATGTTAAAATCATTTTAGTTGGATTGGATTCTTCAGTGGCTGGTTTTGGACCACCGTTTTTGTATGTTTGACACCCCTGGTCTAGAGGGTTTTATTTTGTTTGGTGTTGATAAGTTTGGCTGAACAGGAAGATTCTGTCCTTTATCTGATCACCTCCAGCACCTGGAACAGATTCACCTCCTGTCACCAGGATCACCACTGACGTCATGTTTTCATCCATGTACATTTTAAAACATGACAGAGTAAAGACGTATAGTGCATCTCTGGACTTAAACCAAACCTCTTAATCCAGACCACGATGATCTTTTCACAAAAGAAAAACTGATGAAATGACATTAATAACAGGCTTTGCTGTGCACATCAGCCAACAGTACTGAGGATAATCTTCAACTGTTGTCACCCACATGTTGAATTAAACACAGAAAGAATGATACGTTTAGAATTAGAAGGAGGAAAGAAGAAAGGCAGAACAGAATAAAAGCATGAACGATGACGTGAACAGATGATATAAAACAGAATATTATAAACACCAGGTGAAGTTGACATTTGATGAACGATGGCACAGAGTTGTTCATTTGTATAAAATAAAGGCCTGTTATATGATAAAGATGATGCAGTTAAAACCTGGATTTGCATAATAGATAAATATGAACCTGAAATTTCTTCAGAAAAATAAGCGAATTCTAACAATATTATGTCTCAGTTTATCATTTACACATGTACACTACAACTTACAGATCCCGATGGAACCCCAAATACACAAAACATTTAACAATGTCAATCTGGGACTGAAAAATGTATTATTTAATTTAAATTCTGTGTTTAATCTATATTCTCTGTCATTTTTGCACTTAGTAAATTCATGCCATGGGCCGAATTGGACAGATTGTCAGCCAGTTTTGGTCTGCGGGCCATATGTTTGACACCCCTGATCTAAGAGATGCGAATAATGAATGTACTGGGTTTGTTTTATGGTTAAAGCGGTTAAAGCCTGTTTTCACATTCAGCAGATGAACCAGAGCCTCCAGGTGTGAACTCAGAATAATCTGATCTTAATCTGTTGTAAATGTTATGAAGCCTCTGGGTCTGAAAAACCCTGAAAGAAGAAAAGCTGATTTACTAGTTTCGGTTTGGTCTGAGGGATTGTATTAAACATGGGCTCTGGTTCTGGATCCTGGTCCACGTCCTCAAAGTCATCTGTAAAACATCAGCCACGTGGTCCATTTGTAGGAGTTCAATGTCAGTGTTTTTTTTCGGTGGCCTTTTAGTTTTTATTATAATGAAAACAACACATTTTATTCCATATTATTTCATTATTACGATGCAAATGAAAACTGTGTATGTGTCAATAATGAATATTTCCTAATTATTCACTGTAACAGAGCCTTTAATCAATGGATACCAAGGTTTTTCAGCTCAACACCTGAAAGATTAAACCTCAAAGACCCAAAAGCATCAACTGATGTAAAATGTTTTATAACTTTAATCACTAATCCCATCAATACAGTGAAATAATTCAGGAAAAATGCAGTTTGTCATCTTTTCAGAAGCATCAGGTGTGTTTTTCAGATGCATCCATCGTCTCTGAAGTGAATGTAGAACACCATCATCTACAATATTGATTTACCAGTAAAACTCATGGAGTTTGATAAATGACAGTGGATGTGCAGACTTGGTTTATGTTCAGTTAATGATGGATTTGACCGAAAAACTAATGTTTCTTTCAGTTTTCTCTGAAAGATATGATTGATATAATGATGAATTTACTCTGAGCTTTTTATGAATGAAATGGATCCGTTTTGGGCCTTGACCCTCAGTTTGGGAAGGCAGTTGTAGAAGATAACATCATATCTGGTGTTTGTGATCTTCATTACCTGAACCAAGACCTAGACTCTGACAGACCAAGACCAGGACCAGAGCTACATTTGTCCAACAGTTACAGAAGAATCTGATGCGATACATTGAGATCGGTTTAACCTCATTATCTTTAAGATGACTGAATATCCACAGAAGAGGATAAACCCAAGAGGACGAACCAAACAGGATGAACCCAAGAGGACGAACTGAAGAGGACAAACCCAAGAGGATGAACCCAAGAGGACGAACTGAAGAGGACAAACCCAAGAGGAAGAACCCAAGAGGACAAACCAAACAGGATGAACCCTAGAGGACAAACTGAAGAAGACAAAATAAGGAGACAACGCCAAGAGGACGAACCAATTGCTGTTGTTTCGGAAGCAGATGGTTGATGTTTGATGATCTTTGCATTTCCTTCAGGATTTGTTGGATTCTTTGAATAATCTGATGGGATAACAGTGAACATGTCAGTTGCTCAGTGTCAGGATTTTCATCTTCCTGTTATTGTTCTGAATTTTACCACATGATGATTCCTCATCTGCACCTTTCATTTACTCTCTTAAACTGAATGATGAAGAAACGTCATCCATGTCCAAGTTCTTCCCACGTTCCAGACGGAGAATGGAGTCAAACCAACCTTCAGATTTGGTCCAGACCTGGTCCAGGGTCTGGAGGTTTAGATGTCAGTAGTCGGTTCAGTTTTCCTCTGGTCTTTTATTGGTAGACATTTCATTCCATTAGATTTGACTGATATACACAGATGGTTTTGTGATCCTCCTGCAGATGGCGTGGTCTTCAATTTATCCAAAGTCTTCGTCCATGTTAAGGCCACACACATGTGCACCTTTAGTTTCAGGACCATGACCTGGTTCTTCCTCTCTGTGGGACCTTCCTCATCTCCATCCTCTTTGACAGAAAACACATTTCGGTGCTCAGTAGGGGGAGGGGGGGAGACACCCCCCCCCCCCCCCCCGACAAGATGGAGAATGCACTGATTACACCGAGCCTAATTTGTCTGAGCTGCAGCAGGGGGTTATGGGTAGAAGACGGGCCGTCCTTGTTAAAGATGGAGGTTAAGTCCTGTAGAAGAACAACTACGGAAACCCTCATATAGCTGTCATTAAAGGGCTCATATTTAGCTAAATCCACTTTTATTAGTCTTTGGTTCATTTATTTGTGTATTTGGACCCTAATAGTTCGTAAAGTTTGAATTTGAACCCTCCAGGTGCTGCAAAGCTATCTTTATATTCATTCCGGCAAAAATTTAGTGGATTTCTACAACCTGTTTTAATTCCTGCTTAATTTGTTACGTTTTATAAGTAGTTACGTCACGACTTCTGCACATATAAGGTCAAGACTTCCAACGAACAATTCTCCCAGTACGCCATAACTGTTTGTCAGCAGCAGCGGTTGTGGTAAAAACTGAAAATATGTCCAAACTTAGAGCTGATTACCTAAAATGTTCAGTTGTTGGTTGTATTAACGAACTCAAGTGGCTGAACGAGACAGAGAAGCACAATTAACAACCTGGAGGAGGTGGGGTCATGTGAATTTAAAGGGCCAGCGCTCAAAATCCCCTTTTTGGTGTCATTACTCAGAAATAGGGTTGAAGATGGACCTGTGGAGTTGAAGTAACCTCCTGAGACCCAGGACATGTCAGCAAAGTACAAGCTTTTTTTTTTTTTTCATTAAATAAGTTCCTATATTTGAAACATCATGATGCAACAGTTTTTTCACATGTAGTTTTTAAAATTTTTATGAAATGTCCTTTGTGGTGGACAGTTTTGTTTTCTTTTTTTTTGTATAAAGTTGTTAAACTGTTGTCCACAAGTGTGGACAGAAAACCCATAGCTGGGTCTTAGGAGGTTAATGAAGAATTCAGACCCAAGCATAGCATTTACAGTTTCTGTAGACCACAGGGAATGTTTTAAAATGCATAATTCCATTTAAAAAGGCAAAATATCACTCCTTTAATAGGTTGATCAGCATCATTTTTGGACCCAGTATCTGAAAAACTAATGAGGATCCATGTTTACAAGGACTGATAACGTTATTTTCTGAAAGTATAAAGCAAATCGAGGCTTCCATCCATCCTGTCCAGACATGGACAGTCAAAAACTCAAAACTTTAACACGTCAGAAATATGGATGGTTTTATGGACGTTGGGCATCATTTCTTACAAAATCCATCAATATTAAAACCTCTGAGGGATGCAGTGATCACAGACTATTTGGCGTATGACGACAGAGCCTGCTTTGCTCCATTTAATTGCATGTATTGATAGGATTAGTGGATCAGCAGGTATTCAACATTTACGTCAGTAGATGGTTTAGGTCGATGGTGAATATTTGGATCTTTGAGGGTTCATACAATGATGATTAAACTTATAGACGTTTCCGCTTTCCTCTGGTGAAGGATCAATTTTTCTCCTTTTTCCACAGTCATCTAGATAGAAGATTTAGATTAGATAGAACTTTATTGATCCCTCAGGAAATTAATGTTCCAGTGGCAGCACAACAAAGAATGTACACATATAAGAAATATTACGAGACAAAGAGGAAAGAAAATAGTAATAACAACGGCTATAAAAATAGAAGTGAAAAACAGGCAATTATACAATAATACACAGTAACGATATTAACACTAATACAAACTAATTATAACATGCACAGTACATATATATATATATATATATATATATATATATATATATATATATATATATATATATATATATATATATATATATATATATACTGTAACTACCACTACTATAACTGCTACTACTACTACTACTTCTTCTACTACTACTAGTACTACTAGTACTACAACGACAAGTACTTTAACTATTACTTCTACTGCTACTTCTACTACTACTACTTCTAGTACTACAACTACTACTTTAACTACTACTACTACTACTACTACTACTTCTACTACTCCTGCTACTACTACTTCTAGTACTACAACTAGAAGTATTTTAACTACTACTTCTCCTACTACTACTACTTCTACTACTCCTGCCACTACTACTACAACTACTGCTTCTAGCACTACAACTACAAGTACTTCAGCTACTACTTCTACTACCACTACTTCTCCTGCTACTACTATTTCTAGTACTACTACTACTACTACTGCTACTACTACTTCTAGTACTACAACTACAAGTATTTTAACTACTACTTCTCTTACTACTACTACTACTACTACTACTTCTACTACTACGACTACTACAACTAGATTCTGTTGGGTTTCTGTAAATTGGCTTAGAGTCTGGTTTTTGACCAACTCTATATATAAAGTGTCATGAGATAACTTTTTTTGTGATCTGGCATTATATAAATAAAATTTGATTGATTGAGTGATTTAATTGGTTTTCCCCTGTAAGTCGCTTTGGAAAAAAGTGTCTGCCAAATGCATAAACTACTACTTCTAGCACTATAACTACAAGTACTTCACCTACTACTTCTACTACTACTACTCCTACTACTTCTCTTGCTACTACTACTTCTAGTACTACTACTACTACTACTACTACTGCTACTACTCCTTCTAGTATTACAACTACAGGTACTTCTACTACTTCTACTACTGATACTACTACTACTACTACTACTACTTCTAGTACTACAAATACAAGTACTTCAACTACTACTTCTACTACTACTGCTACTACTACTTCTACTACTACAACTACAAGTACTTCTACTACTACTAGTGCTACTACTGCTACTACCGCTTCTGCTACTACTACTACTAATAATAATAATAATCAGTAAGAAAACTAAATTACCACAACAACAAACAAACGTTGCACCACAGAACTGCACAGTTTTTCACATTTACTTTTACTATTGAAGCATAAACCTTCCCAGAATGCCCCTGTGTTTTTCCCTTCTGTTTGCTGTTGTTTTCTTTTGTTTACCTCCGCCTCAGGGTTGGATGCATTTGTGTGAAATCCAAAAACCAAACTCGTATTTCTTTCTCCTCTGTTCTAGTGCCACTTCGACTTTCTGGATCGCCAACCCCAATAACAACCTCATCAACTGTGCGGCTGCAGGCTCAGAGGTGAGTCCCATCCCCTCCTCCCCCTCCCCCCTCCCCCCTCCAGGTGAAGGTCTGTCTCATTACCATGTTGCCAGGTCAGATTAATGGCTGTAAACTCCTATTAACTTGAGCATCAAGCAGACGACCGACAGAGGCAGAGAAGTCTACGCTCTATGATAAAGTGCCAATTATCATCATACTTCTGGGATTTCACAAGGAGGCGTCTGAGGAGCAGAGCCTCATTTATCCTCGCCGCTGTAATAACTTTTCTCATTTGCATACCTGCGAAGAACAACAGTAGAACAGACAGGCTGACACGATAACGATGAAACAAAGAGGAGTGAAGGCACGTTTACGAGTGTGAATGGATCCGAAGTCATTCATATGAAGGAGACGACGTGGAGTTGAACATCTAGAACAAAGGTTGCATCGAAGACGCACAGAATATACACAGTTTTATTCTTATTCCTGGTGTCATTCTTCTTCTTTTCCTCAAAGAATCATATTTCTATAGTCCAATTAGGTTCATAGTGTCTACTAGAACTTATACAGATTTCCTTTTCTTATTTGTCAGACAGATGGAAAAAGAGTGAATTCGTTTACAATTTAAAAGAATTAACTCTTTTTCCATCTGTCTGACTAATGAGAAAATAAAATCTGCATATTTCTATAGGTTGAAATGTCCTGGAAAATTCATGGAAGGTTTCACATGTATCATAAATCGCTCTTGTTCTTCATCTGGTTCCTCTTCTTGTTCTTGCTGCTTTTCTCTGCAAAGAAGAATCACATTTTGGAGACTGAAACCTGCTCAAAAATGTATGAAAAAACACTCTTCTTACACTTCTCAGTTTCATTCCCCCATAAAACCACTTGAAAACTTACAGAAGTTTATGCTTTCATTAGAAATCATTCCAGTTCTTGGTCTTTTCATGTAAAAATCTTGTGTTTTTCAGATGCAAAGATGTTAAAAAATTCACTCAATTCACACGTATTAAAATCATTGTTAGTTTAATTTTATTTCGAGCACATAGAATCATCTGATAACGAAGAATCATATAACATGGTCAAACAAAATTTTTAGCGCTCAAAAAGGAGTGGGAAGAAGTATAACTAATAAACTCCCACCCCCTGTTTACAAACTAATAATTACATTAATTCTGCTTCCTTTGCTTTGTTAACACCCTTTTTCTTCTATATATTTTTACAATAACACAAAGCATCTGTACAAACCATTCACATACACTTTGTAGTCACCTCACAATCAGATTTGCATAATGAACCTTTTTTAATATAAACTATAATATTTAAATGCATTTTTAATATTTACTACAAATACAATAATTGATAAATATGATAGTGGGTACAGTTACATGATGTTTTTTAAATCTGATTTATTTTTCCAGAAGAAATTAATTCTGAACTAAAGTATTTTCTCTTCTGTTTACATGGAAATGTTAAACCCGAATAAAGGTTTACATGAGGTATTAATGAGGTAGATAAGTGAGCAGAAGGGTTTGCGCTGCAGTGCTCACATTGCCTTGTTCTCACAGCCCTTCTGTTAGCTTAGCTTAGCATAGTCACTGCATTTCCATGGTCACACGGAGCCAGTTTTTTAAGGGTGATTTGTTGTCTTTTGTAAGTGATTTTCTGAAATCGATTCTCCCTAATTATTTCTTTAGATCTGCGACTCACTGCACTCATACAATCTTGGGACTGTTGTGTTGACGGAAGTCGGAAAATCTTTTTGTTGGAAGGGATGCATGCGCTAAATTAGCTTTGCTTTACCGTTTTAGCTTTGCATTAGTTTTTATTTCCCAAGATTTTATTAGTGCAGTAAGTCACATCGCTATGATTTGAGCCTCAATTTGTGATCATATTGACCCCACCGGACTAAAGTAATGATTAGGGAGAACTGAATTTCACAAAATCACTCATAAAATACTACGAATCACCTATAAAAGCCTGGCTACGTCTGACCATAGGAATGAAGTGATTATGCTGAGCTAGGCTAAGCTAAGCTAACGGAAGGGCTGTGAGAACAAGGCAATCGGTGCACTGCAGTGCAAACTGATTTGCCCACTTATCGAACTCATTCGTGCATGACAAATGAATTAATAAAAAAACAGGTGATGAACTCTTCCTTCAGGGTTTTCCAGGCTGGTAGATCCCATCAGAATAGCCCACTGGAACGGTTTGGTAAGACTAGACTACATTGCATATTCTTCCGCCAGCGCAGAATGTGTGCGTCATCACGACAGGACAAGACAACGAGCATGTGCAGAATGGAAGGAATAAAGTCCAAACGGAATAAAGGGTTTACATGTCCGAGGAAGAATTTAGTTCAGAATTAAAAGGGGATTAAACCAGTGACTTTAATCGGGTTTAAATTTAATCTGAACTTTTCTTTTTCAACTGGAATAAGGTGTTTACATGGGCATCTGAAATAGGATCTAACCTTTAATCAGATTAAACCAGGAATAAAAGTTGTCATGTAAACACATGGAATATCTCCTTATCATTGTCGTTCTCATGTCTGTTCTACTTCCTGTTCCTGTTGTTTTCTCCAGTTATTCACATTTTAGAGTCTTAAACCTGTTTGAAAACTCATAAAACTTTGCACATTTGTCAAGAATCTTCCTTCTGCTTCCCATTCTAGTTCATGTATCATGTTTTAAAGCCTTAACCCATAAAGACCCAAACAGCGACAGGTGGCCAAAATCATTAACCAGTTTAGACTGTTTAATACCTGTTGATCTGCTAATCCTATCAATACATGTAAATAATTGGTGTAAAATACAGTTTGTCATTTTTTCCATGGTCATCAGATATGACCCATTTGGATGTTCAGAGGCTCTGTAGTGAATTTGGAAACACCGTCATCTTCTACAACATTGATTCACCAGTAAAAACTGTCATTTATTACCAGTTTGATAAAATACAGTGGATGAAGACACTTGATTTATGTTCAGTTATTGATATATTTGCTGATAAAGTCACTTTTTCTTCAGTTTTCTCTGTTTCAGATATATTAACCCTCAACTTTAACCCATAAAGACCCACTTTTGTGTCAGTTTCCAAATGATTTCTTCTCTATTTTCAGCTTTTCTTAAGTGATTTATCACCATTTATTCTAATATTATGCTCAGTATTTTGCATTCTTGCGTGAAAATCAGGTATTTTTCTATATTTCATTTACTAATCACGATTGATGTGAATAAAAGCTCAAATTAAAGTTGAAGGTTATTCTACCAAAAACAGGGAAAATGGAGGAAAAAGTGACTTTTTCAGTAAAATCTATCATTAACTGAACATAAACCCAGTGTGTCCATCCACTGTCATTGATCCAACTCCATGGGTTTTATTGGTGAATCAATGTTGTAGAAGATGATGGCGTTTCCACGGTAACTATGGAGCCTCTGAACATCCAAATGGGTCATATCTGATGACCATGAAAAGATGACAAACTGTATTTTACACCAATTATTTACATGTATTGATAGGATTAATGGATCAACAGGTATTAAACAGTTTAGGTCAGTGAATGATTTTGGTCACAGATGGATGTTTGGGTCTTTATGGGTTAATCTGAGCTTTTATGAACATCTACATGATCAGTGAATTAAATATAGGAAAATACCTGATTTTCACTTTAAAAATGCAAAATGCAGAGGATAATTATAATAAATGGTGATAAATCACATAAGAAGTTGGAATTTTTTTGAAATTGCCACAAAAGTAGCAGTTACTGCTAATGCAAATGTCAGACCTGAACCTCATGATTAAATATTTATGCAAGGTCATTGAAACATCACCAACCCAAGGATTAGATCATTTTGAAACAAGGTTTATTTGCAAAAAAGGTTCAGATTTTCCACCAAATGTATAAATATTCCCTCATTTTCAGCCAAGTATTTGTGAATTATACACTTTTGTTTTTAGTTTGTTTTGTAGAAATGCAGTGAAATCCTTATATTTTTCAGATTTATTCATTAACATTAAGAAAAATCTTTCCAGCATTTTTGGGTCTAAAACTTTTCATAATTGATTGATTCTTCTTCAGTAGGATTCATCTCACCCATTCAACCATATCGGTCTGGAGTCTTATCCTTGTACTTTGACAGTAGAGTCTGTACTTTTTGTGGGTTTTACCTCCTCCCCAGAGTGTTGGTGATGTTTTTACCATACGTTCGTGTGGTTCATTTGTTCCTGTGTTTGGTCCTCAGGAGACTGGGTTCTGGTACATCTTCCACCACGTCCCCACGGGTCCGTCAGAGGGGCTGTACTCACCTGGACGCACCGAACACACCCCCATGGGCCAATTCATCAATAACCGCGCACATTCCAACTACAGAGTGAGTCTATAGGAGTCCCGTAGGATACACCTGGTCCCTGCTTTACTGTGGTTCAACCTGTAAATAACACTTCCTGTCACCTTTTCACAGTAAAAGCCCACTGTATCTCTGAATGGAGTCTGATCTGAGTGAACGGAGTGTCTCATCTTCCATGTCATTTTAATCATATTGCACCAGGTTTCATGTCATGTTTTTTGTCATGTCCTTCTTGTTGTGTCTTTTATGTCATTTTGATCTTAAATAGGTCATGACTTACTGTGAAGACACTGTGTCCAACGCCGTCTTCATTAGCAATCCTACTATATAATACATGTTCTGTGTCCCATCGATGTCACAGCACAGGAGGGCGTTTGTACGGATTTTCCTCAGCCTTCACAGGCCTGATCACTACCAAATTCGCCAAATGAATAGAAACATTACCTGACTATCTACTAGGCACAATTTTATGCCTGTATTCAAATGTTGTGCGGTATGCTGGGTGAGTTTAGCCTCTCTCTACTTTGAATTCTTCATCCCTGCCGCCATACTCCATTTTCGGGAGTGGTTATGCTGCCGTTCATGAAATTTCTACTGCTAGCAGACGATGCTACAATGTGAAGGCTGCATTTACAATAATGTATAGGCACTTTTCACACACAGTGGCACCACAGGTACAATGCCGCTAGTTTCTTCAAATATCTTTTGCAACAAAACTACTGTTCGGATTAATTTCAAATTTTTTATATAGCTTTCTTTGGGCAATGTCTACGAAGTTTGTTCACAGTTTTGACAAATTTCATTTTTTTTAAATTTTTGACGATTTTTTTATGGATATTAAAATTTGCTTTTACTTATGATAGTCCATATTTTAATGGCTTAGAACATGGAAATGGTTAGAGATACCAATATAGTTACTATTGAGCACTGATAGGAAGTCATATATGGACTTTCATTTGGAACCATGACCTTTGACCTTGAGTGACCTTGAAGGGTCAAACTCAAGGTCACCAATGTCTAGATTTCAACAAGCTTCTTCGAAACTACTGGTCTGATTAATTTAAAATTGTGTATAAATCTTCCTTGGGACAATGTCTGCAAAGTTTATTCACAGTTTTGAGAAATCAAGATTTTTGATTTTTTTGGTGAATTTTTTAAGTATGGAAAATGTGCCTTTACTTATAATGGTCCATATTTTAATGGTTTATAACGTGTAAATGGTTAGAAATATCAATATAGTTCCTATTGATCACTGATAGAAGTCATATATGGGCTTTGATTGAATTAGTTGAGTTCTCCTCCAGTGAAAGTACCACTCATTTCTATTGGGAGAATGATCTGCATCCAGACCACAGGACTCTGACATAGAGACAGAACCTGACAACCTCACAAATTCAGCTTGGTATTGATTCTTGATAGAACATGGTGGTGAGATTCAGGGACATTGGTCCAATTTTATGGATTTTCTGTGGATGTTTATAGAATCTGAAGTCTTAATTTGTCCTCAGATACTAAGACATGCAAAACCTGTGATTATAAAGATGCTTACAGTTTTTTTATGAAGTGTTTTCTGGTCTTTGTGTTCTAGGCTGGAATGATCCTGGATAATGGGGTGAAGACCACCCAGGCCAACGACAAGGACAAAAGACCCTTCCTGTCTCTGGTTGGAGCCAGGTCAGACCATGAACCAAACATGAACAGAACACATCCCACCATGTAAACAGGGCTGTCAGAGTCATTAAAGTGCAGGTTTCACATTCAGACCAATATTATCTCAAATGGATCAGACCAGTAAAATAATAACATATAAATAATGACAACTACAAACATATCTGTGTGTTTATAATGAAAAAAGTAAAATTACATGATGAAAATGTTTACATACAAACTATCCTTTAACAAAATGAATAATATGAACAACCTGAAATTTCTTAAGAATAAGTGCAGTTTTAATAATATTCGGCCTCAGTTTAGCATTTACACATGTACATTACTACTTACAGATCAGGCAGAATATTGGTACAATTACACTTATTTGTCTTGAGACATTTCAGGATGTTCATATCTGTTCAAGTTGTTCACATTTTTGGTGAAAAAATAGTTTATAAATGTAAATTCATGTCATGTTTTTTTTTTACACATAAAACAAAGAGAAAAGCTAGGAGTTGTCATTATTTATAGGTTATTATGTTAGTATTTTGCTGGTTTGATCCACTTCAGATCATATTAGTTTGAATGTGGAACCTGAACTAGAATGATTTTGACACCATTGATTGTTGATTTTTGTATTTCATGAATTCATCCCATGGGAGGGATTTGGCGGGCTGGTTTTGGTCCACAGGCCATATGTTTAACACCCCTGCTGTAGAATGAGCATGGGAAGTGTTTCCTGTTTTCAGTCAACGGTTAGTGGGCGATGGACAGTGTTGAACATAAGGGCGTTATGTTCCATCATCCATCACACATTTGAGTTAAACTAGTGAAGTTTGAGACCATTCCATCCTTAAAGTGTCACAGTGACCTCAGCTCTTCAACATGAAACCGCCCTGATGAAACACCGACTCCTCCCTCCTCACACTGGCCACGCCTCCTCTTTCACATGTTTTGGATGCTCTGTCCTCTTATTCAGATTAAAATACAGATTTACTGAAGTTACAGGTTAAAGGAGACTGTGATTTTACAACAGTTAACCCTTAAAGAACTAGAAATACTTATGTGGGGACTTCCAAAGGACTTTTTCCCCACAATTAACCTTTACTAAGTAATATATCACCATTTGTCCAATATTATCTTCAGCATTTTTCATCATTCATTAAAGCTCAGAGTAAATTCAAAGGTTTTTATACAATATCATATATAGTCTTATATAGTTTTCTACCTGCGTAGGATTTTTGTCTCCGATATTAACCTTTGAAAAGGCCTCAGCCGCTGTAACTTAATTAATTATTGGGCATTACTGTCATGTTTTTGCAACTTTTAGTTTCATATTCAGCTTCATGAGGTGATGTGTTTGTACTAGAGCGGCCTGTTCTACATCAGTTTATTTTTAGGTAAATGAAAGTCCAGGAATGGCCCCAGATCCACCTGAACCCCAGGGTTCAAATCAACACATTATCAAACCATAGCTACAGTTGTTTCATCCATATGTAAACAGTGTTTTCATCACTTTTTAACCTCTTAACCAGGTCTCCAGTGACCCGTTGTAGGGTTACATTTAATGTGATGTGGTTTAGTTTGTGTTGCATCCACTTGTTAAACTCGGAAACTGCCTTAAATGACTCCCAGGGTGTAATAAGTGATAAGATAAGATAAGATAAGATAAGATAAGATAAGATAAGATAAGATAAGATAAGATAAGATGACTTAATTGTCATTGTATTTCCATACAGTGAAATTTGGGTGCACCTCCAAAAGAGATACTCTAAAAACCGAACATACATGCATATATACATACAACATGTAGTTGGCAACATCTAACACAGGATGGATGTGCAGGTCTTCAAAGTTTCAATAAGTATGGAATTTTGAATCTCTGTTTTCCAGACCTTGAAAAGTTTGGAATTTTGTGCAAAAGTCTAAAAAAAGAATGGAAAAAAGTTTCTCTCATAGCTGAATTGTAGAGTTTGTTCAAAGGCACATAATCCTGTAAGAAAAGAAATACATGAGGAAACATAAAAAACTTGATGATTTCACTAACCGGTCGGTACTGGAATGATTCTAATGTTGTTTGTGTGATATTAATGCACTTTTGTGATTTTCATATGTTTTCAAAATGTTTCTGGCAGTAAAACATAATTTACTGCCAATTATGCATTCAGCCAGTCATTCATTTATTAAAATTAACTTTTGTACTGCACACAACAGCTACAATCTCAACCAAAAAAGTAGGCACGGAGTATAAAACTACATAAAGTCAAGGTCTGGGGGAAGAATATCAGTTCTGGAAAAAGTTTGGAATTTTTATTTGGATAAAGAGCAAGCACCCTGTAATGCACAAGGCACAATAATTTAGTAGTCGATGAGTTAAAAACCTAAAAAACTTGCATATTTCAGTTAATAGTAAATAAATGTTACTGCACATTGTGATAATGTGACTGAACTGGACTGACAGTACCAGGGCAGTGTTGGTGTCGTTCTCAGTGTCTGAACCGGTTCTTTGGTGGGTTTCCAGGTACGGTCCACACCAGGACGCCGACCCCTTCAAACCCAGAGTCCCCGCCCTCATCCACCATTTTGTGGCCTATAAGAACCAGGATCACGGAGCGTGGCTTCGAGGAGGCGACGTCTGGCTCGACGACTGCCAGTGAGTCCAGATGTAACAGATCCATCATATAAGAAAAGATTTACAGTCAAAGGGTGGAAACACACTGAGGTGAACTCAAAAAGAGGCAAAGTATTTTGGCACTAAATTTAGAAAAAAAAAACAAAAAAACATGTCATCTTTTTGGGGGGAAAATCTTAAAAATAACACAATAGTAATATTTAATTAATATCTTGATAAGTTCTGCAACAGTCATGTCCAACTAAGTGAACTGAATTTAATTTGCTCTTAATTAACCCTTTCATGCACGAATTATGAGAACCTTTATCAAAATTTTTTCCTGAGTGTTTTTATTCTTCTTCAGGCATGAAAAAACACAATGCGATTGAAAATTTTCTTCTGAAAGATAAATGTAAAAAAAATAAATGAATAAAATAAAAATAATTTTAAAAATTAAAAAAATACATAAAAAAATAATAATGAAAAAAAAATTCTTATGGACCTATTTTTCATGAAGTTGCAAAAATGTCCACTCAGCTGGACACCATACGTTTAATTTTTGACACACAGAAACATGTATTTACTGATAAATTGTGTGAAAACTATGGGGAGGGCTTTGTGATTCTGGGGTTTTATGCTCAGAAGAGATCTACATAATGTTACCAATTCATGTCAGAAAAGATATGTAGTGTCTTAAAACTTTAATAAAGATATGTGTGGAAAAAAAAACCAAAACAACGAAAACAACAAAATCCATGAACATAGAAGAGAAAAGCTGTAGAATAGCTGTCCACTGTAGTGACCAGTATGCATGAAAGGGTTAAGTATTTTAGTTACATCCACAATAAAATAAATTTAATTCATTGCCCTGTTTTAATGACCAACTCACAAACACATCCATAAATTAACACATTTGTAGGATTTTTGTTTTGCGTCTCATCTCTCTCAAAAATTGACACCAATAACACTGGTCTACAAGTAAAATGCTTCCAAAATAAAAGTTGTGAAATTTTACCACGCAAGTCACTGATATAGAAAAATCAAGTCAAAAATGCTGATTGGCTGAAGTTTCCAACATACAGTCTGGGGTCAAAATGTGGAATTCGAGAATTAATGAGAGAATGGGTTTGACTCCAAAGGAATATTTGCCTCAGAGCTGCCAGATCTACTTCAAAACACCGTCTGCACATGACAATACATTCACTTTACAGGTTCTTTCTAGAGGAAGATTTATAAATCTATCATATAAATGTACATAAACCAATATATATGTGTTATTACATTTTATCAAATACCTGGAAAACATCAGCAAACCAGCACTGTGGTCAGTTTTTTTCCCAAGTAATCCTATGAAAATACATAACATTTAGCCCATTTAATCTCTGAGGCAGATAATTTCTAAAAAATTGTAAACCAGTGTCTCTGAAGATGCCCAGTGCATCTAAACTTGATTTAGCAGCGGTAAATTTATGAATTCATGGTCATTAATGTCGTTTTTACATTTAGTGAAGTAATGAAGTGTCTGTAATAAAGCAGACAGAACCTGACAACCTCACAAATTCAACGAGGTATTGATTCTAGATAGAGCATGCCGGTGAGATACAGTGACTAATGGTCTCATTTTTATCATATTTTGCCTCTTTTCAGTAAAACAAAGACTAAATGAACTGAATATTTTTCCCAGAGTTTATGTTTAATGATTTTTAGTACATTTTAGTAGAACATGGTGTGACATTGTTAGTTTCAGGGTGTTTTATTGCTCAGTCAGTGAACGTTTTAATAATGTTTTAGCTTGCGGTGTGTGAGATCTTCACACTGATAATATCCTCTGTTTATTCTTTAGATTTGCTGATAATGGCATCGGCCTGACGCTGGCGAGGTGAGTCTATGTACCCCAAACTCCTGCTATTAAACCACTGTTAATGTTTCTGTGGTTGAAATAACAGGCTATTTTTTGCACTGACACACTCTTTGTCTCGGTAAGTAATTGGAAAACACCTTATAAGGAGCTCCACGTCGGATGCTCCGGGAAAAGCAGCATTTGGATGAAGTGTGAAAAGTAATTCAGGGGTGTGATGATCACTGAGGGGGGAATGCTCAGAAAGATACGACTTCACATCAGTCCAGATAAATGTGTTCATATCGGGTCAGATACTGAACCAGTATCAAAAAGTGTCTGGTATGGTGTGAAAATAAAACATTTTATTCAGTCATTTCAAACTTCAATACCCAAGAGTTGTCAGCATTGTGTACATTTTTATTAACCTTCCGGTATCCGGGTGAGCATATTATGCACACTTTGCACTTCATGTTGTAAAAGGTCGAATTATTTTTCACAGTTTGTATTAGGTCAGAATCAAAAGTTGTTCATTTTTGCATCATCCTTAAAATTCTGACCCAGCCACTGAAATCAGCACATAAACAATAAAAAATAAGTACACTAGCACCCTTCTCCGAACTAAAGACTACACACTGACACATTTTTTGCATTTAAAGGAGTGATATTTAGCTTTTTTAAATAGAATTATGCATTTTAAACCATTTCCCTGTGGTCTACATAAACTGTAAATGCTCTGCTTGGGTCTGAATTCTTCATTAATTCAACTCCACAGGTCCATCTTCAACCCTATTTCTGAGTAATGACACCAGAAAGGTCATTTTGAGCTCCGGCTCTTTAAATTAAAATTTAATAAAGATAATTGTGGGGAGAAAAAATTAATCCAATTTTCATGTAGAATATAGAAAAAAAAGTTTGTGTTTTTTGTGTAAAAAAAAAAAAGTAGTTTCTTTACATTACAAACATGGCATTTAAAGGGTTAAAAAAAACATGCTATTATTGAGTATTTGGTATTTTGTTGATGAAATATAAAAAAAAAAGTATATATAATATATGTGAAAATGTACATACATATGTAAAATATGTATAAAAAGTTAAAAACGAACTGTATGACAATAAAAGTCTGACATATACTGTAGACATACAGGGTGGGGAAGCAAAATTTACAATATTTTGAGGCAGGGATTGAAAGACAGTGTATGACCCATTAGTTTATTGAAAGTCATGAGAATTTATTTGCCACAAGAAAATTGACATAATAGAAAATGTTTTTATTCTATGTGTCCTTCTTTCTCAATAACTGCCTTCACACGCTTCCTGAAACTTGCGCAAGTGTTCCTCAAATATTCGGGTGACAACTTCTCCCATTCTTCTTTTATAGTATCTTCCAGACTTTCTCGTAATAGTTTTGCTCATAGTCATTCTCTTCTTTACATTATAAACAGTCTTTATGGACACTCCAACTATTTTTGAAATCTCCTTTGGTGTGACGAGTGCATTGAGCAAATCACACACTCTTTGACGTTTGCTTTCCTGATTACTCATATGGGCAAAAGTTTCTGAAAAGGTATGGATAATAGTGTTAGGTATGATTATGACATCAATACATGTTTGGTTTCAAAACAATTGACGTAGTGCCTGCTGAGAAAAAACAACTAAATGTTCATTGTAAATTTTGCTTCCCCACCCTGTATATAGATGGAGTTATGGAAATGCATCTTATACTGCTCTTTATATGTCTTCGTTTTTACGCTACAACCTGGCACACTGCATCTCTCCTGTTTAAGGTTAATGTATACTGTGCATCGTCCCTGTCTAGATAAATAAATAAAATACAAAAAAGACATGAAAAGCACTTGGAGAGTGCAGACACCCCCCCGATCACCACCAAAACTTCATCATTTCTTCCTTGTGCCAGTATCAACATTTCCTGAAAATTTCCTGAAAATCCGTCCATAACTTTTTGAGTTATCTTGCTAACAAACAAACAAAAATGCAAACACACACACATGCACGCAAACACACAAAGCAAAGGGATCACAATACCTCCTGGTGGAGGTAAACATTACTACCGCTCTGTGCAGATTACACACTTTCAGTGGTTCAGAATGGCCTCTATGGGTTTGATACCAGAGGGTTAATAGTGTTTTAAAGCTGCAGGAGATGAAAAAAATTACAGCTACTACAGCAAATCCAGTTTTGTAATAAATAAATAAACAGAATTCTGCCTGCATTAGGTTTTACTACGACACATGCGCATTGTTCTTCCACTTTATCCTGTTCATCAGTGAATTAGGATCAATAGAGTTTCATCGTATCTCATCTAATCCACACATTGGACGCATCATTGTTGTGTTTTCTGTCTTTGTTGTGTTTTGTTTTTATTAATGAGTCGAACCAACCCTTTCATCTGGGTTTTTAAAGCAGTCGGAGCTGAAAACGACAGCACAAACCCTTAGTCCAAATGAACAGATTCAATCCACAGTGAGGCCAGTCCAACTCATATGTCGGGTAAATATCAGCAGGATGCAGAATATCAGAGAGTAAACATGAATAACTGATGGAGAACACGCTGAGGGTCACGGATTGGACAGAAGATGGTCGACGCCCACAGGGTCAGAGCATCAAAAACCACCCACAGATCCAATAGTTCACATTCCACTGCAACACTGTACTTTAGTTTGCATTTACTTCAGCTTTTCACGCAGATTCAGATGTAAAATGAAGTGAAATTATATGTTTTTATCAAAAAGTGCATTCTCTTACTCTACTTAAACCATTATCTTTTCAATAAACCTGTGGGAATCAGCCAATTACAGCGATTCAGTCATAATTGGTGCAATTACATTTATGTATAACTGGTTTTTATTGATGTTTACACTCATTCAGGAAACTAAACCCATTCATCCACTGCAAAAATATGCTTTTAGTTTCAATATTCAGATAACAAACCACTGAGTTACAGTCACAGTGGACATGTTTGGACACAAAGTACAAGACAGAGTACAACACAAAGTATTAGATGACGTAGTACAACACAAAGTACAACACACAGTATAACACAAAATATGAAACCACAGTACAACACATAATATGACACACAGAATGACACAAAGTATAATAAAGTATGGCATGATGTAGTGCAACATGCAATACAACACACAGCAGCACACATACAGTTACACACAGTACACACATTATGCAACACGTAGTACGCTGCAAAGTACAACACAGAGCTATAACGTAAAGTATTGACAACACAAAGTATACAGGAAATAGAGATGATGGTTTAACTGTGGCTGTTTTCTGTCTAAAAACAGAGCTAAGCTAACAGAGTTAAGCTAACAGCTAAGCTAACAATGCTATAATGTAAACTATCAGCTAATGCAACAAGTGAAGATTATAAGACAGTGTTAATTTGAGCGATAAGTGTCTGAGTTTTAAGAGAAAAATCGATGATACCAAAATACAGATGTGTGAAAACAATTAAAGTATAATTTATCCACCTTTTAGTTTAGTTTTACCATCTACTATACTACTTTTATCAATTTTAAGTCTGTTTAAAGCATCTCTTAGTTTGGATTAAATCTTTAAATCTGATTTAACCATCAAATAGTTTAGTTTCTACCATTGTCTAAACTTATTTTTACCAAATTTTACTCTGTTTTAAAATCTTGTAGTTTAGTTTTATTATTTTTTAGACTGTCTTTACCAACTTTTAGTCTCTTAGTTTAGTTTTACTATATTTTAATCTAGTTTAACCATCCTTTAGTTGGATTTGGCCTTCTTTAATTTGTTTTCAGTGTCTTTCAGCTCATTTTTTTTTTAGTTTTACTGCCTTTTATACGTTGTTTTTTTTTTGTTTTCACCAATGAACTTTATTTTACAAAGCTAAGCTAGCAGAATAATAATGTAAACTATCAGCTGATGCAGCATGTGAAGATGTGACTATATAGTGTTATTTTGACCGACTGTCAAAATAATCATCTATGAGTTTTAGTTTCCTATATTTAATTCACTAATCATTTAAATATTCATGACAAAAAGTAAATTCAAAGGTTATTATATCAAAACATAGAAAATTGGAAAAAAGTGACTTTTTCAGCAGAGATATAAATAACTGAACATAAAAACAAGTGTCTCCATTCACTGTCATTGATCCAACTCTGTGGGTTTTACAGGTGAATCAATGTTGGAGAAGATGATGGTGTTTCCATGGTAACTACGGAGCCTCTGAATGTCCAAATGGGTCATATCTGATGACCATGAAAAGATGACAAACCATATTCTACACCAATTATTGACGTGTATTGATAGGATTAGTGGATCAACAGGTATTAAATGTTATTGATCACTACATGCCTTTGGTCGCCAGTGGCTGTTTGGGTCTTTATGGGTTAATCACAATCATAATTTTCCTGCAAAAAAAACACCAAAAAGCAGCGTTTAGGTAAGAAACCAGCCCACATTAACCCCAAACCAGGTCTGTGAATGTCAGATGTTGTGATTCAAACCCTCCTTTTTCCTTATTTCTTCTGTGTCTCACTCTTGGTTCTGTTTTCGGGCAGCGGTGGAACGTTTCCCGATGATGACGGTTCTCGCCAACAAGTCAAGAATTCGCTGTTCGTGGGTGAAAGTGAGAACCGAGGGATGCCGCTCCCTGATAATCCAATCTGGGGTCCCGGAGGAAGTGACCTCAGTGGCAGGACGTTACCACGGGGCATGTGAGTCACATGATGACCCCGCCCACCTCAGGGTCAGACCTAGAGGAACCACTGATACATGTATAAAACAGATAATCTAACACTTCAGATTCAGTGAATTCATGTTTTTATGAGTGACGTGTCTCTGATGGGCTGTTAAAGTAAAGTTTAACACATGGGTTGAAGGTTTGATGCCCTGAAGGTCGACTGTAGGCGGAGTCATAGTGTAATAGAGGTCGGAATGTGTGAGAACCAGACGGAGACGCTGGCAGTAATGAAACAGATGCAGATCCAGAACAATCCATGAGTCCATGTCTGGACGTCTGGAGGATCACATAAACTCATCTGATAAACCAGCGTCTCCAAACACAGATGAATGCTGGGAAACTACTGAAATTATGGCTATACACTTAGTTTTAATCAGAAATTGTGTTTTCCTTCCAGCTTTAATTTATTTCCACCTAATAACATCTGCTGCTCACAAGATTTTCATTTAGTACTATAAATGTTCAGAGAAAATGAATCTAAAACAGGAACAACTTTTTAATCATTAAGTTTTTTTATGTCTGACATTTTATTTAAAAGAAAAACAGAAAAAGCCACAGGAAAAAAAAAAAATCAAATAACTAGAATAAATGAATTAACCCACTGAACATTACATAAGTGTTAAAACACCTTAATGTTTGCTGAACTTTGGTTTCATTGAGTAAATGTTCTGTTTTTTGATGTCGTCTCAGTTTTATCTGTTTTCATCAGATTCTCTGTGATCGTTTGAGTCCAGGTCCTGATAATCAGGTTGTTCTGTTTCCGTGTAGTGACTTTCCGATCCGAGGGATGCAGATCTATGACGGGCCCATCAATGTCCAGAACTGCACATTTCGGAAATACACCGCCCTGGACGGACGCCACACCAGCGCCTTCGGATTCAGACTCAACAACTCCTGGCAGAGCTGCCCCAACAACAATGTCACCGACATCACCTTTGACCACGTACCGGTGAGTGGCCCCCAGGGGCCGATGGGTGGGTGTCAGAGGCCAGCGGGTGGTCCTCAGGGGCCAGTGGGTGGACCTCAGGGACCAGTGGGTGGTCCTCAGGGGCCAGTGGATGGTCCTCAGGAGCCAGTGGGTGGACCTCAGGGGCCAGTGGGTGGACCTCAGGGTCCAGCGGATGGTCCTCAGGGGCCAGTGGATGGTCCTCAGGGCCCAGTAGGTTGACCTCAGGGGGTAGTGGGTGGTCCTCAGGGGCTTGCAAATGGTCCTCAGGGGCCTGTGGGTGGACCTCTGGGGCTTGTGGGTGGTCCTTAAGGGACAGTGGGTGGACCTCAGGGGCCTTGGGGGACATTTTCGCCACTGAAGAACGATGTCATGATGTTTTATGTTATGTGCACATCTGTAGTTGTAAACTAACATTATCCAGATCTAAGTTTTTATTTCAGATACTATAGATGTGATGTTTCTGTTGAGTTAAAAAGAGATAAAAAGAAACAGAATAATTATCAAATATCCAAAGTTTAAACCGATTACCATAATCATTAAATCATTAAAATAATGCTCTAACCAGACATATAGAGGCTCCAGGTTTGATGTGGTCCTTTGTGTCCAGATCACGTCCCGGGTGTTCTTCGGTGAACCAGGTCCGTGGTTCAATAAGATGCAGATGGACGGAGACAAGACGACCATCTTCCACGACATCGACGGCTCTGTCAGTGAGTATCCCGGCGCGTTCCTGGTCAAAGAAGACAACTGGCTGCTGCGCCATCCTGACTGCATCGACGTCCCCGACTGGAAGGCGGCGATCTGCAGCGGACACTACGCACAGGTGGGTCAGGACCAGGATATGCCACGCTAAGTTACAGGACAGCAAACGATGCTACGTTAAAGGACGCTATGTTAAACTACACTATATAAAACAACACAACGTAACCAAGTGCCATGTCTCCGCCTCCATCAACAATGATTATCTCTTTCTCTCAACATGAACTTTTTAAGGATAATTGATTATTTGTTTCCACATTTTAAGATTCTGAAAATAAATACATTTACTTTGTGATGAAATTTAGTATCAAAACCAAACCAAACTGTATTTTTATTGATATTCAATGGTTTGTGAACTATTCAGTGTCTTTAAAGTGTTAAAATCTAACATCTGATGACATGTGACTCTTCAGGGTCTCATTAGTGTTTCTATCCTTCGTACCTCATCATCACCGTCATCTCTTCCCGTCTCCTCAGATCTACATTCAGACACGTAACCCAGCTAACCTCAACATGCACATGGTGAGGGATGAATACCCGGACCACCCGCTGACACTAGAAGGTGCTCTGGGGAAGAGGAAGCACTACCAGCAGTTCCAGCCCGTCATTACCCTGTACAAAGGCTACACGGTCCACTGGGACCAGGTGGCACCGGCCGAGGTCGTCATCTGGATCATCAACTTCAACAGGTCAGTGCGCAGAACTCAAACTACAACACACAGTACGATACAGGACTGCAGTGTACTGCTATTACATATAATGGTATTTGGAGCAACTTCACTGTTTCACCACCAAAATCATAATTTTGCAACAAGTAACATAACTGAATGAAACAGACCATAGCTCCAAGTAGTTACCAAATCTTGTTACCACCTCCCACCAGTAGATGGTGGACATGTGCCCCTTCAATCCTAACACCATTTCAGGGCATGTTTCTATTCAAAGTGAAGAAGAAAATCCAGTTTGAAAGCCGTGGTTCCGAGCTGGTGATGGAGCGCACGTAGTCAGCAATAAAACGGAAGTACGCAAAATGTTGAGACGTTTGTCCAGCACTGATGAAGTTCTTCAAATGATATTTGCCAACTCTTTGGACGTGGTAGAAGCAGCAGGGGTCAGAATAGCGGTGATGGTGGTTGTGTTTATTTGAGTCTTGAGGAAGTGAATGATGGGTAGATCAGACAGTTGGATGAGCCAGTTGGGTACCGTGGACAGAAGGAGTTGAAACCCACAGATTTTTTGTCTTTATTTCTGAATGATGACTTCTGGGATCTCAAAACAAATGAGGCAAATAGACATGCTCACCAAGTTATAGGCAGCGAAAAAAAGCCTTTGGTTTGGCTAAAAAAGCTACTAAAACTTGCTAGATTTTACTTTCACTAATGTTTTGGTTCATTCATTTTAATGATAAGATGTAAAAAAAAAAAAAAAAAAAAAAAACTTGTTTATACAGGGTGGGGAAGCAAAATTTACAATATTTTGAGGCAGGGATTGAAAGACAGTGTATGACCAATTAGTTTATTGAAAGTCATGAGAATTTATTTGCCACAAGAAACTTTACATCATAGAAAATGTTTTTATTCTATGTGTCCTCCTTCCTTCTCAATAACTGCCTTCACACGCTTCCTGAAACTTGCGCAAGTGTTCCTCAAATATTCGGCTGACAACTTCTCCCATTCTTCTTTAATAGTATCTTCCAGACTTTCTTGTAATAGTTTTGCTCATAGTCATTCTCTTCTTTCCATTATAAACAGTCTTTATGGACACTCCAACTATTTTTGAAATCTCCTTTGGTGTGACGAGTGCATTCAGCAAATCACACACTCTTTGACGTTTGCTTTCCTGATTACTCATATGGGCAAAAGTTTCTGAAAAGGTATGGATAATAGTGTTAGGTATGATTATGACATCAATATATGTTTGGTTTCAAAACAATTGACGTAGTGCCTGCTGAGAAAAAACAACTAAATGTTCATTGTAAATTTTGCTTCCCCATCCTGTATATATGTTGAAAGTTCCGGTTTACTAAGTTACGCAATCCAATATGGCCACTGCCTTGTGTTGTTACAATATGAAACTTAAATCAGTCAGTTTACTCCCATCATAAACTTTGGGCCTTACTAGGCCTGCACGATATTGGAAAAAACTGACATTGTGATTTTTTTAACCCTGCAATATATATTACGATATGAAAAACTACTCAGGAGGATATAATAGCTGTGTGGTGCCGACGTAAATGGTCAAACAAATTAGTTGTGTTTCCTCTTGTGGCAACAGGTGCAAAACATGATCAACACAGAACTCGTGTTTCAAGATCATCCTTCTTGTAGCTGAAATAATTCCAGATAACTGACGTTGCTTTTCTTTTTGGTACCAAGTCTTCATTTACGGTGATTTTCTCTTGTTCGTAGCTTAATTTTCAATATTGTTGCCAGCGACTCACTCCAAACTGATTAAGAACAATTGGGATTGGTGGATCACTGCATGCATTGTGTGTCAGATACACTTGAAATTAGATGAGAACATGTTGAGTGCATTTGCCTCCTACATCGTGGGACCTGCGATGTGATTATTGCGCATACATACATTGCGATGCTGCTCAAAGATATATTGTGCAGCTTACCCATGATTTTCTCCTTTACAGTGTGACTTTATCTCTATCCACTAACCAAGGTTTTGAATTCTTCACATCAAAATTGAATATTAAAAAACAACTCCTAAGGGGCTAAAATAAGTTTAGTTTTTGAAGAAAACTTGATGATACTATAATGCAGATGTGTGTAAACAATGACATTTAGACTTTACTCAGTGGCTGATTCAGTCTGTGGATAAATAGGGTTGGTTGGTTGGTGGTTTTTGTTCTGGTACCAGACTGACCCCTACTGGTGGAACATCACTACTACATAGAAACACCTGTAACATTTCACACTGAGCTTCATCTACTGCAGTCAAACGTTATCTACCTCACATCCATCAAACACATATTGAGTAAAAGATCAGATGTTTGGGGACAGATTCATGTTCACCGTAAAAACATGGAAACACAAGTATTTTCCAGATGACAGCTCGACTCTGTCACTGGGGTGTAACCCGTCATCATCCTGTTGAAGTAAAAAGACGGAGGATGTGAGAGCAGACGATGCTTGGATGTGTAAATCAGATTCAGTAGCAGAATCTGGATCATTATGTCAAGTTCGTCTGGTTCATGTCGGGGGTTTTTCTGGTTCTACTCAGAATTTGTCGGATATTAAAGTCATACATTCATGAGACAAAACCTCAGATATTCTCTGTAACTTTTTGGTCAATTTAAGGGATTTTACACCACCTTAGAGGATATTTGAGCGGTTTCTCTGACGTTTCTTGCAAATGTATGACTTCAATCTCAACGGTCCTATTCTCTGTCATCAATAATCAAAAATTGTTGCAACTATGGATGGAAAAAATATTATGAACCTTATTGTGACACTACATAAGCATTATGTGACAAAAAGATGTGACAGTGGATGTCTCCTGTAATCAAAACCAAAGGGGGTGCAGTCAAATAATGCGCGTTCGACTTTTTTTTTGGCCGGGCAGTGTATATACATTAAATAATAAATAAAATATGCAAAAATGGATTAAAACTTTATAAAATCCTAAATAGAATGAAAAAATAAGCAAAACATTTACCAAAATTAAGTAAAAAAGAATAAAATATAGCTAAAGTGAAACAAAAATTAATAAAAACTAACAAAACAATAACTACATTTTTTTAAAAAAGCCATGAACTGAACAAAGTTGAAGAAAAAATAATGAAATAGACAACAAAATGAACAACAACAGCCAAAGTGAATAATAAGGTAATAAGGTAGGTAATAATAAGGTATTATGATGGGTATAAATGATAATGATTATGAGTATGATTATGTATTAGGTATTATAGGTATGAGGGTATGGTATATATATTATTATGGGTATGGTATACGTCTGCAGGTGTTTGAAAGGCTGTAGTTGTTGGCTGAACAGACAGAGCTGCTGTCATGGTGGAGAAATGATGATGGGTGTTCGACGTCTGAGTGTCTTTGTGTAAATGTCAGATGTTGTTTCCTCGTCCCTGAGGTCGACGGACAGCGCTGATGGATTGAAGGCGACAGAGGCGTCACTTCATTCCTGCTGATTTTCTCCGCGATTTACTGCGACCGCCGGAATGTCGGAGTGGAGGCTCCGCACCTCGATGGCGTTTACAGTGACCGTCACAAACACCAGTGTCGTCTCAGACACGTCAGATATTCCCCACGGTGGAGTCCACCCTGAACCCACAGACCTAGACCAGAACCAGGCCAGACCCAGGCCAGACACCGGTGCCAGCAGGGCCTTCACACAGAACCACCAAAGGCAGAACCATGGCTCCACCCACAGGCAGAACCACGGCTCCACCCACAGGCAGGACCAAGGCTCCACCCACAGGCAGAACCAAGGCTCCACCCACAGGCAGAATCAAGGCTCCACCCACAGGCAGAACCAAGGCTCCTCCCACAGGCAGAACCACAGCTCCACCCACAGGCAGAACCACGGCTCCACCCGCAGAACTAGTTTCTACAATAAAACATTTGTCAGTAAATCCATGTTAAATAAACATAAAACAACATAAAACTCTGATTTTTCCACAGTTGAGTCTTTAATTTTATTTTACAGTATTCCTATACTGTACTAGTCTGGTCCAAGTCCTAGTCCTGGTTCTGGTCTTGGTCCTGGCCCTGGTATTGGTCCCAGGCCCAGTTCTGGTCCTGGTCACTGTCCTGGTCTTGATCTCAGTCCTGGTCCTGCTAGCATTCAGGCCCATCATGACATCCTGTGTTCCCTGTGTTTCAGGAAGGACTGGATCTCTGTGGGCATCTGTTACCCCCGTGGAACCACCTTCACCATCATCTCCGACATCCACAACCGTCTGACCAAACAGACCCGCAAGACCGGGGTCTACCTGAGGACCGCACAGAGGGACAAGGTCCAGCACTCGCACCAGGCCCGGGGATACTACTACTGGGAGGAGGACACTGGGTTAGGACACACACAACCTACACAACAGTACACAACAATAAGACATACACAACTATACACATCAATACACAACATATACAACTATACACAACACTACACAACTATACACAACTATACACAACTATACACAACGATACACAACATACACAACTATATACAACAATACACAACATACACAACAATAAGACATACACAACTATACACAACTATACACAACATACACAACAGTACATGACAATAAGACATACACAACTATACACAACATACACAACAGTACACAACAATAAGACATACACAACTATACACAACAATACACAACATGCACAACTATACACAGCAATAAACAACAGTACACAACAATAAGACATGCACAACTATACACAACATACACAACTACACACAACATACACAACAGTACACAACAATAAGACATGCACAACTATACACAACATACACAACTATACACAGCAATACACAACAGTACACAACAATAAGACACACAACTATACACAGCAATACACAACATACACAACAATAAGACATACTCAATTATACACTACACAGGTTACATCTTAAAGATCTCATAACCTCATTAAATAAAATGATTAAGGAGGCAAGATCCAGCTACTTCCACAAACTTATAGCCACAAACAAGAAAAACCCCAAAGTAATCTTTGACACAATCCAGTCCATTGTGTCCCCTGCTGTCCCTGCTGCCCCTGTGCTCTGTAAAGCTGACAGCAATGACCTCCTAAACTTCTTCACAGACAAGATCAGGGATATTAAACACAATATCCCACCACCCTCTGGCCATCTGACCCGAGCTGATCCCCCTCTTCAAACCTGGTCCTCTTTCGACCCTGTGACACTGGAGGACATCTCAGCACTTTTATCCAAAACGAAACCCTCCTCCAACCCTGCAGACATCCTCCCCTATAAGCTCCTTGTCGGTGTCTTTGACACTATTGGACCATGGGTCACAAAGCTTTTTAACCTGTCGCTCTCAACTGGTTTGTTTCCCAGCTCCTTCAAACAGGCCATCATAGAACCTAAACTAAAGAAAACCACACTGGACCCCACAGACTTCAAAAGCTACAGGCCCATTTCAAAGCTCCCCCTATTGGCCAAAATCCTTGAGAAGGCAGTGTCTAAACAACTTACAGCTTTTCTGGAGACACACCAGATCTATGACACTTTTCAGTCTGGGTTTAGACAACGCCACTCAACAGAAACCGCACTATTAAAAGTGTCTAGTGACATCCTGATGGCGGCTGACTCCGGGAAATCCACGGTCTTGGTCCTGCTAGATCTCTCCTCGGCCTTTGACACAGTGGACCATACCATAATGATTGAGAGACTGAGGGACCTGGTAGGGATGTCAGGTCCTGTGCTAGACTGGTTCTCCTCTTACCTGACTGGCAGAAGCTTCATTGTGTCAATAAACAACTTCCAATCTGACTCAGCGGATCTACTGTGTGGTGTGCCCCAAGGCTCTGTCCTGGGACCAGTCCTGTCCTGATGGTTTCCTTTGTCCATTGTCCATTATCTGTCCTCTGTTGTCCAGCCTGTTGTTCCTGAAGGTCAAGGCCCATAACGACCGGGACCTCTTCGCCTTCTGTTCGGTCAAAGGTTGCGAGCGGGTGAAGATCACGGCCACCATCCCAAAAGGAAGTCCGCCCAGTGACTGCCGTAGCCAGGCCTACCCTCGCCACTCCGAGCTGCCAGTGGTGGATGTACCGATGCCCAGGAGGCTGCAGAACGTCCAGCAGGTGAGGAGAACTTCAGGTCGAGTAGAGGAACCTGTGGTGGGCGGGGCCTAATAGTTGTGTCCTCCAGTCCACAGATCATTTCCTGGAGGTCAAGATGGAGTCGTACAACACCCGCTTCTTCCACATCAAGGAGGACTTCGCCTTCACTGAGGTGAACTTTGGCCCTTCTGTTACAGACAGTGAACGCAGAATGTTCTAGACCAGGTTCAGGTTCCACATACAGAACAATAGGATCTAAAACAGGTCGGACCAGTAAAATAATAACATAAAAACCTATAGATAATGACAACTACAAATTATTCTCCACATTTTACAGTGAAAAAAGTAAAATTACATGATGAAAATGTTTACATCCACAAACTATCCTTTAAAAAATGTGAATAACATGAACAACCTAAAACTTTTTAAGAAAAATAAGTATAATTTTAACAATATTACGCTTCAGTTTATCATTTACACATGTACATTACAACTTATAGATCACTGTGGATCTACAAATACACAAAACATTTAGTAACAGGCAGAATATTGGTCAAATTCCTCTTGCTTCTCTTAAGAAATTTCATGTTGTTCATATTTGTTCATGTCATTCACATTTTTTGTTTTTAAATATAAACAATTTTCTGTAATTTAACTTTTTTATTTTAAAACAAAAACATACAGAATGGTTTGTAGTTGTCATTTTTCATAGGTTATTATGTTATTATTTTACTGGTCTGATCCTTTCATCCCTGAACCTGAACTAAAATGATTTTAACACCTCTGACTGTTAATAACTTCAGTCTAATGTTTTCATCCCATGGGCCAAATTGGATTTTTTGGTGGCCGGTTTTGGGCCACGGGCCGCATGTTTGACATCCCTGGTCTGCATTCGCTTCACATTACAAACCACACTCAATTATTGTCTTTTAACGATGACCATGAAAAGATGACAAACTCCATTTTACACCAATTATTTACATGTATTGACAGGATTAGTCGATCAACAGGTATTAAACGTCTTAGATTAGAAGGTTTTGCATCTTTAAGGGTTAAATTTCCCTCAATGCCCTGGTCCTAACATAGTGTCCGCTTTTATTTTTTAGGGCATTCATCTAACTTCATTTTGGACTATTCTGCCACTTCAACAGACCTACAAATGTTTCTTTTTATGGAAAAAGCTTTTTGGCCTGTATATTTTTGGTTGTAGTACCGTGTAAGGCCACATGGGGAAGCTGGTGTATACAGTTCTTTAAACACATCTCCATCGGCTACACAAAAATGTCAAACTTTAGGCTTCAGCAAGTAGAACACAAACAGACAGATGACACCACTGAGACCTGGTTCAGTTCTGGTCCAACCTGAGCAGTTTACAGACAGCTTATACAGTCCTTATTTAACTTCTAACATGTTGTTTTTAATTAATATGAAGGTTCGATGAACACTGAGATATAAATATTTTCCGTTTCCTTTTCATCTAAACCGTTGTTGTCGCGTCTGTGTGTGATTGGTCGGTTCAGGTGAACGGGAGGAAGATCTACCAACCGGAGGACGGCATCCAGCTGACAGTCATTGATGGACATGATGGGACGCTGGTGGAGAGTAAAGCCTTCAGGAACTCCATCCTCCAGGGAATCCCCGTCCAAATCGAAAACTACGTGGACGAATTGAGAGACGGGTGAGAAGACGGAGATGATGATGATGATGACAGTGATGATGATCATGATGACGACAATGACGTTGACGATGACAATCATGACAATAATGATGATGACGACAACAATGACGCTGATGATGATGTTCACTCAGACCAGACGTGTTCGGGTTCAGGTTTCTTTATTCGTAAATTGATTGTTCAGTACAAAAGAAATACATCCATTCAACAAATAAATAAATTAAACTAAGACTGGTATTAATTATGTTAACTAAAATAATTATATATTATTATTGTTATTATTATATATTATTATCAATATTATATTTTATTTATTTTTTTATTCTTATTTTGTCCTTTGTGTGATTTTCACTGATGGATAAATTGATTGACTTTTCTTTAATATTTTATACATTTATATCAGAACAATGATGCAAAACAACAACACGTACATTCAGTCTCAACCCTGTTATATATAGCTTGTGAAAATAAGGAGTATAACCTCCACATATTTGTGTTCAAATGCAGGAGTTAAATGAAAACTCCTCTGATGATGGGTGTGATCTTCCATTCCTCTTCTTGGTCTGGTGTTTTTGAGGCTCATGCTTAGTTTTTTTGTTTTTGTTTTTTTTTCCTGCAGGTCCATCGTCCTCATGACGTCCAAAGGTCGACTGGTGACCAGAGGATCATGGACCAAAGTCCTGGAGAAACTTGGAGCCAAAAAGAGCATCAAACTGAAAGGTACCTGAACCTGGTTCCTTCACTGTCTGAATATAATTCCACATGATGCCAGCAGATGGAGCTGTGGTTACCTGAAACAGCATCAGCTGTTACAATTGACAGTAATCAATGATTTTCTGCTGTATTTTATGAAAGAAAACATAGAATACGGATAAATACAACACTTATTTTTTCAGAACATCAATGACACACTCATTTCCGTTTATTTTTGGATCAGGGAGAAACCATGTAGAACCTGAAATTTCTAAGAAAACTAAGTGCAATCAACAATATTATGTCTCGGCTTATTATTAACAGAACTTATAGATCACAGTGGAGCTACAAATACACAAAACATTTAGTAACAGGCAGACTACTGGTCAAATTGAACTTACTTTTTACTGTCCTCCTACTCTTTTACTGTTGTTGTCTTGTAAAGCACTTTGATAGAAAATGGAAAGCTCTATATAAATACATGTATTATTATTATTATTATTATTATTATTATTATTATTATTATTATTATCATTATTACCTCCGCCAAGGAGGTTATGTTTTTGCCAGGGTTTGTTTGTTTGTTTGTCTGTTTGTTTGTTTGTTTGTTTGTCTGTCCGTTAGTGTACAACATAACTCAAAAAGTTATGGACAGATTTTGATGAAATTTTCAGGGTTTGTTGGAAATGGGATACGGAAGAAATGATTAAATTTTGGTGGTGATCGGGGGTGGGGGGGCCCACGGGGGGGGGGGCCACTGATCAGCCTTGGCGGAGGTCTGCGCTCTCCGAGTGCTTCTAGTTATTATTATGTGACTGTTCCTCTGATGGGATGTTGTGTTTTTGGTTCCAGATAAACTGGCCTTCGTGGGCTTTAAAGGCTCCTTCCATCCGGACTGGATCCACTTGGAGGTGGACTCGGACCGGGCCAAGATCCACCAGGTCCTGCCCATCCCCATAATCCACAAGATGAAGCTATGAGCACCGGTCCGGGTGGGGAGGACACCCAAGAGACTATGTAGCCCCGAACACTGACACACAACCCCCCCCCCCCCCCACAGCGACACACACAAACACACAAACACGCACACACACACACAGTCGCTCTGAGTCATTGGTCCAGCGGCGGGCGGGCGTCGATAGAAGGAAATGACTCGGTGTGTTGATGAAGAGGACGCCCCGCCCCCTCCCAGAGCCGGCCCCGCCCACGACCAAGCACAGGAGGAAGACCACCTGTAGAGGACTTTCAGGGGACCGCTCAGCCTCCGGCGGCCATATTGGAGGTCCATGACCACAGGGAACGTGGCTCAGAACTTCAGGAGAACTGACCCCGAAAACCAAATCTAAACTCATTTCATCAGCGAACGTTAAAGGTAAAGATCAGATAAAGACTGAGATGAAACCGCGACCCAGAGCATATACACAAGAGCATTATGGGAGTTTAAACATCACACATTGAAAAGGTTTGAGGGTGAGTCAACTCCTGTCGTTTGTGAAGACGTGGACAGAAGAGTTTTACAGCCAAAAGATTTGATCTAAATGAGGTAAAAGCGTCATCTGGACCACTGAGGTCTGGACCGGACCAGAAACATCTGCAAGGCCTTAAAAAACAACCATGATGCTATGTTCTAATGTCCATCCTCTGACGTCGCTATTGGTTGGATGGACGTCGGTCAACACTTAAAACACTCAGAGAAACCATTGATACTAGAGGTCGACTGATGGTAAAATCACAGTATCAGGAGATGAAGTTAGAGAGGTTTGTCGAGGTCATCTCTGTGTTTATGATGAGCAGACGAGGTCAAATACATCAGTCGGGCATCCAGATCTTCATTTGTCGGATATCCCATCAAATCTGACTCACTTAAGATATTATTTTTTTTCTTATTATTTTTTTATTGATAACAACTGCGTAAAATAATGCAAGTTCTGCAAAAAGAAGTTCACATAAAGCTCTGTTTATTTCAGATATTCCAACATTTCAGACTCAAAGACCTTCTGTATTTAATCTAAACTTGTATTATAATTGTCAGCAGGGTCTAACTAAACTGCTTTTATTGTATACTTGAAACACTGGAAAAAAAAACTCCTGAAATATCGCAGTTTTAGCTCAAAGAGGGAAACTTTGCCAATTAAGTTTCTGGAAGAGTTTTCTTCATCAATGATAACTTTACTTGACGCCAGAAGTTCACAATCTACTTCCTCTTCACAATTTTACACTTAACCTCTGTTCTACATAAAGTTTCTCCTGATTGGAAAAAAATAGGAGATGGAGAAGTAGATGATGATGATGATGAGGTTGAAGCAGATGTTAATATTTGTACAACAGTAGCTTGTAAATAAGTCTTATCTTTTATCAATGTCCTGAAAATTAAGTGTAAATTTATGATACGTTTTAGGGGAAATGCACCTTCCGACCATGATGCTTAGTGTCCGACATCCACAGATAAAGTCATAATAACATCAAACAGGAAAACGCCCATATACTGTATGGTCTGGTATCAGTCGACCTCTGATCCGGTTGATTCTCCATCCAATAGCGGCGTCTGTTGAACCACCTCTGGATGTGGCGTCTGGTCAACCTGCCTCGTATCTGTTTATTTGACACGTTCCACCTGTCAGACATCCAGACTCTGGGATATTTCCACGTCACTGATGGCCACGCCTCCGCCGGACCTCCACCATGTCGAGCCGTGGCTGCTCGGCGAAGCCTCTATGCGAGCAAAGGGAGCAAACTGGAAGTGTAAGCCAGCCAATCAAAAGCATGCATTCAGTCCATGCATCAGCGCCGTCCTTCCTGTACAGGTTTCTGTGATTTCTGATCGAGTCGAGTGGTTTCATGTCCTGCTTTGTTTGACTGAACTGTTTAAAGACAGAAAAGACGAGGAGAAAAAAAAAACAGTTTTGATCCAGACCGGCGGCGGTTTCATTCAGAGCTCACTTGATATTGTGATGTTTTGCTTTTCATGTTCGTTTCATGTCGGTGTTTGTGATCCATCTCTGTGAGTCTGAACCAGCAGGAAGTCCACGACGACCAAAACGACCAAAACCCACAACGATCACACAGAACAGCATGACCACGGAGAGTAAGGTCAATGTTGATGATCTGACTCCAGAGGTCAGTGGGTTTGGATATTAGACACCAAGAGAACATGTAGAGCTCCAAACAGCAAATGGATGGGATTTATCTGACCAGCACCTCCCACAGATACTCCACTGTCAACAAAGTGAATAGAAATAAACCAAAAAAATTAACAAAATTGAATAAAAATTAACAAAAATGAACAAAGAGTGACCAAATAATGAACAAAAATGAACAGAAATAAACAAAAAGGAACAAAGAGTGACCAAAAAATGAACACATAGTGACCAAACTAACCAATAAAATGATTATAGTATGCAACAAAATTAACACAAAGTAATAAAAAAATACATGATTGTCAGCAAAATGAAAAAAATGACCAAAAAATGAACAAATAATGACCAAACTAAGAAAAGTATTAAAAACTAATGCAAAGGAATACAATAGGCAATGCAATGAACAAACTGGACAAAAATGAGCTAAAAATGAACAAATAGTGACCAAACTAATTAACAAAATGATTAAAAACTTATTCAAAGCAATACAGTTTGCAATGCAATGAACAAAATGGACAAAAATGAGCAAAAAGGAACAAAAAATAACAAAAAAATTAAGAAATAGTTACCAAACTAACTAAGAAAATGAAAAAAAACTAATGCAAAGGAATACAGTAGGCAATGCAATGAACAAAATGGACAAAAATGAGCAAAACATTTACAAAACTTTACAAATAGTTACCAAAAAATGAACAAATAGTAACCAAAATGATGAAAAACTAATGCAAAGTAATACAATAGGCAATGCAATGAACAAAATGGACAAAAATGAGCAAAACATTTTCAAAACTTTACAAATAGTTACCAAAAAATGAACAAAAATGAACAAATAGTAACCAAAATGATGAAAATCTAATGCAAAGGAATACAACAGGCAATGCAATGAACAAAACAGACCAAAAAAAAAATTACCAAAAATTGGCCAAAATATAAAATTAAATCAAATAGATAATATAAGAACAATGTGATTGTCAACATTAAGTAAATCGTCAACACACTGAACAAAAGGAGCAAAAGAATGCAGTTATAATTAAAATGCATGCACTTGTAGGGATGAGATCTGTCTGTTCATCTAAACACGTTAGAGTTTATTGGTCAAATGTTGGTGGGCGTCGTTTACTTCTCGTAGCTTCTCTTCTTTTGCTCCATTTAATAAATAATACAAACAAACCAAATGAATCTGGTAGAAATGGAATAAACCAGTTCACAGACGCCACTGGATTAAGCATGGACAGTGACAGTGTGCTCCACCAATCAGTGTTCTTAAACACACAGCCCCGCCCCCTAGAACTGCAGGAATCTGAAAAGTCCACCCCCCCCCCCCACTACGAACTTTAATCAGGGGAAGGCTGGGGTTGAGGGGAAGTTTTTTACCAGGTAATTTTAGTGGAAACGCACAGAATCCAGGTAAATTAAAGCTCCTGCGGGGGAAAAGAGGCTGATGTTCACTTGGTGTCTAGTAAATCCAACCCAGTGAAAGAATCAATATTAGTATCAATTCTCCTGTTGGTGTCATGATGTTATGACTGATTGGTGGATGTTCAGTTTACGACGGCGTATCCGAGTCGCAAAGAAAATATTTAGGGCTGCAGGAGGAGGATGATATTTACAGAAAAAAACTCACATATTTAACTTGATTTAAAGAATATTACAAGATTAAAGAGTCATAAATGTCCAAGAAAATTAAAATTTTCTAGATTGAAGTAGAAATCTTAAAGATGAACTCACTTTATTATCCCTGTAGGGCACGGATGTCAAACATACGGCCCGCCAAAGGATCCAATGCAAATGTGGGATGAATTTGTAAAATGCTAAAATTACACTGAAGATATTAACAATCAGTTTAGATCAGGTTCCACATTCAGTCCAAATCGATCACAAGTGGGTCAGACCAGTAAAATACGATCACAATAACCTATAAATAACGACAACTGCTTCTCTTTGTTTTAGCATAGTGTAAAAAAATAAAAAAGCAAAATTACATGAAAATTTTTACATTTGCAAAGTATCTTTTCACAAAAAATGCAAATAACCTGAAATGTATTAAGAGAACTTTAATTTTAATGCATATTTGTAGATCCACTGTGATCTGTAAGTTGTAATGCCCATGTGTAAATGATAAACTGAGGCAGAATATTGATGAAATTGCACTTATTTTTCTTAGAAAATGTCAGTTATTCACAGTTTTTTTAAGGATTGTTTATAGATGTAAACATTTTCATCATGTAATTGTACTTTTTTTTTTTTTTTACACTAAAACCAAGAGAAAAATTTGGAATTGACATTATTTATATATTATTATGTTATTATTTTACTTCAGATCATACTAAGAGGATGTGGCCCCTGAACTAAAATGAGTTTGACACCCCTTCTGTGGGGAGGTTGAGTCTCTACATTTTACCCATAATATACAGCACCTAGCATTAGCATTAGCATTAGCCAATTAGGATGCCATTGAAGGCCTCAGGGACCGACTCCAGAGCTTCATCATCACCATGGTGACGGTGGTGACTGGGAGAATGAACCTACATTTGTGGAAAAAATGATTAGACCACCCTTGTTTTTTTTTCAATTTCTTGTTCATTTTAATGCCTGGTACAACTAAAGGTACATTTGTTTGGACAAATATAATGATAGCAAAACATTTCCATGTTTTCTTGATAATAACCAGAATCCCTTCAGTTCTTACATCAATATCTATGACATTGTACTGACAAAAACAGTGCTTTTAGACATTCCATGTTTTCTTTTCTGTCTGTTTTAGTCACATGATACACACAGGAGTTAGTATTTGATTGCATAATTGTTGCTTTTGAAGACTTTTCATGGTCTAATACTTTTTTCCGCGAATGTATTTATGATGGTGAGGGAACATGGAGGACCAGAGGAAACAGGAAAACCTGGTCTGAGTGGGAATCAAACCATTTAGATACGAGGTGTAAGTGTTGACCACCAAAGAGCGTGATGTTCTGAGGTCAGAGTCATTGATTTTCTACTTAAAACTAAATTTACAAAAATAAAATGTGCAAATGTATTACTTTTCTTGTAAATTTCCCTCTTCATTCCTCAAGTTTTTCATCTAAATATCACCTCCTGCTCCTGTATTTTTCACTTTACCTGAACCGACCCTGAGATGCTGTCGTTTTTGCAGAATTTCCCTGTTAAAAAGTGACTTTAAGTTTGACCAATCTGGCGAGACGTCCCCCTCCCTTTGCCGAAATAGCTGGTCTTTTTTCGGAGGTTGTAACAGTACGTTAGTGTTTTATCCATGAATTGATAAGAGATATATTTTGTACTTATTTATTGTACATATGCCGTTGATCCGAATATCCAAGGGACCTGTTTTCATTTGTAATGTCTTGTATGTAAACTGTATGTAAAACCATTAGAGCTCCACATTAACTCATACTCACATACGACTCTTGGTAAAGTTGTTTTAACTGTTCACCAAATGGATGTGTTGTATATGTGGCTTGGGCTTGTAAAGTGATTTAACTCTATGACTTTGACTTTCTTCAAGGACTTTTGTACAGAAAATAAAAGATGATCAACAGTTTATTTGACTCAAAGTGGCTCGGCGTCGTTATATTCAGTGACAAATGAAAAGAATGAGAAGAGTTTCTGTAAACCTCTTATGAACCGTCACAACTTTAGATTGGACCGCGCTTTTATTTCTCAGAGCTGCAGCTGATCCCAGGCCTTTATCTGAAGAATAGAATAGAATAGAATAGAATAGAATAGAATAGAATAGACTTTATTTGCCATTTGCGCAGATACATCGCAGTATAGGTACATTGGAATTCTTGTGCATTTCCCTGAGTCACGGAATCCAAAAAGGACATGAACAAAAACAGAACATAACAACAAACAAAACATAAACACAGCTAAAATATATAAAAACAGTTATTGCACAGACAGACACAAATACACACTTGTAAAATAGAGTACTGTATCAGAAAAAAAAAAGTACTAGGAGGTAAAAAAAAAAAAAAAATTATTGCACATTTGATTAAAGTACTGGGAGGTAGAGCAGGTTATTGCACTAGATTTAGAACTTTATCCATAACATGTAGAAATAGTTGTATTACGTGTTTGTATCCATGTTATTTAGGTCAGGGGTGTCAAACACGCAGCCCGTGGGCCAAAAACGGCCAGCCAAAGGTTCTACTCTGGCCCACAGGATGAATTTACAAGGTATAAACATTACACTGAAGATATGAACATTTAAGGGTGTTTAACTGGTTTTAGTTCAGGGTCCACATACAGACCAGTATGATCTCAAGTAAAGTATCAGCATAATAACCGACAAATAATAATTCCAAATTTTGGTCTTGGTTTTGTGTGAAAATAATATAACATTATACTTAGTAAATAATGACAACTCCACATTTTTCTTTGCTTTATTGCAAGAAAAACCCCATTAAATTCTGAAAATATTTACATTAACGAACTATCCTTTAACAATGTCTAAAGAAAATTAAGTACAACTTTCCGCCTGTGATCAAATATTTTGCGCCTTTGTAGATCCGATCCATAATGCACATAATATTGTTAAAATTGCACTTATTTTTCCCAATAAATGTAATTTTTTTCAGGTTGTTCACATCTTTTTTCTTCGGATAGTTTGTAAATGTGAATGAACATTTTCATAATTTAAGGGAGTTTTTTGCACTAATACAAAGAGAAAAATTTGGAGTTGTCCTTATTTATAGACTATTATGTTATTATTTGACTGGTCCGGCCCACTTGAGGTCAAATTGGGCTGAACGTGGAACCTGAAAGAAACTGAGTTTAACATCCCTGGTTTAGATATAAACTATGAAGTATTAAGACTAAACCACAAGTTTTGGTCCCAAATGAAAACTGAATAAACCAGATGATTATTTATGGACTTAAATCATTCATAATGATGTAACACAACAAGAATTCAATACAAATGTATAATGCTAAACTCTCCTTTATATGGTCATGACATAAGAAAACACTTTATAAACCTGCAGGTAAAACATGAAAACAAGTATTGAATGCTTGCACAATATGAACTACGTCAATAAAATTCTATGTCATAGATGTATCATACACTGGTCATTACATTATGATGGATATTACATTATGAGTTTATAACAGAAGACAGAAGAAACATTAACACTGATGAAAATATTCGGATATGAAAGGTGATGGGATTTTCTTTCAGTAATATCTGATACAAACAGAAAATGAACAGCATTGGAACAGTGAAAAGACTCAAACAGATACTGTATCTACATGTATATTTTATACTCAAATTACCAGCAAATATATTTTTGATTAAACTTTCATGCAATTAAGATAATTTGGAATTCCCTGTTAGATATATTTAGGTTTTGTTGCCAAAACAGTATTCTGAAATGAGAAAGGTGACAATTTTACTTTCCCTGGAATACACATGACCTTTTGACCTAAATCTGTTTATCAATGATAATATCCCCATGTTGATTGGTTTTACTGTATAGAGTTGTTCAAGAGCTTTAAAATGACATATAACTGGTCTAGAGGTTCAGTACAGAAATGTCAAATATAATCAATTTTATTTCCCCTACCCCTAGTTTACCAATCTGTACTTAGATGATGTAAGGATATTACAAAGGTCAAATACGGATAGTGTGAACCAGTTAATCTCATGTTACCATCATTTTTCTGATAGAGTAGGCCTATAGGTATAATAATATACCGAAGAAGTCAAGCTGTGGGGAGGGTACATGAGGACCCTTCCTAGCCCATGGACTAAGTCATTTTGGACAGGTTATCAAAGTGACTGCAAACCACTGAACATGACCTCTAGAGTCTCCATAAGCTCTACAAATCACACATTCCATCTTTTTCAAGCTGAAGTAGCTCAGTTGGGCAAGTGTTAGACTGAATATCTAAAGGTCCCTGGTTTGATCCCGGGTGTCAGCAATGAAAGCAAAACTTTCCCTTAACCTGCTTAAGGCTCAGCACAAAGGAAGAATAAAGTGCCACCTAATGTACTCCAAAAATGACAGATTTTGACAGGTAGTCAAACTGACTGAAAACCGATCTTTTGAATCTTCATAAGTGTTTCGAGACCTATCGGATGGAAGTGAAAGTTATCCTTAAACCTACTTAGGGCTCAGCTGAAGAATAAAGTGACACCTAATGTACTCCAACAATGGCCCATTTTGACAGGCAGACAAACTAACTGAAAACCATTGTGTATGACCTGTAGTGTTTGGAGACATGTTTGAGACACCTTTGTTCCAAACAGTGCTCTCCAGTAGACGAATAGTAAGGCTATAGTTTGTGCTCCAAAAATGGTCATTTTGGACTGGTATTCAAAGTGCCTGAAAACCATTCTATGTGACTCCTAGAGTTTCCATAAGCTCTACAAATCATGAATTCTACCATTTTCAAGCCAAAATAGCTCAGCTGGGAGAGTGTAAGACGGAAGGTCTAAAGGTCTGTGTTTCAGTCCTGGGTTTCAACAATGGAATAAACGTTTCCTTTAACCTGCTTAGGGCTCAGCACAAGCTTCAGTTTGTAGAAGCTTAATAAATGTTTTGAGACATGTTTAAAACATCTGTTCCAAAGGTCGTCAGCAGTGGTCAGTGGTCTGCAGTGTTTACACGTCACCTTTTAGTATCTGGTCCCCAGTCCTGGAACCTCAGCAGAAGTGATACCAAAAAACTTGTACCAGGTACCAGATTCCAGGTCCTTTTTTGTAATGGAAATGCAAAAAGGCCGAGTCGAGTCGAGTCCAGCCAAGCCGATACCACGTAGTGGAAACGCAGCATAATAGTAACGCTATGAGCTCAAAAACTGGTCATCATGGACGAATAGTATGTGCTTCAAAAATGGTCATTTTGGACAGGCATTCAAAGTGCCCAAAAGCCATTTTGAATGACTTCTAGAGCTTTCATAAGTGTTTCCTGACATGTTTTAATGCGTTTCAAACCTTTCTTCCAAATGTCTTCAGTGACCTCTAGTGGATGAATGACATGGCTATTATGTGCTCTAAAAATGGTCATTTTGGACAGGTATTCAAAGTGCCTGAAGGCCGTTTTATATTACTTCTAGAGCTTTTTTCATAAGTGTTTCCTGATGCATTTCATGTGTTTCAAACAAGGTTATAATAATTTTGGATTTTTAATTATAGTTTAGTTTTAATTAGTTTTGACTTTTATTTCTCTTATTCAGTTAGTTTTAATTAGTTTTTAGAGCAGGTTTGTTAGTTTTTATTAGTTATCGTTTTTTTCTGAATGCTTAGTTTTAGTTTAATTTAGTTTTAGTATTAGTTTTAGTTATTTCATATATTTTATCTTCCTCATCATCCTATTCAAAGAAATTAGTGAGGCGCGGATATGTGTTACCCTGGACACTTTATTTGGGGGTCGGGTTAGGGCGGCTCATGGACTGAGCAGAGACACAATGTACTGTACAATGTATAAATTCCCTATAGCAGGTTGGGGGGGGTGCAATCCATACACAACGTCACTTACGTGAAACAATGCGAAGATGTGCAAAGCATGAGAGGAGATGCACAAAGCAGCCAGCAGTTAAAGCAGATAGAAACATATATAAACCAGCTAACCAGCAGTTAAAGCAGATAGAAACATATATAACCAGCTAACCAGCAATTAAAGCAGATAGGAACCTATTATAAACCAGCTAACCAGCAGTTAAAGCAGACAGAAACATATATAAACCACTTATAAACATATATAACCCAGTTCCTCATCAGTCAACCACACCTTAGCAGATATCTCATCTCTTAATCATCTCCAGTTCCATTATTAGCTAACTTTGCTTCAGTTCAGTTCAGCTAGCTGTAGCTAGTAACATCAAACGTTTTTTAACATTCTAACAGGTTCCATACCTCTGTAATTGGATTAGTTTTCATCCTCCTCTTTTCTCCTCTTCTAAACTGTGCAGTTCAGGGCTTGGAAGGCCTTTTCATGGTGATAAACTGTCCAGTTTTAACCTGGATGCTAGTCCTGTCTGACTCTGTCCTTTAGCTCTGCTCTGTCTCTGTCACTCACGCGCACACACACGGTACGCCAAAAAAAAAAAAAAAAAAAAAAAAAAACCTGACCCATGTATCACTACAGTAAACCCCAGACAGGACTGTGCTGCTGTGTCCCAGCTTTAGTCTGTATGTTCCAGGTAGAGTGGGGACCAGAAGACGACTGGAAACCACCAGTGACCAGACATGACAGACTGGGAAGTGTAGTATGGTGTCACCAGCTCAAACTGCTGGAGCCAAATAAATTAATTTCATATCAATCCGACATTGACAAAGACGAAAACGAAGGGAATTGTATCCATAATTTTTATACGTTTTAGTTAGTTTTGTAAGCTCACGATACAGTTTCAGTTAGTTATCGTTTTTTTCTTTTAATTAGAGTTTTTATTTATTTCAGTTAACGAAAATGTTTTTTCAATTTTAGTTTTCGTCATTTCGTTCGTTTTCGTTAACGATAATAACCTTGGTTTCAAACCTTTGATCCAAATGTCATCAGCGCCCTCCAGTGAACAAATAGTAAGACCAGTATGCGCACCAAAAATGGTCATTCTGGACGGGTTGTCAAACTGACTGAAAACCATTCTACATGACTTCTAGATGCTTCATAAGCTCTGTAAAGCATGTGTTGTGTCAGTTTCAAACTGAAGAAGCTCAGTTGGGAGAGAGTTAGACTTCAGTCTGGGGTTTTGTCAATGTTAGTAAAAGTTTCAGGACTAGGTGCAGACTGTGTGTTAGAGAATGGTGTGTTTTTTTTTCTCATATGCCTTTGATGCCTGTTTTACCTATAATACAAAATGGGTGTGTCCGAGTGCATGCGGACCTAACGCTCATTAGTGGTGCAGGTGTGTGTGTGTGTGTGTGTGTGTGTATGGTGTGTGGGGGGGTGGTGGTGGTGAGAGAGGGAACATACTGAGGGGTCTGCGGGAGACTGGAGAGTAGGTTCTCAGGTTCTGTAAAGATTAAAAAAAAAAAAAAAAAACCCTCCAGGACCGCCGGGAACAAACCTGCAGTGAGACATTTTATTAAACTATGGATAATAACTGTGGTATGGACAGGAGCAGGGCAAGAGGTGCGCGAGCCGACGTGCACGCGCAGCTTCATGTTCGGGGAGACTCCTTTCGTTTGGATTAGTATGGAATTATATTTGTGCCAATTTCTTGAGCGAGCAATGATAGATTCTGAGCACACAATTCGAGATTTTGAGCACATAAAAATATATTTTGCAAGCACATCAATTATATTTCAGAAAGAAATTATGCTTGAGCAAACAAAAATCGATGTTGTGCTCCATACAATCATAATAATAATAAATACTGACCGAAGTTTGTGTAGAATCAATTCCTCCTCTTCCGATCTGTGTCTGTCTCATCGAGCGCTTTTTTTTTCGGGTAAATGTAACTAGCAAGCTAATTGGAGAGTGAACAGCCACTCAGAGTGTACTTCCGCAAGCTCCGATTGGTTGGTTTTGTGGCACAATTGTAACGTGTGTGTCAAGTTGAGCGTGCGGACACAACCTGAGCGCGCAGGGAGAGGGAGGTTGAGCGAGAGAGGGGAAAGTGAGCGAGCGCAGCAGTCTGTTTGTGCGCCATGGAAAGAATTTGTGAGAGAACGTTATGAGTAAAACTAACATGCAAACGCATTTATGGAGCACAATATCGATTTTTGTTTGCTCAAGCATAATTTCTTTTTGAAATATAATTGATGTGCTTGCAAAATATATTTTTATGTGCTCAAAATCTCTAATTGTGTGCTCAGAATCTATCATTGCTCGCTCACGAAACTGGCACAAATATAATTCCATAGGTTACTTTCGTTTTCCATTGGATACTTTGGTTGTGGACGATTTCCAGTTGGATTACTAAATTTCTTTGGGATTATTTGATCCGAGGAGGAGGACAAAGAACTGGGACCATCAGAAGCAACCCCAGGTTTGAAACCAAGACTAACGGGTTAACGGTCAGAGCTTATTTGTGTTGACATTAAAGAGCTCATATTTTGCTAAACCCACTTTTATTAGTCATTGGTACATTTATTTGTGTATTTGGACCCTAACAGTTCATAAAATTTGAATTTGAACTCTCCAGGTACTGCCAAACTATCTCTATATTAAATCCTGCAAAAATCGAGTGCATTCCTACACATCACTTTTAATTCCTTCTTAATTTGTTACATTTTATAAGTAGTAGTGACGTCACGACATTTGCACATATAAGGTCAAGACTTCCGACGAACATTTCTCTGAGTACGACATAATGGGTTCTATGCACAGCCCCACTACTTCCTGAACTTCAGGTGGGTCCTTTATTTCCTGTCTTTCATTATTGGACACACTGATTAATCCAGGTGTGTCTAATTAATCAGTAGTCACAACAAGAAGTAGCAGACACACCTGGATTAATCAGTGTGTCCAATAATGAAAGACAGGAAATAAAGGACCCACCTGAAGTTCAGGAAGTAGTGCGGCTGTGCATAGAGTCGCAAAAAATCAAACAAGTGTTCAGAGAACGCAAACCTCCGCCAAGCACCCCGAACAGTGTGCATGTGTGGATCGACTATTTCTTTTTAAATGAAACAGTTTCAACGTTGTTCCATACAGCAGAAAAAGTTGAAGCTTGGTACCAGTCATGTGTATGTCAAATTATATTAAATTCCAATCAATATTTGTTGAGTTATAGTGAAAAATGTGTCTTAAATGGGATTTTCAATGTTAAACTGAAATGTCCACAGAGTCCACATTCCACAGTGGATGTGGACAATTTTGTGCCAGATACAAGATATTGTTATAAGTTACGGGTGTATGAAATTGGAGGCTAACCAGAGTCGTTTTGAATTTTTAATGAATTTTCGAAAATTGCTCAATGATGACAGATAGGAAAATTGTAGATTTTATGACCTTGCTGTGACCTTGAACTTTGGCCTACTTGGCCCAAAATGTAATGGGTTCGTCCCAGGGCCTAGGCCTATCTGTGGGTAAAATTTGGTAAAGATGGTTGTAATAGTTTTCCCGTAAAGTTGCTAACAAACAAACAAACACGCAAACAAACACACAAAGCAAAGTGATCACAATACCTTCTAGTGGAGGTAACTAGCGGAGGTAAATATGTCCAGACTTAGAGCTGATTACCTAAAATGTTCAGTTGTTAATTGTATTAACGCACACAAGTGGCTGAACGGGACAGAGCAGCACAGCCAACAACCTGGAAGGGGCGGGGCGTGTATTGGCTCATTTGCATTTAAAGGGCCAACGCCCAAAACCACCTTTCTGGTGTTATTAGTCAGAAATAGTGTTGAAGATGGACCTGTGGAGTTGAATTAGTAAAGAATTCAGACCCAAGCAGAGTATTTACAGTTTATGTAGACCACAGGGAAATGTTTGAAAATGCATAACTCCATTTAAAAAAGCAAAATATCACTCCTTTAAGACATTAAAAGTAAATGGCATAAGGCCATACTGAATGACTGTTTTGGACCTGGATTAATTGCCCTACTGTATTCAGCAGAAAGCACCGTCACATTAGTTTCAGGGGCTGTTAACACGTAGCCAGCGATTTTGTAAACTGAGATTTTTGTCTGCATTTGTGCCTGTAGTTTACACAACAACAACGGGCACATGCTCAGTAATCGAAGGTGAACTCCGGCCAAAGTGGAGATTTCGGCAAATCTCCATGTTTGTGTGTAAATAGAGGGAAATGCAAAAACGGAGATTCTCGGATGGATGAAGGAAATACTCCACCAAGTTCACATGTGATGATCCAGTTTAGAGGAAGAGGATGGAGCTGATAACTGAAGTCACAAGGATTAAATGAGAAAATAAGGAAGTTTGGTGCAAGCGAATGTTAGCATCTTAACTAATTAGCGGCCACTACATCTGCTTAAACAGGAGCTTCGTGTATTTACTTGATATAAAATAAGGCTTTTATGAGGTGTTTCCACATCGTCATACTTCGTATTTTGTTTATTTTATCTGTTTATCCTTTATCTGCTCTGTCCAGTTCAGTAAAAGGTCAATTAAGTCATAATTGATGTCCGTGCACAGCAGTCTACATCAACTAAAGACAAAATATGATTGAAAAGCAGACGCAGCTGTTAATAGCTACAGAACAAACACAGTTCACCTCACAGTTTAAACCCTTTTTCATCCCCTCTGTCACATCAGAAAAGCAGTTTGTGATTGTAAAAAAAAGTCACCGGCTCACCAATCTGCATTGCATTGTATTGGTTACACGTTTCGGACACGGAACCAGGAAAACTACATCTCCGTAGGTTCATAGCGGAAGTACACGTTGTGTTCAGGATTCTGATTAGTTAATGGTACTTGATTGTACCACGACACTGCCGCATAAACGCAGAGTTTCCCCAGAGAGGGGGAAATCTCCATTAAAAAAAAAATACCTGCCTACATATAAACACAGACTCAGTCACACTTAAAACCCCTTATCGTAGATTGGTAACCGGGGCTCTGAGGGGTCAAATGTTACAGAACTCCCAAAGATTGTAAAAATGACTGAAAACCATTTTATATGACTTCTAGAGCCTTGATTAGTATTTCCTGAAGAGATTCAGTGTGTTTCAAGCCTTTGTTCTACTGGTCGTCAGCGCTCTCCATTGGACTAATAGTTAACAGTGCTCACCACTGACATCACCCTGAGTCACCTTTTGTTGGAGCTGAACTGTTAAAGTGTGGTTGAATCATTTAAGGGAGTCTGCAGAGCTTCTTCAACAGCTTCCATCCATCTCCCTTTACCAGCTGATGCATCGATCTGAAGCGAGTTTGTGTTAAATTTAGCATCCTCTAATAGCAGACTGATATCCATAGATCGTAGTTAACTGAGTCCATTGTGCTTCTGCTCCAGTTCTGTCTGCATCCCCTCTCTCTCTACCGTCGTCCTGATGGGAAGGCTTTATTACACAGACTGTAGTCCAATTAGACGGAGCCTCGGGCACCGGGCCTCCGCTGTAGGCCTGCTCAAATGAAGATAAAGTGGTTGTAAAAGATTTAACCAAACACTGTGGAGGCAGAACAGCGGGGAAGTACGACTCGGTCTAGACTGTCTCTGCAGTCGAGTTCAGCTCAGCTGCTTCTTGTGTCTGAAGCTTAGAGCTGTTCCTGTCACTGAAAACTCTGCAGCTGTGTGCTCTGTTTGGAGCTGACATCAGGCACAGAGCAATACTTTTATATACAAATCGGGAAGTTATATACAGTGTTTTTGGTTTTGAATTAGCTCATGCAAAGACAATGAAATGTAGGATGTAAGGGGAATAAGAAACAACTAACTGAACACTGATATCTGTATCTGCTGGCTATAATTTACTAAATTTTAGCATCAAATTTTAAAAAAATTATGTGTTCTTGCAGTTAGATACAGATGTCTTCCACAATTTACTAAAGTATTCAAGCTAGTGCATGTTTAATTGTAAGAAACAGACGGATAGTGGTGCTAATTTTGGCAAAAGCAAGGTTGAAAATATAAGGACTGAAGGAGCTACTGTATGAATCTATCAAGAGGAAGATACAGTTGTGGTTTCCAATAGCATTATAACTAGTGCTGTCAAATGATTAAAATGTTTAATCAGATTAATCACAGGGTTGCTGTGGATTAATTTGGATTAATCACAATTAAATATCATTCATTTTTAATTTGTATTAATCGCGTTCCATTTTGCATAAGCAAACAGACTCGAGAAAGAAATATGCACTTAACGTCTTTATTAAACACCTTCAACAGTTTCAACAAAACAACTGAAACAACTGTTCTGTCTTGTTTCTTTTGTCCTCATATTTCCATCCAGAGGGCCAATGTGCTGTTTAGTGTCTTCCATCTTTATGGGTTGGTTCTGCTGTCTGTCACTACCGGATCAACTGTCCATTTGCACATGTGCGACGGTAACTCTACTTGGACGAACTGCCCGAAATGCATTGCCAGAGACGGTCAGAGTCATTCTGCGCAGCAGATATGTTAATTGTGTTAAAATTTCTAATTAGATTAACCGTGATGATGGATTAATCCATGTTAATGCATTTATTTTGACATTTAACTATAAGGCTTCAGTTCTATGGAACACAGACCAAATTAATGTGTGAAGAAATGTTGAAAGCATCAAACATCACAAAATTATGCCAAAGTGGAGCTAGTGGAGCTTTTCAACATATGTGCAGAGATATGATAAAGATTATGTCAAATTATATATAAATTATATATATTATATATTCTTTAATTAAAAAATGTTAAATTCTATTCCAAACTCTCCATTTGTGGGTTGATGTCAACAACAAACTTAGGGTGTAAGAGGGTGGGGTCTAAAAGTATATGAAAATGGACAAAAGGGCAGTTTGTCACATTTTCATCACATTTTCTCGGGCAGACCTTCAATTCCCACATCCCCCAAGTGACACAGAATCTGAGACCTGCATAAACCTGGGTAAATCCCTGATCCTGAACCTGAATTATTCCTGACAGACCTTGAGTACTTCTCCCACTTGCTTTTTTTTTTTTTTTTTTTGCAGTATTTTAGCCCAGACTAGGGCGGCTGGATTTAACCAGATAAAACTAATACAATCTGCAGGATAACAGTCTGTGGTGTTGTTTTTGATGCTGCCACAGCTCTTTAGTTTTCTGCCTGCTATTTGTGCACATAAAGCTGTGCTGGAGTGTAATGTTGAGTTCTGCTTCAGTCAGTCTTTCTTTATTGGCCCCGTCTCTTCAGAAGTACCAGCATCTAACCCTCCCAGTGCTTTGTTGTTCGTTCTGTTCGCGGTACAAACGGACGACTCTAGACTAACTGAAGCACTCTGTATTCTTCAGTGTATTTTTTCCCCCCATGTTGTACTTATTTGATCATCACTACACCATTATTTTGTTTGCAACACTTCTTTCTGTCCTGCTGCACCACTAGATGGCAGTAGTAAGCTTAACATGCCCGCTCTGCTGTACCTGCTGCCCTTCCTACATTCCTATGCATTCCATACATTCTGTTCAGCTCTAAAGGTCTTTCATGTATTTTTAATTAATTTGCATTAGATCTGAGGACACATAAAGCCCTCAGACATTCTGTGTTTCTTTATTATGAAGAGAAAAAACAGGAAACACTGTTAGAATAGAACCGGACTGAAACACAGGGACTGCCTTTTGGAACTCATGTCGTGGTATTGGGCCACTTTATGATTGTTATAATTGCATATTAATTAACAGGAGTGGGAGAAGTCAGCAGTAAATCAGTCATTATGCAGACAGAGTGTTCAAACAGACTACATTTACTGCAGCCGCCTCAATGTGAAGACATGAAAGAGAGTTGGAGGAGGCGAAGCCAAGTGCCAGTGAACTCTCTGTGAACTCTCACATCTCGACACAGCTCTGAAGAGACGAGAACGAAGACAGAACAGTGGGACGACGAGATCTGAAGTAACATATGCATTTGAACAAGATGGAACTCTCAGATACATGTCAGTGTCAGGCCTTCTGTGGATGGATGTGGGGTTTTAATCTTCAAACAGGTGGAACCCCATTCATGCCCAGAGAACTCTCAAAAAGTCAATGTACTAATACAGGGGTTCCCAAAGTGGGGTACTTGGAAGAAGTCCATGTGATACTTACTGTATTCTTGCTATGTACGCAATGAAAGGGTCCCAGATCTGATGAAAATTATTATATATTGTTGAAGTTTTATTATATAAGTAATTTTCTCTAAAGGTAGAGTTATAGATAGCTCGGATAGCCATGTACCTACTCTTCGTCTTTCAATGAAGCAACAACTTCTAAACTGATTCTGACATGTTCTTTAGTGCAGACGATATAAGATAAGATATTTTATGATTTGTCTGATCAGTCTTATGTATTTACTTCAGATCCCCATTATTTATCCTCTCAGTAACAGCTATTCTTCTCGCGATCCACACAAAACAAGGAACTATTCAGACAGCAATGACGAAAAATGACAATAAATGGAATAAACATAAGTGTAATATTTACTTCATACACCAAGATGTTCAAACATTTAATTATTGACAATAATCATTTACCCATAAAGACCCAAACATCCACCGTTGACCGAAAGCGTCTACTGATCTAAACTGTTTAATACCTGTTGATCCACTAATCCTATCAATACATGTAAATAATTGGGGTAAAATACAGTTTGTCATCTTTTCATGGTCATCAGATATGACCCATTTGGACGTTCAGAGGTTCCGTAGTTACCATGGAAACACCATCATCTTCTACAACATTGATTAATTAGAAAAATCTGTGTAACTTTAACCCTTTCATGCACAGTGGTGACTCCAGTGGACAGTTCTTCTCCAGCTGTTCTCTTGTATATTCAGGGTTTTGGTTGTTTTAGTTCCATATCAGCCAACACAGTGGACACTTATGCACCATCCCATAATACACTGACATTCAGATCATTACTGTAACTTTGCTGTTCTTGATAAACCTGATCTGCAGTGACATGTTTTAGTGTAAATCAATTGCTAATTGTTATTAGACTGTAATTACCTCCGCCAAGGAGGTTATGTTTTTGCCAGGGTTTGTTTGTTTGTCTGTTTGTTTGTTTGTTTGTTTGTTTGTCTGTCCGTTAGTGTGCAACATAACTCAAAAAGTTATGGACAGATTTGGATGAAATTTTCAGGGTTTGTTGGAAATGGGATAAGGAAGAAATGATTAAATTTTGGTGGTGATCGGGGGTGGGGGGGCCCACAGGGGGGGCCACTGATCAGCCTTGGCGGAGGTCTGCGCTCTCCGAGTGCTTCTAGTTGACAGTTATTTTTTAAACTTTTTTTTTTTTTGCATATTATCTCCATGCAGTGAATAATAACTAGTATTAGAGTATGTTCAAATGTGAGAAAACATCTGATTAGCAGCATTAAAAATGTTTTTATTGCATAGTTTTCCATATCATTTTCTGATATTAGATTTTAAATACATGTTTCTTTGCTTAATTAAATACATGGTGTCCAGCTGAGTGGAAATTTTTGTAACATTTTTTTTTTCTTTTTTTTTTTTTTTTAAAAACCCGATTGCATTGTTTTTGTTTTTGTTTCTTTTTATGTCTAAAGAAGAATAAAAACACTGCAGAAAAATATCTTGACTAAATTTCACATAATTAGTGCATGAAAGGGTTAATAAATGACAGTGGATGGAGACATTTGTTTATATGTTCAGTTATTAATATTTTTCTGAAAAGTCACTTTTTCTTCAGTTTTGTCTGTTTCTGATATAAAACCCTCAACTTTACTCTGAGCTTTTGTGAACATCTACATCATCAGTAAGTTAAATACAGGAAAATGCATGATTTACACTGAAACCCCGCCATACAAAATAGACCTTGTAGACCAGTGTAATTGGTGTAAAATACAGTTTATCATCTTTTCATGGTCACCAGATATGACCCATTTGGACGTTCAGAGGCTCCGTAGTGAATGTGGAAAAACCATCATCTTCTAAAACATTGATTCACCAGTAAAACCCATGGAGTTGGATCAATGACAGATGCTTCTTTTTATATTCAGTTAAAGATGTATTTTACTGAAAAAGTCACTTTTTCCTCCATTTTCTCTGTTTTTGATATAATAACCCTCAACTTTAATTTGAGCCTTTATGGAGATCAATCATAATCAGTAAATTAAATGTAGGAAAATACCTGATATTCAATTAAGACTGCAAAATACTGAGCATAATGTTTGAATAAATGGCGATAAATCACTTAAGAAAAGTAAAAAAAAAAAAATAATAATGATGTGGGAACTTCCACAAAAGTAGCACTGAGTCCTTATAGGTTAAGTCTCAATAAGTAAATAAATCTAAAAAATGATAAATATTCCAAATTGAAGTCGGTTTGTCTGAGTCAGATCTTCCTGTTTTGCGGTGTCTTCACCTCCTCTGTGGATGTTTGTGTCTGCTGTACAGTCTGATCATGGAGCTGGAGATGTGGGGTGGGAAGGAGGACGCCAGCCAACTGTACTGTGGATTAAGGCTGTGAACCAGTGTGTGCCAGCCGCCGAGGCCCTGCTGTTCAGCATGACAGGCTTAAAGTCAAAGCCCCGAAGCCAAAATATATCTAGTCGAGCAGAAGGTTCATCCTTTCAAAATGACAATCTTCCTAAATTAGGGCGATGAGTGAAGTACAGGCTCAATGATTAATGCCACCTAATCTCATTAAACACCTCAAAGCTAACACTGAATATTATCAAATCCCTGCAGATTGTGTGTGTTCGTGTCTTTATTCTGTGTTTGTTAGTTCGAGCAGCATCTGATGAAAGGAAACGGGAGCATTTGTTTCTGTTCTAAGAAACCCAAGCTGTTCCTGTCCTGCTTTAGTTTTTGTTTTTACTTTCTGTAATAGCAGGACAACTGTATTGAATCAATATCTTGATGCGCTTTGTTTGTTTTATCTTTTATTTCACAGCTGCACACATAGTTTCGCTTTGGGGACGAATAAAATAAGCAATTCCTTGACTGATGAAAAATGCAAATTGCTCAAACTACAACACATTTTCAACATCAGAACAAGCTTATTTCCACCTGAACGCTTCATTTTCCAACCTGTGAACTACATGAGTATTATAATATTATGTTTTGTGATGGCTGTTGTGCAAGTTACTTCCAAACTGTAATCCATCACAGATTATTTGTTACTGTTATTTAAAAGTAATTCCTTACCTTACAATATTACTTTCTGAGAACTGAAATGCATTACATGACTCCTGTATTACTTTTGAGTTACATACAGACTTTCGTCATAAATGAGCTGAGACTCACTTATTTATAAAAAATTGTGATCAACATGAGGCCGTGGCAGATCATTTCAGTTTTTTTAGGCCATGAGTTGTTGTGAAGGTGCTGTGTCCAGTGTGGATTTTGTCTTCGTTGTCATGGCCGTCTTTGTCTTTGTTAGTAATTTGTTCAAACATGTTCTATCAATGAAACCACTGGTTGGATTCATTTAAATTTTTATATGTAGTTTCCTTGAGACAGTGTCTGCAAAGTTTTTTCACAGTTTTGAGAAATTTTGATTTTGGAATTTTTGACAAATTTTTAAATTTAAAAAATGTGCCTTTACTTATTATGGTCGATATTTTTTATTTATTTATTTTTTCATCCATAATTTTTTATTTCAATCTTTTATTCAAAACAGTCCCACAACATATTACACAGGACATCACTGATACAAAGTACACGTTCTTTTTTTTGTTTTGTTTTGAAGAAAGAATAAAAGGGTGTCAATATTGCTCACAGACAGAAAGAAAAATATTAATTTGTGAATCTTTGTTGCTTGAATATCATTATATAAATATAGACTTTTCACTGCAATACAAAACAGAGGGATAATTTGTGAAAAAAAATCAATGCTTTTCATGGCCATCCGACTTTTGCAGAACAGTAACATGAATAGTAATAAAGATGATAAACAATCATATTTGTATTTACTTACATGCACACGTTTTTCTACATGTAGCTATAAATGAATGTGGACGTGGATAATGGTCCATATTTTAATGGCTTATAACATGTAAATAGTTACAGACATAAATATAGTTACTACTGAGCACTGATAGAAGTCATATATGGACTTTGATTTAACTAGTTGAGTTCTCCTCCAGTGAAAGTACCACCCACTTCTATTCGGAGTTTGATCTCCTGCATCCAGACCACAGGACTCGAACATAGAGACAGAACCTGACAACCTCACAAATTCAGCTTGGTATTGATTCTTGATAGAACATGCCGGTGAATTATAAGGATTTTGGTCTTATTTTTTTCAAACTTTCACTGGAGTGAGAATGCAGCCTCAGAGAATTGGTTCATGTGCTGGATGCCCCCAACAGGTGTTCAATCTTTTTTTCTGTAGTGACAGAATTGGATGGAAAACCCTCCAATAATATCGGTCCATTTTAAAAGGGTCATATTTTGCTAAACACACTTTTTTTAGTCTTTGGGTCATTTATTTGTGTATTTGGACCTAAATAGTTCATAAAGTTTGAATTTGAACCCTCCAGGTGCTGCAAAGCTATCTTTACAACCTGTTTTAATTCTTGCTTAATTTGTTACATCTATAACTAGTTTCGTCACGACATTTGCACATATAAAGTCAAGACTTCCGACAAACATTTCTCTGAGTACATCATAATTGTTTATCAGCAGCAGCCGTTGTAGTAAAAACTGAAAATATGTCCAAACTTCGAGCTGATTACCTAAAATGTTCAGTTGTTGGTTGAACAGGACAGAGCAGCACAGCCAATAACCTGGAGGGGGCGGGGCCTGAAGTGGCTTTGGGCATTTAAAGGGCCAGCGCTCAAAATGCCCTTTCTGGTGTCATTACTCAGAAATAGGGTTGAAGATGGACCTGTGGAGTTGAATTAATGAAGAACTCAGACCCAAGCAGAGCATTTACAGTTTATGTAGACCACAGGGAAGTGTTTTAAAATGCATAATTCCATTTAAAAAAAACTAAATATCACTGCTTTACAATTCATCTCATTCAGATTACTCATCGCTCGATTAAACTTTGGGTCAACTCAGGTCTTGAAGCTTTGAGAAAAATCTAATATGTGAATGGAAATGTAAAATTACAGCACGGAGACACTTCTCATCTTGTCTCTTCCATACCATTCTGAATAGATAAACTAAATATATGAATGTTCACCTATTCTTCACTATTGGTTAGGGGTAGAAAAAGACTTTGGGCAAGACACACTGTGCCTTAATTTTCCAAATATCTACAGACTTTTCATTATTAAACCAAGCCCTGGTGTCCATCTGTAAACCTAAGCCTAAATGTGAGCGCTGCCAGTGCATTATTAGAGAACAGACTGGATGGTGTAGTGTGAATGAATCATTAGTCGGACGGGCATGTTTGGTTAAAAGATCATCTGAGGATCTTTGGAGTCAGAATCATAATCCATGACCTGAATTACAATTTTCTCACCCCTTATAAAATTAGATGAATTAAGATAAAACTATGGTGGGTTTTCTTCTAGTTTTCTCTGGTTTGTGTGTGATGACTGTTGTATGTGACTAAAAATGATTCATATTTGCGTAATTTTGGACTGAAATTATTACAGTATTGACCATATTTAAACCAGGGGTGTCAAACTCATTTCAGTTCAGGTTCCACATTCAGCCCAATTTGATCTCAAATGGGTCACACCAGTAAAATAATAACATAATAGCCTATAAATAATGACAACAACAATTTTGTTTTAGAGCAAAAAAAAAAAAACATTAAAGTGTGACAAATTTACATTTACAAACTATACAAACAAAAAAGATGTGAATAACGTGCAAAAACTGAATTTTTTAAGAAAAATAAGTGAAATTTTAACATTATGCCTCAATTTATACTTACACATACAAATGCACATAAAACATTTAGTAACAGGCCAGAATATTATTAAAATTGCTCTTTATTTTTCTTTGAGATTTCAGGTTGTTCATAGTTGTTCAGGGTATTAACACTTTATTGTTTAAAGATAGTTTGTTTATGTAAATACTTTCATAATTGACTGGCTTTTTTGCACTAAAACAAAGAGAAAAAAATTGGAGTTGTCATTATTCATAGGCATAATGTAATTTTTTTTCCACATTAAACCAAGAGGAAAATTTCGACTCATTATTTATAGGTTATTATGCTGTTATTTTACTTATTGGTCTGTATGTGGAACCTGAACTAAAATGAATTCAACACCCTTAAGTGTTAATATTTCCATTGTAATTTTTGCACTTCCCTAATTCAACCCGCCAGCCAGACTGAAGCTTTGGTGTGTCGGTATTTGGAAATGAAAGGTGTTTTTACTAAAGGGTTTTAAATCATTATATATGAGCCAATAAAACACTAAGTTAAATCGTTATATATTTCAGGGATAACTTAAGAGAAGTCAAACCACAAAGCGTCTGTTACCGTGTCATGTTTCAGGTCACAGCTGCACACACAAAGTCAAGTGAAAACATTGTATTTCCACTTAACATGTGTAATTACAGTGTTTGTGTAGTGTGTTAAAGCCCGCTGACCACACAGCAGCTCTGTGGTTAATGCTGCTGGTGTGAATATAGAGGGAGGGGACGCAGAGGCGTTCAAGGCTGGGACTGATGAAACCTCCAATTAGCCTGAGCTCAACGTACACAACACAGGTGACTGGATTTGGTCACTCCTGATATTGTTTTTACTTCGTAGCCGCTGTGGGTTTAACCCTTTATAGGGCACTGGTAGAAATACTCTGTAAATTCAACATTTCTACCTTAGTGTGTTATTGGAGGACATAACAAGACTTTATTACTTTTGCAAAATCTTTCTAATCTTTTATTGTCATGTTGTAAATGAAGGTCAGTCAAGTTACCATATTTGGTTCCTTGCCCATAAGTGGCAAAAAAAAACTACCTAAGAAGTTAATATAAAAAATACAAGAAAAACCCACGTAAGGTGAAAGGAACATGTATTTTAGAACATTAGAACATCACTTATAGAGAATTACAACAACGTAAGTGCTGATACATACACCTGTCAACATCCAACGTGATATCATGAATTGTGTACAGATAAGACGCCACTTTTAACTGGTGTGTTATCGGTACGCAGTATAAGCTTTCAGCCTTTATATTTACGCCATGTAGAATAACACGCCATTAGCACGATTAGCGGTTAGGTTTAGGGTTAGGGGTTAGCGGTTAGTGATGTGAGGCTAGCGCATTGACACGTCATCAAATGGCGTCGATTAACATGCAAAAAGATGAAAATGCGTACATATAGCACTAGGGCTGGGTATCATGGCCAATTTCCATAATCGATTCGATTTCGATTCATAAGGTTCTGAATTGATTAATCACAATTTGATTCGATTCAATTTCGATTCAGTATTAATTGACTGATTCAGATTAATTTAGTGACACCAAAGTACAATTTTGAGTTGTAACCTGATTATTTGACTACCGCAGTCATGCCACACATCAATACTGGGATCAATATTGATAGTAGAAAGGAAATAAATATGACATTTCAGCAGTAAATTGCTGAATGTGCTCTTAAATAATGAACGGGACAGAAACATTGCCATGTTTTTACAGTGGACCAGCAGTGTGTGTGTGTGTGTGTGTATGTGTGTGTGTATGTGTGTGTGTATGTGTGTGTGGGGGGGGGTCCGTGATTGTTGGTCGGAGCGGAGCGGGGGCTGCGGGGGGGGCCTTCTCAGCCATAGGTGATAGTATGGATCCAAGTTGATATTCCAACAACGACCGGCTTCCGCGACTTGCCGGGCGGCCAGTTCCTTCTCACTGTGGGTTCGACTTTGACGCCGGAGGACCTCCAGCAGAGGGGGTTTCCCCTCCGCGTCTTTTTCGCGAGCGAGACCAAGTTTTTCCCAGGGGTTTGCGAGATGGAGCCGCCCACAGTTCCGCGTACTTCCGGTCCTTCTCTGAAAAATCGATCTCATCCACTATTAATCGATTACGCAAAATTAAATTGAGATTGATCTAAGATCGATTAAATCTTTTTTTTTTACCCAGCCTTATATAGCACACCCAATGCAACTGACATCACATACAACGCGATTTCATGAGATCAATCCGCAATATCCACATTCTCCCTTTGAACATCATTCCTTACATTAGTACCATTACTTCATGGTACTAACAAAGCAGGTCCACTCAGTGTTCATGCAGAGGTGGACCTTACAGACCCTGGAGACCACATTGGACCTGAGATTGTTGACTCACTGTCCTCACTGGAACTGTCACTGTTTTGTAATGTGTGCAGAAATGATCAGAAATAGTCTCTTGTTTGATAAAGGGTTAAAGAAAAACAGAAATTTGTGCAGTTTTCTCACTCCCAGCCCCTTCATACGCCCACTCCACCTCAAAGCAACAAGCCCCAACTATCCCTTCACCCCCTAAAGCACCCCCAAAATCATGTTAGCTCAGGGGCCACATTCAGTCCAATATGACTTCAAGTGGCCAGAAAGTAAAATAAAAACATAATAATCTATGAAAATACCATCTCTTAACTTTTTTCTTTGTTTCAGAGTAGGAATAAAGTAAAACTATTATGGGTTAAAGGATAGTTTACAGATGTAAACTGTTTAATACCTGTTGATCCACTAATTCTATCATTACATGTAAGTAATTGGTGTAAAATACAGTTTGTCACCTTTTCATGGTCATCAGATATGACCCATATGGACGTTCAGAGGCTTCGTAGTTACCATGGAAACACGGTCATCTTCTACAACACTGATTCACCAGTTAAACCCATGGAGTTGGATCAGTGACCGTGGATGGACACACTGGGGTTATGTTCAGTTAATGATAGATTTTGCTGAAAAAGTCACTTTTACTTCACTTTTCTCTGTTTCTGATATAATAACCCTCAACTTTAACCTGAGTTTTTATGAACATCTACATGATCAGTACATTAAATATTGGAAATATTTAATGTTTTTGCTGGAAAAATGCTAAATATTGAGGATTATTTTTGCAATAAATCACTTAGAAAATGTTAAATATAGAGAAAAAAACATCTAGGAATTAACACAAAATTAGCACTGGGTCTTTATGGGTTAAAAAAAAATGTGAATAACATGAAAAAAATCAGGGGTACAGTTTTAACAATATTATTTCTCATCTTATTTTTTACACATATGCATTAAAACTTACAGATCACAGTGGATCTACAAAAGCACAGACAGAATATTGTTAAAATTGCTCCAATTTCAAGTTTTTTTTAAAAAATTAATTTCTTCATCTTATTTCAAATTGTACACTGTTGGTGATGTTATTCCCTTTTTTTGTTCAATGGAAGTTTGTAAATGTAGATATTTTCATGTAATTTTACTGTTGTTACATTAAAGCCATCAGACTGTACAACAGCAGCTTGGCTTGAAATACAGCCTGCTTTAAACTCTCAGTCACCCACTACACATTTGTTAGTTTATTATTATTATTATTACTATTTTTTGTCACTTTTAGTCAATTTAACAAATGTTTTATATTTTTTTCATATATATATATATATATCTATATATATTTTTATTTTTCTCTTGTATTTGATGCATATTGTCTTGTCCTGCTGTACATTTGAAATTCCCCCTTGGGTGATCAGTAAAGTTCATATATAATTTTATCTTAACAGTACTTTGTTTTAGATCATAACTGGACTGTAACTAAAATGATTTTCATACCCTATTTTCACAAATTCATCTCCAGGGCTGGATTTGACTCTGTTACGGCCCGTTTTGGCCCACGGCCCGCATGTTTGACCCCCCACCCTAACGACTGGGGTCACCCTCTGTCACGCCCCTGCTATAACCCCCCTAAAGATGCCCCCCTCCCTCTCCACCCACCCACCCCATACGCTCAGAGACACTTGACCTTGCCTGCACACCCGGTCACCCATGTCTGCAGAATAAAACCCACTGGTGTCTGTGTTATTCTTTTCTTCTCCCTCTGGCCAAATGAAGTGGAGTCTGCAGCTCGTACACACTGTTCAGCGTACATGCACACAAAGTTTCCCGTGTGTTTAGGTTTGTATCCCCACAATGTTTTACTAATTTAAACCACTTGCTTCAGGCTGTGCTGGTTTCTCTCTAATCTTTGTTCTGGAAGAAGTCATTACCTAGAACTGGGAACACACACACGTTATGGGAACGCTCGTCTTTGATGCAATGAAGTACAACTAGCGTGTTGACCTGTGGGGATCCACCGGTTCTAGATGTGGTAGTTTTTATGCGATTGTGTATTCATGCATGCTGTACTGCATTTGTTCAGCAGTCACCGCCAAAGCATTCCGGCCATAGCAACATGATTGTACGGCTATTGTATTCCAAAATTACTAATATCTCCCAAAATATCGGTCCTATCAACTTGCTGTTTTCACTAGTCTGTTCCTTGACCAAATATACAAAAGTACGACAAACTGCAGCAGTCAGCTCTGTACGCATTTTGTGTGAATCCCTGGACACACACACACACACACACACACACACACACACACACACAAACACAAACAGAGGCCACTTGGCTTTTATAGCATAGATCAGGGGTGTCAAACATGCGGCCCGGGGGCCAAAACCAGCCCACCAAAGGGTCCAGTCTGGCCCCCAGGATGAATTAGTGAAATGAAAAAATTACACTGAAGATATTAACAATCAAGGATGTCAAAATAATTTTAGTTCAATTCCATCTAAAGTTGGTCAGACCAGTAAACTACTATCATAATAAAGTATAAATAATGAAAACCACATATTTTTCTCTTTTAGTGTAAAAAAAAATAAAATTACACAAAAATGTTCACATTTACAGACGAGCCTTTTACAACAAATGTGAAAAACCTGAACAAATTTGAACAACCTGAAATGTCTTAAGAGATTTAAGAGTAATTTTACCAATATTCTGTCTATTATTAAATGTTTTGTGCATTTGTAGATGCATTGTGATCTGTATGTTTTAATGAGCATGTAAAAATGAGAAGCTGAGGCCAAATAATGACATGAATTGTTAAAATTGCACTTTTTTTCTTAATAAATTTCATTTTGGTCATGGTTCATGTTTTTCCATATTTTTTAAAAAGATAGTTTGTAGATGTAGAAATTTAATAATGTGATCTTACTTTTTTCACTCTAAAACATAGACATTAGACATACAAGTTTTGGAATTGATTTTATTTATGCATTATTATGTTATTATTTTGATGATCCGGCCCTCTGCAGGTTATATTGGGCTTTATGTGGCCCCTGAACTAACATGAGTTTGACACCCCTGATATTAGAACACAGAACATGGCACAAAGACATTTGCATTGACCACTTGTGATGTTAATATAAAAGATAATTTACAAGTCAATAAAGTTACTGTTTGTTTACAGATAGTAAATTAACATGGTTTTGTTTGTAAACAGCTCAGTGGACTGTATCACTGCATCACTGAAATGACTGATGGCCTGGACATATTTTACTCCCATCTTTAACCCATGAAGATCCAAACATCCACCATCGAACAAAAGCATCTACTGGTGTAAACTGTTTAATATCTGTTGATCCACTAATCCACAGGTGTCAAACCTATGACCCACAGACCAAAACCGGCCCACCAGAGGCAAGGCAAATTTATTTGTATAGCACCATTCACACAAGGCTATTCAAAGTGCTTTACAAAGGCATAGAAACACATAAAATTGCATAAAAATCATAGACTAATACTAGGACAATAGCAGAATAAAACATAAAACAAAAGGAAAGCACAGAAAAGATAAAAATATAGAAAGAAATTTAATTAAGAATAAGAGATGGTTAAATCAAAAGCTAAAAACAATCTTGATTAAAAAAAAAAAAAAAAAAAAAAAAGAATTTAGTGTTAAATCAATCAAAACAGTTAAAATTGTGAGTTGCAGTGCAGATATTAGGGGGGGTCCAATACGGCCCCTGGGATGAATTTGTAAAATGCATAACAGTCACTGATGTCAAAATCATTTTAGTTCAGGTTCCACATACAGACCAATTCAATCTCAAGTGGGTCAAACCAGTAAAATACTATCATAATAACCTAGAAATAATAACTACAAATTTTTCTTTTGGTTTTAGTGTACAAAAGTAGAATTACATGAAAATGTTTACATTTACAAACTGTCCTTTCACAATATATGTGAATAACCTGAACAAATATGAACCTGAAATGTCTTAAGTAAGTGTAGTTTTTCAACACTCTGCCTGTTACTAAATGTTTTGTGTATTTGTAGATCCACTGTGATCTGTAAGTTGTAATGTACACGTGTAAATGATAAACTGAGGCAGAATATTATAAAAATTGCACCTATTTGTCTTAGAAATTTCAGGTTGTTCATGCTATTTATTTATTTATTTTTTGGACAGTTTGTAGATGTAAGCATTTTCCTTAATTTTGTTAATGTAATTTACATTTTTTCACTCTTAAAGATGAGAAAAGTTTGGAGTTTACATTATTTATAGGGTATTACAATATTATTTTACTGCTCCGCCCCCTGATCTAAAATCAGTTTGACAGCCCTGCTATAGATCTACAATGGCATACAGATTTTTTACGTCCTCATAATTCTGATACTGTGTAAACAAAAACATTTTCCTCCATGTTTTTTTTTCCCACTCAGGTTGATGACAGATGAGTACTGACTGTGTGAGTCACTCAGACATTGTCTTAGAAATCAGAGTGAAGTCGTGTCAAATTAGAACTGAATAAATGCACTGGAGAAGAAGAGAAACTACAGCGAGGACCATTTACTTTTATTTCTAAGGTCAGAAATGAATTTTCATTTGTCTCGGTGCACCTGCTGTATGTTCTGTGTGAGCTGTTACAGCTTCCGAATGAGGCTTTTAATGTTTCACTAGGCTCATCTTAAATGTCATTTACTGGGTGGAACGGCAGCTGCAGCGTTTGGGACACATCATGTCTTTTGTCATGATTCAGCTGGTGGAGGTGTAGAAAAATGATGTCTCAGATCACCCAGAAAAGAGAGAAGAAGGAGGAAACTTCCTCTGTCTGGCATTGAAAGTCTCCAAATAAACAATACTTGTATGTTTAGTGATTCTTTTTTTTTATTTTGAAGAAAAGATGCTTTTTTTTAAGAATTTACAATGAAGTGTTCAAAGTTTTTCGTGGGGGAAAACAACAGTCCAACTCATTCCCGGTGCAGGTTGGACTCCATCAGGGCCCTTTGTCACTGATTCTGTTCATAATGTCTATGGACAGACTTACTAGACCCAGCCATGGGGTGGAGGGCACATCTGTTTGCAGATGATGTGATCTTGTTGGCTTCATTAAGCTGGGACCTCCATCTTGCACTGGGACAGTTGTCATCCAGGATGAAGATCAGGACCTCCAAGTCCAAGGCCATGGTCCTCAGTCAGAAAAGGATGGAAGTCCCTCTCTGGGTGGAGAAGAGCCGTTGCCCTTAGTGGAAGTGTTTAACCCTTGAAGACCCAAACGTCCATTGGCAACCAAAAGCATCTGTTGACATAAAATATTCAAGTAACTTGTGATCCTCTAATCCTATCAATCCATGTAAATAATTGGTGTAAAATATAGTTTTTCATTGTCTCATGGTCATCAGATATGATCCATTTGACATTCAGAGGCTCCGTAGTGAACATGGAAACACTGACATCTTCTGCAACATTGATTCACCAGTAAAACCCATGGAGTTGGATCAATGACAGTGGATGGACACAGTTGTTTTACATTCAGTTATTGATATCTTTGCTGAAAAAGTCACTTTTTCTTCCATTTTCTCCATTTTTGATATAAAAATTCTCAACTTTAATGAGCTTTTATGAGCAAATTCATGATCAGTGAATATGGAAAAATATAGAATTTACACTTTTTCCCTCTGATGTACAGTAGTGTCCAAAAGTCTGAGGCCACCTTTAGGTATTTTGAGCAAACATAAGTTTATCTCAAGCTGTGTATCATGATCCAAGTAGAATGTAGGAAGTCCATATTAAAAAACAAACAAACAAACAAAAAACCCTGGAAAAAACAAAAACCCAGTTTCTGTAGACCAGTTTGTCAACTATTAGTGTGACCTCCCTTTGGCCATAACATGCTCTGTTTTATTCAGACAATGTGAGATTTACTAAACTAATCTTTTTAGGTTTTTACACCAGGTTTTATTCAACACATGTCACATGAGCTCATTTAGTTTAGTGTTGAAAATTAACCTTAAACCTGTGTTTGTTACTGTAGATATGACAAAGAGTAGAACATGGCGGATTTAACTTGTTTTGTGCTTAATCAAGCCTTAACCCTGACTTTATCTCAATCTAAATGCAGTTTGTAAAGCTTCTGTCTGTAAAGTAAATGTATGTATGTTGTATACTGTAGTGTTTAGGTATAAGGATGTGATATTCTACAGGTTGAATGGAAACATTTGTTACATGTTTTTAATGTTTATATAAGAAAAACATGTGTCATTTTGGCCATTACATTTCCATGTGCACTGTTTGTTCATTCAGAGGTTATGTTTTCAGATAAAACCCCTGTAAACACTGTGCTGCTGTTCACTGATGGACCACTAGGAGGTGCTGTAACACCAGCTGAAAGCCTGTTATGAAACCTTTGTTCCCTTTTGTCTGACTGCAGCACTGCTGCAATGTAGACAGACAGGGGTGGGGACCCTCTCCCACTCTCACTGCTCTGTTTCTCCTCTATGTGTGTGTCGTTGTGTGTCTGTGTGGATATGTGTGCGAGCGTATGTGTGTGTTTTGTCTTACTGCAGCAGTCCTGTGCTGTAGACTTTTCTAGGGCGGGGTCTCTTTCTCTCTGTTTTCTCTCATTTCACTTCTGTTCATTTATTGTCATGACTGCTTGTCACATGTTTGTGATGACAGCTACCAAAAAATAAGAGACAACTTATATGTGTGAGTCATAAATACATGAAAGGTTGCACAGTCTCACAACTAATTTGAAAACATGTGAAAATGTAGTTGCATTCAAGGAAACATTTTCCACTTTATTCATGTCATGTCTCACTCCTCTGATTTGTCTCTGGCAGCTACATTAGGCAGACATCTGATGCTGATACTCATTATGAATGAAACACACCCAGCAGCTCTGTGGAGTAGGAAAGACACACATCCAGGATGAGTGCCAGACAGGTGCAGAGCAAAAAAAAAAAAAAATCAGCACATGAATCTGGATTGGAAATATGGCTAGGGGTGGATATAAACTATTCCCAGTGCTTGCATTCGATCCATATTGACACTGCACTGACGCTGCTGTCTTCATTGTGACCTCAGTTTAACCCTCACGCTCTGTCTAGCTAAACAATGCTGCAATGTACAGTGCAGCAATGACGAAAAGTAGGAAGGATCAGTGGACAGTAGGTAAACAGCGAAGCAGCCCGGCGCTCTGTCAGGGTGAGTTAGAGTGCAGATCTATTAGCTGGGAACTGATAAGACAGCTCTGCTAATTGCTGCTCATTATCTCCCTACATTTGCTGCAGTAAAGGCACTTCATTGGTGAGCGAACCGGACCCACTGACCCACTTAGAATGGTGGAGAAAGAGAAGGACAACGGCACCCACGGGAGCTCCTGGCTTCTTAAGATGCTAAAGGTGCTGCTTGAGGATGGTCGCCGCTCAGTGAAAAGGTCGGGGTGGTGAGGATGCGGTCAGTCAGTGATGCAGACAGCTGACACTTACAGTCGCTCGACATCCGTTATCGGTGTCTGCAGTATCGGAACTCCACTCTGACAGCTGCCACTCACTGCATGATGATGTGAGGCTAATGTTGCTACCCAAAACAGGAGGAAACAATAGGACCGATGCCCCTGGATCTCACTGACATGTTCTATCAAGAATCAATATTAAGTTCAATTTGTGAGGTGGTCAGGTTTTGTTCTTTGTTACAGTCCTGTGGTCTGAATGCAGTGCAATAGAAGTGGGTGGTACTGTCACTGGAGAACTCAAATAATTAAATGAAAGTCTGTACATGACTTCATATCAGTGCCCAATTGTAACTATGTTGATATCTCCAACCTTTTCCATGTTATAAGCCAGGGGTGTCAAACTCATTTTAGTTCACGGGCCAGATTCAGCCAAATTTGATCTGAAGTGGGCCGAAACAGTAAAATAATAACATAATAATAATACATAAATAAAGTCAACTCCAAAATTTTTTCTATGTTTTAGAGCGAAAAAAGTTAATTTACATTATGAAAAGGTTTAGATCTACAAACTATCCTTTTAAAAGATGAACAAAATGAATAAAATGAACAAAATGAAAAAAAAAAGTATAATTTTAACAATATTCTGCCTCAGTTTATCATTTACACATGTACATTGTAACTTATAGATAAACAGTAGATCTACAAAAACACAAAACATTTAGTGACAGGTAGAATATTGTGAAAATTGTACTTACTTCTCTTAAGACATTTCAGGTTGTTCATATTTGTTCAGGTTATTCACATTTTTTGCAAAATTATACTTTGTTTTAGTGTAAATACATGAAAATATTTACATTTACAAAGAGAAGCATTTGGAGTTGTCATTACTTACATGTTATTATGATAGTATTTTACTGGTCCTGCCTGCTTGAGATTGAATTGTTCTGATGTTGAACCTGAACTAAAAGGATTGTTAATGTTTTAGTGTCATTTTTGTATTTCACAAATTCATCCCAAGGGCTGGACTGGACCCTTTGGCGGGCCGGATTTGGCCCCCGGGCCACATGTTTGACACCTGTGTTATAAGCCATTCAAATATGGACCATTAGAAGTAAAGGCAAATTCCTAATAAATAATTTGTCACCTGTGAATAAACTTTGTTGACATTGTCCAAAGGAAGCTATGTGTAAAATTTGAGATCAATCTAACCAGTAGTTTTGGAGAAGATGAAATCTAGACATTTGTGACCTCGAGTTTGACCCTTCAAGGTCAATCAAAGTCAAAGGTCATGGTCAAATTAAAGTCCATATATGACTTCCTATCAGCGCTCAGTTGTAACTATATTGATATTTATAACCATTTCCATGTTATAAACCGTCAAAATATGGACCATTATAAGTAAAGGCAAATTTTAAATATTGCAAAAATGCAAAAATCCAAATTTCTCATACTGTGAACAAACTTAATAGACATTGTCAGAAGGAAGCTACATATGAAATTTGAAAAAAAATCCAACTTGTAGTTTCTTCAGAGAAGATGTTTGAAGAAATTCCTAACAAAACCGGTGATGAAGAAGATGACAATGGTGAAGATGACGATGATCACTTTTTTTTGTTTCACTTCACAGCATAGAGGTTGTGTTTTGTGGATAGTCGTCCAGCCATTGGGCCATTATTTCAGTCTGCAGCCTCCTCCTACAACAAATTTTAAGCAATAATTATAACAAAACAAGCTCCATTGTTGGGGATGAGTATGACAGACACAGGAACTGTTTGTCCTCAAGAAATTTTTACTTGTTTTATCCAGTTTTCTTATTTTAAGAAAACTTGATTAGTGCAATTTTCTTACTGCACTGGCAGATATTTTTACTTGACATAAGACATTTTAACCCAATAATGAGTTTAATTTTCTTATTTTTGTACAGGCTTTTTTTTGCCGCACACAAGTGAGTGAAAATGAAAATACAAAGATAAAAATAAGAAATTTGGTATCTATATAAATATTTATATAATCGAAGAATTTGAATTAAAAGTCAAATATTATTTACATATTTACATCATCATGGCTGCACATGTACATGGTGTGATATAGGCGGTGGAGTGGGGGGGTTACTGGGAACTGTCATAGAGTCTCTATGGTTCTATGTGGGTGAACAGGCTGTGTAACCTCATCTGAAGGTAGTTAGATTCCATTCTGGGTGGAAAACTACATTCTTTGACTTAATGTTCTACTTCTAAAGGTTTTTCTCATGGGAAATCAGAAATCTTTCCCTACCCTACTATATCATTAACACTTCTTAAACAAAGGGAAACACCTCAAATGAGGAGAAAAAAAGTGGGTAAGTGGGTAAATTAAGGACTTTTTCTTAAAATGTTGCCATAAAACTGTGCAATAAATGTGTTCATGAAGACACACCTAGTATACATAGTGTCACAGTTATCAGGTTGAATGTGCCTTTAAGTTCTACAATTGACAATCTTTTATGCAGGAATAAAGAACAAATTGCCTGTAAAGAGAAACCAAGCCCAGTAGCAAGAAAGTCACAGCACAAAAAAAACAACAACTGTTGTTCTCTTCTTTTGTGGATGTAAATAGACGACAGTGTCACATACAGTAAGAATAAAACCCAAGTCATGAGGAATCGAGCAGAAAAAAGACAAAGAACTCCACATTTTATGAGACTATTGTGGTCGTTTTACTGGGTGAGAGGCTGCAAGTTACTGTTACTGTTTGTTGGAGTTAATTCTTACTGATTTATGCTCATGAGTCAAAGCCAGAACTTCAAGGCTCTGTTCCAGACATAAAAAATAAAATAAAAATTACTCTGGCAATAACAGAGGGAAATAATGCAAATGACTACAATTACGGCACTTCTTCAGGCTTTTGTTGCTTCATATATTTTCAGCAGGATTTTAAAATTTTCATAATTAATGGAAAAATGTTTGATTTTCTTGCTAAAATGTTGTTAGTTTGAAGGTCTAGACAAGTCCAGTAGTGAACTAACGGACAGCTGGGGTTCAACAGCAGAGAATATAGGTGAGTAACAGGAAAGACGACAGCGTGTTGGACAATGCCGTGGATTATGACAGCGGTGATTTACAGAAGCTTGTTGAACAGCCGCTCGTCCAAATCTAGCGTTACAACTTGGCTCGATGTAGACGCTCCAGTGGAGGTTCTACGATCATGTTAGAATCCAACTGGGAACACTGTTTTACAGAATGAAAACCGCCTCAGTCACAGATATTTTAACAGAATAAAATCACGAGGACTGTTTTCTTCTCGAATATCAATTATGACTGACGTGTAACAAAAGTAATGCATTACAGTAACAGATTACTTTTTGCTGTAACGCAGTAGTGTAAGGCATTACTAATCAATTTTTGGCACTTGCATTACAACACACTTTTTGCCCAAAAAACAAAAACAAAAAACAGCAAGACCGTGTGACCTTAAGGAATGAAAAATGCATCTGTAAAGTTCTATTTCCTGTTGGTGTTTAGCCAATGGGTGAAGACGACAGAAGACAGTCCATTGTCCACATGGACGTATGTTCATTACTAACCCTAACCCTGCTTCACAGACGCTAGTTAGCATTAGCATGATCCCTGTGATTAGCAATGAGAAGGTAAGCTAACGTTTTTATGACTCATTAGAATTCTTTATCGATTACAGATTTATCTACCAGCATCCTTGGTGCTGCGCCCGCTGTTTGAACTTGTAAAATGTTGAAAGAAAACGCAAGCATTCCTGCTGGGACTCGAACATCGTAGACCGTAGCGTTATTTACTGAGCTATCCGTCCACATGTACTCTGGGGCGCAAATTTATGGGTCCCAATGCTCTTCTATCTCTTGTTTTTGGGGGGAAGCGCGCCATTTATGTCAAGAGTCTGTAACTCAAAAGTAATCCGGGAGTCATGTAATGCATTACATTTCTGAGACAGTAATATTGTAAGGTAAGGAATTACTTTTAAATAAAAGTAACATGTAATCTGTAATGTATTACAGTTTGGAAGTAATTTGCACAACACTGTTATAATAGGAAAGACGAAAGTGTGTTGGATGATACCGTAGTTTATGACAGCGGTGATTTATAGAAGTTTGTTGAACAGCCGCTCATCCAAATCTAACTTGGCTCCATGTAGATGCTCCAGTGGAGGTTCTACGATCATGTTAGAATCCAGCTGGGACCACGGTTTTACAGAATGAAAACAGTCTCAGTCACAGATATTTTAACAGAATAAAATCACGAGGACCGTTTTATTCTCGAATATCAATTATGACACGTTTTACCAAACCGATCAAACACATTTTACTTTACTTCTTAAGTGGTACTTTTTCGTAATAAACAACTGAAAACTCTTTGCGACAGCTGCAGTTGTAACGTGACAAAAACTTGCGTTGGAGGTTACAGAACAGGACAGGACTCAAAACAGGCTCCAATTAAAGTGTTTGTTCAGAAATGTTCTGCTGCCGCGTTGATAGGGTGTTTCCTGCCCACCTCAAACGCCGGCTTTCTTCGCCATCCATACATTTGTAGCTAAAGTTGACGTGAATGAGCCTAATTGGGAAGGAGAAGCTTGTTAAAGTTGTAAAAGCCACAATAACAGCTGGATGTCTTAATTACTCAGAGCTGATTAAACATCGGCATCACAAACATTCTGTCACTGTCACATCCGGTGGATGAACAGCAAGCTGCACAAAGCACCTTGTTTCCAAATTATTCCATTATTCAACAGTTATGACATTTCATTAAAGGGAAACTGGTTGTTATACTGTCTTTAAAACAAGAAAAGTGCATCTCGAAGAGGAGACAAGACGTTGTGGAGAGTAGCAATTGACAAGTCGAATTTTTAAAATGTTCATAGTTTTCTTTAACATGAGATAGTGCCATGTTGACGTACTTTGTGTGATTTGCAGATGCATAAATTAATCTGCAAAGTTTATTTTCTACATCAGGTGATCCATGTTCATCTTGGGGCTTTGAGATGCTGTTTACAGGATATTGATCATCATTATGGTGGCTCATGTTATCATTATAGTAATTGTTAAAGTTAAATTAGTTCTAAGGGCTAAAAGTTGTATTGATATTCTCAGAATTAGGGGGAAGTCCCGTACCAGAACACACTTAGAACCAAAACCACCAGTGAATTAAATCTGCGTATCCACAGAATGTATCAGTCACTGAATAAAGTATTTGCTTGTTGTTTACACACATCTGTATTATGGTATCATCCAGTTTTCTTCAAAAACTAAAACTTGTCGCCAATTATTTTGACAGTCGATCAAAAGATAAAGAGTGCATTCAGCTGATAGTTTACATTATAGCTCTGTTAGCTTAGCTCTGCTTTTAGACAGAAAACAGCCACAGTAAAACCACAAAATACCTTAGTTTCTGTATGGTTTAAGTTGACAATACCTGCACTTTGGAAATCAGAAAGTTAGAAAATCTTGCATGACAAGTTAATAAAGAATTTAACCAAAATAATTACTACAGATATTTACATATAAGCATCAAACATCGTAGACGGTAGCATTACTAACAGAGCTATCCATCCATATGTACTACTTTATGCATCCCAAGGCTCTCCTATCTCTTATATTGGGGGGGGGGGGGGGGGGGTTACTGCGCATGTGCCATTTATGATGACCATCTGTTTGAAACTCAAAAGTAATACAGGAGTCATGTAACACATTGCAATTCTGAGACAGTAATATTGTAATGTAAGGAATTACTTTTAACTAACAGTAACCAGTAATCTGTAATGGATTACAGTTTGGAAGTAACTGGCACAACACTGGTTATGACTGTAAAAATTCACACAAAATACAATATGCAAGTGTTTTCTAGCTCTGGCAGTTTGTTGAAGCTATGTTTCAACAGCAAAAGGAAAAATGCTGACTTTGTTTGCTTTCATGTTGGTAGTCTGAGGCAGAAAGGCCTGTTTTTTTGCTTTGTGGAGGAGATGAAATAGTGTGTCTGTCTTTAGGCTATCGCTCCTGCGTGTCAGTAGGGATTTGCATGAAACTGGACCTTTCTGAACTTTCCAGTGACACATTAAAGGGAAAACTTTGTAAATCGTGGCGATTGTATTTCAAGGTTTGGTTAACAATATATAGCAGTCTTTTGAACAGCATATCAGAGTCATGGGCTGGTTTGTTTGGGAGTATCTCCATCCCCTTCATGCTCAGCATTTATTTAATGCAGCTTTACTTTGAGACATGCCAAACCTGTGTGCAGGTCAGATACAGAATGGACTATTCATCAGGCCAGTCTGCCTCAGGCTTGCTTTATGTAAGTGTGTGTCACCCCACACCATCCACAGTAACACAAACCAGTCTTTGTGCCTGGCATCCTTTAGTCCTGACACAGCAAATTAAAGCACGGACACACACCTACATACATGCATCAACATGGGCTGGACAACATGTTGGCAAATCACCAGGCAGTGCGCCGTGCCTTAAATCCAGCTCAACTGCCATCCAGCCTCACCCAGAAACATAAACAGCGGTGTCCTGCAGGGAGTGGGATGTGAGGAAGTGTGGGCTTTTGATCTTAGAATCAAGAGCCACAAGCTATGACTGCCAAAGACCTTAATGAAAAAGACGAGAACATTGGTGTGGACATCCTTTCTGAAATGGATTCCAAGGCCAAACATACCAGAGCAACACGAAAAAACGGTGTGATATCAAAGCAAAGAGTACATGTATAAAAATAACATTATGTCTAGAGGAAATCTGGAATCACATTCCTATTGTAGTGTTGTTTTAAGAACTCTGAAGACATGTAAAGGTTTAGACAGCGGTCAGACTATACAATACTTGTGTCAGATTTAAGTGTTTGTGAGATAAATATGTGTCGGGTTGTGCATAAATAGTGGAAAAAGTATCTGTAATGTTTTTGGTGTGCTCTTCTGAAGCTTTGACATTGTGGTCACCATCTAGGTTTCATGGAGACAAGTTTGATTATGAAGTATTGAGTATCAAAAGTATGAACATCAGGGAGAAGTCGCTTATAAGAACACAGTTAGGACTAACGAAACCACCAATAAATCAACCCTATGTATCCACAGACTGTATCAGTCACTCAATAAAGTATAAAGTTCATTGTATCCAGCAAAACTATTGGTTCATTTCATACCAAATCGGGTTTATTGATTGCCAGTGATCCAGGATAGATGTCATTGCATTTTTGGGAAAAGTAGGTCAAAGTTAAAATTTTTTATGAATTTTTAAAATCTTTTTTTTCTCCTATTTACTTAGATGGATTGATGCCAAAATAAGCTACAATACGTGCGGGGGGGGTAAACATGACAAATTCATGGGGCCCAGCATTTGTGGGGGGCCCATAGAGTGGTGTAGGGGGTCCAGTGGATACAGGTTAGGAGTTGTGAGAATTTTGTGTAAGATCCGCTGTATAAGAAAGGGATAGAAGTCGGGGGAATTGGATGTTGAAAGTATGTTAAGTTTCAGTTTTGTTTTCACGCTAGTGTAAGTGACGTTATGTATGGACACTCCCCCCCCACCCCCCCCTCCAACTCTGACAAATCGACAAGATGCTGAATTTTCTGAAAGGGTCCACAATGTTTACCTTTCATGGGGCCCACAATTGATAGCTGAGCCCCTGCTGGCACCACTTGTTAAATTTTGTCATGTTTTGATGCTATTCGGTGTTTAGATCCAATCCGTTCCACAAAACCTCTGCAAAACTGCAAAAATATTGTGTGCAAGTAGAATTGTGAGGTGGAATTAAACAGTCTGATGGCCACAGGCAAGAATAATTTCCTGTGTCATCCAAGGCCATTTCTTTTCTTTTTTTTTAACCTTTTTTTTTCATGGTTATTGTTCAGTTCGTTTTGTTGCTTTACCAACTTTCAGCCCCTGTCCATGAGTTGTTTGATTTTGATTTTGGGGAAAACGTAATGTTGGTGTAACTTCTTTGACACACCTACTGTAGAGCTGTCTGCCAGAGGAGAAGTGTCATTCAGTAGACAGGAAACAGGAACTCCAAAATGTCTGATTCAGCACCTGAGTGAGCTGTCAGTCACCGCAGACACAGGTGGCACTCACCTGTCGCTCACGGATGAGGAGACCAATGAGCTGGTGTGAAACTTTTCTGACCTTTTATTGAACGAGTGTCGCAGATTCACGCCAATGCTGGAATGTAAAGCAGGTTTGATGTGAAATAGTCACAGGTGGGGTATTTCACAGTTTTGTGTCATTTATTTTTCACGTCCCAGGTGTGTAACTGCTTTGAGATTTGATACTACTTGACTACGACTTAATAATGCCCAGGTGTTATCGCTGTTCTTTCTGTTTCACTGTGACAAATGCAGGAGGAGTGAAGTCCCAGTGGATGTGTAGCCTGTGACAGATTGCAGTATTGATGCCCCGACATGAGCTGCAGTCTTGTCTGGCGGTTAATGAGCCTGGCAAATCCCCAACTTGACAGTGCAGTGTTGTTGTCAGTGCAGTGTGTACAGAGGTGTCCTCTGCTGACCCTGAACCAGCCAGCGTCAGACGAGAAATCTGCGCCTTCTTTGAGAATTAATACGGGACATCAAATCAAACTCCTGCGTATTCAAACACATTGGAATAATATGCATGTGATTAATGGTGCGACTGAGCTGCAGGGCTGTGATAAATGACCTTCCTGTCAAAGGATCAGTGCGGTTTCATGTGAGGTCTACCTGAAAGAAATTCAGATGTGAAAAGGAAAAAAAAAAAAAAAAAAAGGAAAAGGGGGGACAGGACAACTCATAGTGCTTGTCAAATAAAACATGTCAGGTTTCCATCCAAATGCAGCACAGATTTTAGCCAAATCTGCAGAAAATCAGCAAAGAATATGCAAATTTATGCATGTCTCCATCCAGGACTGAAAACAGTGGTAGAATAAACCTGGGTTCATCAAGACAAACAGTGAGCTTATATCAGTATATACTGGAATTTTACTTTTTCATTTGAATGAAAAGGTTGGGTTTAAGACTGAAATTTGAAGGTAAATAATTAGTTATCAACAGTGTTGTGCAAATCACTTCCAACCTGTAATCCATTACAGATTACTTGTTACTGTTATTAAAAAGTAATTCCTTACAATATTACTGTCTCTGAATTGTAATGCGTTACATGACTCTGTTACTTTTGAGTTTCATACAGATGGTTGTTATAATAATTTCTTACCTTACAATATTACTGTCTCAGAATTGTAATGACTCCTGTATTACTTCTGAGTTACATACAGAGTCTCTGCTTAAATGGCGCGTGCACGGTAGAACCCAAATTAGACCCAAAATTCCAACTCTTTTGTTCTGAAGCTGCCTTTCCATTTGCGTCTGAAGTGCTTGTAGTCATCTGACGTGTCTTGTTCATGTAATGTTTCAAACATTCATGGTTTGTCACAGCCTTTCACATAAGCGGCCCTGATGAGGTGGAATTTCCTCTCTTAGTTTGGCATGTATGTTTGTTTTTTGTGTTCATACAGGAGGAGTGTCAAACTCATTTTAGTTCAGGGGCCACATACAGCCCAATATGATCTAAAGTGGGCTGAAGCAGTAAAATAATAGCTAATGATAATAATAAATATGAAAGTGTTTACATCTACAAAGTTTCCTCAACCTGAAATGTCTTTTGAATAATAAGTGCAATTTTAAAAATATTATGCCTCAGTTTATCATTTACGCATGTGCATTACAACTTACTTTACAAATACAAATACACAGAACATTTAATAACAGGCAGAATATTGATTAAATTACACTGACTTCTCTTCAGACATTACAGGTTGTTCATATTTGTTCAGGTTATTCACATTTTTTGCAAATGGACAGTTTGTAAACGTAAAAATTCCTATGTAATTTTACTTTTTTACACCAAAACAAAGAGAAAATTAGCAGTTTTTATTATCTGTAGGTTATGATAGTATTTTACTGGTCTGACCCACTTGAGATCGAATTGGTCTGTATGTGGAACCTGAATTCAAATGATTTTGACACCAGTGATAATATTTTCAGTGTAATTTTGGCATTTCACATATTCATCCCACGGGCTGGAATGAACCCTTTGGTGGGCCAGTTTTGGCCCATGGGCAGCAGATTTGACACGTGTCATACAGTGAATGACTCATGCACAAAAAAAAACATTTAATTACTCATCACTCAATTGCTCATCATTCATTCACTTATTTTTTTGGCAATATTTTGAGGATTTTCAGGCAGGATCTTTTTTGAATGCCCACTAAGAATTGCACAAACTTATGAATGCATAAACTGATCTGCATAATATAATTTTATTATTTTAAAAATATGTCTAAATGACCAGTGCAGACCTTTTCAGATTCCAGGAGCAGCTGTTAAGCAAATTTAGTCTATGAGGGAGGAAAAGTGCACTAAAATTAACATAATAATTGTAATCATTATTGAAATCACATTTGAACAAAATATACCTGCCTGGATTTAACTGAACAAGTACTTATGAAAATTCCATTGGATAATTACTGCAGCGATTAACTGAGAAGAGAGGAGCTTCTGCCATCAGTTTGTAGAAGCACAAAGATTGGATTGTTTAAATGGAAAAAGGTCATGTGGTCTGATGAGTTCGGACTGACCCTGTTCTAGAGATGAATGAAGGGATTACCCATCATGCCTAGTGCCTACAGTACAAGCCTGTGGGGGCAGTTTATGATCTGGGGTTGCGTCAGTTGGTCAGGTCTAGGTTCCAAAAAAATGGGAGAAATAAATGCTATGACATTGCATCATTAACCCATAAATTAATTTTTCTCTGTATTTAACCTTTGTTAAGTAATTTACCACCATTTATTATAATAACATCCTCTGTATTTTGCATTTTTCAGTGTAAATCGTGTATTTTCCATATATTTAATTTACTTATCATGTAGATGATCATGAAAACTCAGAGTAAATTCAATGGTTATCATATCCATACAGAGAAAACTGAAGAGAAAAGGGACTAAATCAGCAAATCTATCATTAACTGAACATAAACCAAGTGTGTCCATCCACTCATTGATCCAACTCCATTGGTTTTACTGGTGAATAGATGTTGTAGAAGATGAAGGTGTTTCCATGCTTATTACAGAGCCTCTGAACGTCCAAATGGGTCATATCTGATGACCATGAAAAGATGACAAGCTGTATTTTACACCAATTATTTACATGTATTGATAGGATGAGTAGATCAACAGGTATTAAACAGTTTAGATCAGTGGATGGTTTTGGTCGACGGTGGATGTTTGGGTCTTTATGGGTTAAAGAAATGAAGCCACAGACAAATTAACATCCAATGAAATATTGTGTGGGATTTTCTTGGGGCTGGATTATGAACTGTCACAGTTACATGATGTTGAACCTTGTCGAGTGCAGAGTCATGTGAGGAGGTAAAGTCCAAGTATTGAGCCTGTTTACATAACCATAATAATCCGATAACTCGGAGTAATTGGATGATTGCCGTAATCAGATGCGACGCGTTTACATGCACTTCGGAATGTTTCAGTCCATTATTTGATTTTTTTTTTCTTTATTTCCATTATTTGATTTCTTTTGGACATTATGACGTAAGACGTACACTTCCTGTCATTTTCAAAACATCCAGTCTTGTCTTGTTGACCGTTGTTATGACCCAAAGGTTGCAACATATTTAACATAGGACACAGGAGGCGAAAGGATTCAATTTACAAAATTCTTTATTTTTACTTGAAGGTAAGTATAGACTTATCCCAGGGTTCACCCCTTTCACCCCTAAACAAAGAAGCCCCAAAGTTTCAAAGGAAAATCAAGGACCAAGGTGAGCCGGCAAACTTAACAAAAGGACGGTGTGTGGCTCAGACAAACCCTGTACAGGACTGTTAGACCTGGCCACATATCGCTACCTCTACCCTAATAAACACAACCCCACAACTAAATCCTGTCAAAAGAAAAACCGAAAACAGGACATCCAGACTCACCTGGTAAAACAAAAAGCAACAGCTAACAAAAAGCTACGGCGCAGCCCACATGTCGCTTCAGAATGGCGGTGCAATCCACTTGGTGCGCGTCTGGGCATGCACGTTCTGGAGTAGCATCGAAGGTGGAGCAGGAGGCGAGGCAGAGAGACAGCCCAGTGCCCGTCCAATTTATAGGCTCTGCACTGGCGGGAAAACCAAAAAAAAACACACTAAATAAGTAATATTATACAAAAATGTTATCAAGGCAAAAATAACAACAAAGAAAAAGCAATAATCACCCAAAAGAGTAAAGTAAGAATTATAACAAAAAACCCACAAAAGACAAAGGGGGGAAAAATGTGCGTCAGAACATAACCATGGCAACGCCTACGGTGTCAGTGTTAGCTGTCCTAATGTGGGTGCTAATAAGACTATAAAATAATTGACATGTTGCTGCTATCCTTCATTTCATTGTTTGTTTATTTTTTTCCTTAGGCTCACGTTGTTGCTCTGTAACTTCCGTTTATATAGATTTTTTTTTTTTTTTTAAACACATGCCCAGATGTAAAAAAAAAAAAAAAAAAAAAAAAAAAACCTGAAAGAAATCAGAAATCTAGGTGTGTTAATCCCATTTCTCATAATCAGATAAGTGCCTTTATCGGATAAAGCCTATCAGATTATCCTGTTTTGGCAAGGCAAATTTATGTGTATAGCACCATTCATACACACAGCAATTCAAAGTGCTTTATAAAGGCACAGAAACAGAAAATTACATAAGACAATAGCAGAATAAAACATTAAACTAAAGGAAAGTGCAAAAAAGATACTCCACTCCGGCAGAAACCACCATCCCTGGGGTTACCTGCTTCGTTGTGAGCACAATTCACTACTTGCACCCCCAGGGACTCAAAGAATCCCAGAAGTTCAACCGGTTGTTAACAGCGGGTTAACCCTGCTGTCCCGGGTCGGAAAAACCTTAAAGCCCAATCCGGTTGTTCCAGCTGCACAAATTGTAAAACCCTGGCAGCGGCCCGAACTGCCTGCTAGCACCTTTAAAGCTGATCACTTGAATAATCTGATAACTCCAGAAATCAGATAATGATGGGAGTGTTGATGTGCATGTAAACGGGCTCATTGTCTGGATCCTGCAGGGTGACATCTGAAGTAGCAGAGATCACATTCTTTAGTCAAACTATGTGTACATGACTATATTATAATGAGGATCTATCTCATCTGAGGCTCCTCTCCTTTCTGAAAATAGAGAAACACTTCATGCTATATATAATCTGGGTTTATTACAATCTTGTGAACACGAATCTGTAACCTCAAATTACTTACTTTGTCTGCAGACATTGATAAATCACACATAATGACTGTGTGCAAAAACAAGTTGGCGCTCTGAGTGTCTCGAAGGAGAATTCACTCCTTCTACCCTGTCCTCTTTATGTCACATTTGTACATATGGTATATGCTATATGCTCATTAGCGGTGATAACAGGCAGCGAGAAGCAGAGCGAATTAGAAGCCATATGTGTCGGGTACAGACTTGAGGGATGGATGAGGGGCTGACAGCTCAAATGGACCACCCTGCTGGAAGCGGCCAACCTGACCGGTCATTGCGGCTGTCAGATGACCATCAGCGAGCGTGGTGTCATGCATGACTCATATGTTCTCCCTCGGCGCTGCAAAGTTTCACGGTCTGAACATCTGCAGAATGGAGTGCTTCGAAATGTTACGACCAACAAAAGTTCCTCATAAAAACTTAAATGACACAATCAAGTACAGGAATAATGAGCATCGCAACAACCTGTCAACTCTTGTATGGAGGCTGTATTTCTTGTGAACATCAAGAAACAAGTTGAGGGATTGTACAGGGTGGGGAAGCAAAATTTACAATGAACATTTAATTGTTTTTTCTCAGCAGGCACTATGTCAATTGTTTTGAAACCAAACATATATTGATGTCATAATCATACCTAACACTATTATCCATACCTTTTCAGAAACTTTTGCCCATATGAGTAATCAGGAAAGCAAACGTCAAAGAGTGTGTGATTTGCTGAATGCACTCGTCACACCAAAGGAGATTTCAAAAATAGTTGGAGTGTCCATAAAGACTGTTTAGAATGGAAAGAAGAGAATGACTATGAGCAAAACTATTACGAGAAAGTCTGGAAGATACTATTAAAGAAGAATGGGAGAAGTTGTCACCCGAATATTTGAGGAACACTTGCGCAAGTTTCAGGAAGCGTGTGAAGGCAGTTATTGAGAAAGAAGGAGGACACATAGAATAAAAACATTTTCTATTATGTCAATTTTCTTGTGGCAAATAAATTCTCATGACTTTCAATAAACTAATTGGTCATACACTGTCTTACAATCCCTGCCTCAAAATATTGTCAATTTTGCTTCCCCACCCTGTATATTCTGGAGTTCTGGACATACTCATAATTCCCATTGATGGCATTAATGTTTACCCATTAAGACAGTGGGCCTATTTACATGCACACTAATACTCCAAGCATGTAAACATCATGTAAACAGGATAATCTGATGTGCTGGTTATATCTGATTATGAGAAATCAGATTAACACACCTGGATTTCTCCCCAATAATCCGATGTCTTGAATATTGTGTGTGTATTCATGTATACAGGTTAATCTGATTTATTTTGTTCTTTTACGTCTGAGCATGTGTAAACACACTTCAAGATAGGGTAGAAGATCCTGGAAAAACGGTTCAAGGAAGCTACATTTCGAGTCCAAACCCCTTTCTTCAGACGCCTCGCCTCCAGAGTACCAGAACGCGCAATGCTTGTTCCTGAGGGTTCACAAGCACTGTGCATCATCCCCAGTCCGTAGATGGATCCCTGATCCATGCGTACCTCATTCATTCTCCCCCAGCCCCCCCCCGTCCATGGATCCATGTATACCTCTAAACTCAGGTCTGCAGGCGGCTGTTCATCAGTATATTAGATTAGAACTTGGACTTTTCACTTGTTGTTTTGATACGTGTTGTAAGTAATCTCTGGCTAGTAAGAACAGCTGATTGGCATCAGGCTAGCAGCCCACTAAAGTTCACTTTGAACACTGTAATCTGTGCATTTCACTATTATGAACAGCCTCAATTCATACCTAGCTGGCTAGCGTTACGTTTCTTATGTTAGTGACAAAACAGTTTGCCGGTGAACTTTCCATCCTAATATAGCAAATATAGCCAAGCTCTGGCTCTGGCTTCGTTTCCTATAAAAGTGCTCCAAGCCTCTCGGAACGCACGATTTGTGCATGAAGAGGCGTTTGCGCGGGGGGGGGGGGGGCAAATGGCAGTTGAGTTTGATAGACATATCACCATTCAATCATTTCAATGGGCCGGTTAAAATGATTGGATGGTGTTTTTTCAGTCCTGTCCATTCCAAAAATGTGTATTTTTGTGTTAGAGCATTTAATTAGTTGGTCGCAATCGGGGTGTGAAGGGGATTTTAAGCAATATAGTAAAAAATGCTCCACGAAAACATCTCCAACCCCACATTTAAAATCATAGAGAACGGAAGTTAGATAGTCAAACGTGAGCGGAAGACAATAACAGGAAGTTTGAGTCTACTATCACTATATACGTACTCCGAAAGAAATCTGATAATGGACTGGAGCGTCTAAACCAGGGTTTATGGATTATCGCATTTCTTAAGTGCATCTAAATGTATTAGATCTGATTATTACAAATATCCAATTACTCCCAGTTATCAGACTTTTATGATCATGTAAACAGGCTCAGTATCACAACAAAACAAACCATCAAATGATCAAACAAGTAAAAAGGCTTCCATTTTAGTCAAACCAAACAGGCTTTTTGTACTCGTGACATTATGCAGAGCAAGACGACTAATCTGATCGAAAAAGCAGCTGTTCTCTCTGTCTCTGTCTGGTTTAGACGCCACAAATCAACTGACTCCTAATTGCAAATTGGTTTGGTAACGAAAAAGTGCCAGCATAAGAATGGAAATGTTGACAGCGACTGTAGTGAAATGAGTCATTTCATTATAATACTAACTGCCTCACATAGATCTCCAAAGTTAGTCGACTTCCTTTAAAAAGAAAAGTAACACAAATAATCCAAACAGTCGAACTAGACCAGGGGTGGATAACCTGTGGCTCCTGGGCCACAATCGACTCCTAGGCTGTTTTCCAGTGGATCTTTGTGGTTTTATCAAAAAATATTTGGAAATAAATGACATTTATATTTTAAATACTATGGTATTGTCGCAATCATAAAGTTGTTGTGATCTTATGCAGTTGTAGAAATGGAAATGTTCTGTTGTCCTGTACACCTTTACTTTAATTCTTGTAGATGTTTTAAACCACCAGATATTTAGACTTTGGGTTGTTCTTGCATTCATTTGTCACTATTGTTTAATGTGAATTTCCCCTCTACATACTGCGTAAAGGTTAATGATTATTGATTATTAATGATGATGTGAATGTAGGTCTTTTTTTAGAACAGTCTGGCCACTCTAGTTTCTTAGCCCTTTGGATTTTGTTCAATGCTGTCCTTATTTTCACATCTCAGAGGTATTACTCAGAGGACAAATGGGAAAAAAAAAAAGCTATAATGAGCCTAGAGTAGAGGATACTTTCTTTATGCATTTTCCTCTAGACTTCAGAGTCAATATGCCAATTTGCAAAATGAATCTGGGTTCATTCTCTGTTTTTTAGGCTTTTAATCTTTACAAAAGTATGAGTCTAAAGTTTAACATCCCCCGTAACCAGTGAAAAACAGGCTGTTTCACAAATATCAGCTTCACCACACAGTTCTGATTCTTCATCATCAATCTGCCGTTCTCATCATCTCTGATATTCCTAGATACAGTCCGTTTATATATTCCAAACTTTCTGCAAAATATGAGATTCTCTGAGTGAAAAATTAACACTCACTTTTTCATTTCGCAGTTCCACATTTAGATTTTAATTAAACAGAGACACGATAAATCATTTCAGCTTCAGACACAGCCAATGTCTCTATTTACATTTGTTGGTATTTACAAGCCAACTCAGGAAACATTAGCATATGGGAGCAATCTTTTTGTTGTTCTATGGTGCACATAGAGGATATACAGGATAACAGTTTAAGTCCACCGTTATGATCCAAGTCTTTGTTATAGTTAACTCCACCCCGGCCCTAATCTCACCATGAGGCCTCAGGAGGACTTTCCATCACTATTTCCTGCAAATTTGATGAGACTGTATACGCTTAGGACCCGATTGTCCTTGTGAAACGGAAAGATGCAAATACTCTAAAACCATTGTTGGACTGTTTCAAGGACACTAAGGCGTGGATGCTATGAAACAGTTAATTCTTTAAGATAAGAACACAGCTGAAGTCATGATATTAGACCCTGTGACGCCCCTCATATGGAACCTCATATGGAACTATATGCATACCCACTGTAAAAAATAAAGAATAGTAATAAACTGGATGTGATTAAGGATAGTGATTGTTGGGACGAACAGATTAATTCTGTGATAAAATCATTTTTGTGACTGAAAGGGGTCATATTTTGCTAAACCTGTTTAGACTAGCTTTTAATCCTTAGCGCTGACACACTATTAGGTTTTAATCTGTGGTCTTTTTTTTATCACTGTGTGTGTGTCTTATTGATTTATGCATATTTATGGTATTTGACTAAACTCTTTCTATCTTTTAATTTAATCATGCTTTTAGATGTGAAACTCTTTGGTCATCTTCATGTGGTTGTAAAGCGCCATATAAATTAACTGATTGATTAATGAACCCACTTTTATTAGTCTTTGGTTCATTTATTTGTGTATTTGGACCCTAATTGTTCCTAAAGTCTGAATTTGAACCCTCCAGGTGCTGCAAAGCTATCTTTATATTCATTTTGGCTAAAATCGAGTGGATTTCTACAACCTGTTTTAATTCCTGCTTAATTTGTTACGTCTATAACTAGTTACGTCACAACATTTGCACATATAAGGTCAAGACTTCTGACGAACATTTCTCCGAGTACGACATAATTGTTTGTCAGCATTAGCGGTTGTAGTAAAAACTGAAAATATGTCCAAACTTCAAGCCGATTACCTAAAATGTTCAGTTGTTGGTTGTATTAATGAACACAAGTGGCTGAACGGGACAGAAGGCACGGTCAACAACCTGGAGGGGGTGGGGTGTGAAGTGGCTCATTTGCATTTAAAGGGCCAGTGCTCAAACCTTTCACCCACCTTTCTGGTGTCATTACTCAGAAACAGGGTTGAAGATGGACCTGTGGAGTTAATTTAATGAAGAATTCAGACCCAAGCAGAGCATTTACAGTTTATGTAGACCGCAGGGAAATGTTTGAAATTGCATAATTCTGTTTTTTAAAAAAGCAAAACATCACTCATTTAAGTGCTAAAAAAATATTCAACTAACTACAGTGCTCTGACCACTTCATGCTAATAATGTCTGTGTAATTTTTGCGTACTTTGTAGTAATTCTTGGAAAGACCTCCTCTCTCACAATTAAAGTTATCAAGGACTTCTGGTCATAATGAAGTGGAAACCTGTAAGGCTAAAAAGTGAAGCAAATCTAGAAGTGTCAAAACCTGCAGTTCCTTAAATGTCCACTTGAGGGTTGTTCCCAAAGGCGAGTCAATCCCTACAGACCCTCCTGTTGAAATGTCCAAGTTTACCATAAAAATAAACATGTTTACAATGGGCTTTGATCTGTGTAGATTATTTCTTCATTCATGACAAACATACAGGGTGAAGTAATATGTGATTCATGTTTTCAATTATGTTAAGGCTGAACTCATCCATATGTGAAGGCGTGGCTAGGGTGATTGACAGGTGACAGCTAGCTTATAAGGTGGTGATTTGGAACTTATGTTTATTGTAGAAAACATTTTATTCCTTGACAGAAAACTCTGTGTCATATTAGAGGCTTGTAATGAAGCTAACCTGTACCGGAATCTTAAACCCAACTCCACTGGGCGATGCAATGGATAGTGTTGAGTTTACCTGTTTCCTCCAGTTTCCCCAACTATTAGATACAGGTGCTGTACATTTAGGTTAATTTTCCTGTCTGTGCTGATGGAGATCTAAAGTTGGTCCTCAAACATGCATTGCTCCTAACGTGTGCTACATGCTAATGCTAATTGCTAATGCTTGGTATGTATGCTAGGCAGTAGGTGTATTAGGATGGGTAAAATGCAGAGACCAAACTACCCTACAGGGACAATACTGTGAGTTAACCTAACCTTAACTTTACAGTACTTAACCTTGTAGCATATTTTACAGCATACCTTCATATCTGTTCGTATCAAAGAGAATAGTGGAGTGTATATTTGGTCATGTTGAAGCTGCAGAGACATCTTCAGTGACTCTGAACAGACGATGGAAAGCTTTTGGATTTGTAGTTTTTCTATTCATGTAATTACACAGTCTGATAGTCCACCAGTTTTACAACGAACTGTGACTTTCTTTACTTGTAAAGTAATCATGTATAGTCCCAAATACATTTGTAAATGATGCATAATTCAAATGGGATCAAAATATTACATGTCTCATCACTGACTCCATGATTTTTTTTCCCCTAAATAAGTTCCCATGGGGCTGAACCTGAAGGAGTGGGACTTCATCTATTATTTATGTGCAGTCTATGCTAATAGCGGTAGTTTTCAACAATTATTTTCACTGTATAAGTTACTTATTTACTTACGGTTTATTGTAAAGTATATTTAATGAGTAAGTCTTTAGTGATTAGAGCAAAAATTACCAAAAAAAGAAAATGTAGCCTAAGTTAAGCACAGAACAGATGATCCAGTTGTAGCCCTCAAGTCTGAAATAATTTGCCTGTGTGTGTATGTGTGTTAGACTGGATTTCTGGATTTCAGCGTGGATTTAACTGACAAGCTGCCAGATACTGTAAAATGTCTGGTACAGTGTGCAAAAGCTAGCATGGACAAAAGTGTGTTTAACTCAAAACTGGATTTGTAATGGTGTGATACAGGCAACTTTAGTCACTAGATGTACAATATGTAAGTGGATTTACTGAACAGATAAAAGTGGTCTTTGTGTTTTAAGTTTAGTTTTTCCACTTCCCCCAGCAGTCAGTCTTTCCCCTCAGTGTTGTGAACTGTAAGTTCTGGATGCCACTGTGCATGTCAGCAGGACAGAAAGCCCCGTTTCCTTCATTATGCCATAAAAAAAAAAATAACATGAGGTGGAAAAAACTAAACAAAAAAAATAATCTGTGTGCCTGCAAGGACCTTGTCTGCTAAATACATTCATTCACCATTAAACAGCTGGGAGGTGAGACAGATGAGAGAGTGGGGGCATTACATACGCTAATGAAATGCTAATAAGTAATCTCACATACAACAGATTCTAAGTTATTTAATTCCACAAATTATTTTCACTTTCCCACAACCGGATCACTTCAATATAGGGTCTGGCATGACATTTTTTGATCACATTTGCCATAAATTAGATATTTGGAGTCATTTCATGTCCCTCCTTGGGTGTGATTTTCATTGTTATTAATGTATAAAGGTGAGCTGCCTTTTTTTTTTTTGATCCAGAAACATAAATTCAACTTTGGAAACTCATTAAAAATCCCTCTTATTGTTGAGTGGACAGAGTAGTCATCCATCCACATTAAAGCACATGTTAAAGTACACTTTAGGTAGGGTGGAATTACCTCTAGAACAGCAGTAAGGGTTTAAATGCCCTTTTGGGCGTTTTAAACCTAATTATCTATCGCAGAAACAGTCGATTACCTCTGTCAACCTCTTTATGCTAATCTGTAAAAGGCCCAAAGTGAGACTGAGCCCACCCAGATGTTACTGCTACCGGGTTTGTTTGGTGGTTAAAGCTAAATACAAGTGTTGGAAAGAAGATGTGAGGCAGACAAGAGTGGGTTACATTTACTTTGGAATTATTATGGGTTACTAATGTAATATGATTTTAATTAAGTAATGCAATTTATTAGATTAGATGAAGTTATGTTTTTCATTATGAATAAAGTGGAAAATTGTCTTCATTTCCAAACAAAGAAATAGAATATTCATAAAAAGCATAGATGTAATTACACTGAAAATAATCAACACTGAGGATGAGGACAGTACAAAGCTGAGATCTTGGGTTCAATGGCATTCAGTTACTCCAATTTTTTAACCCTTTATTTGCACTTGGTACAAATCTTACATAAATAAAGTTGAAAAATCCTACAAATCTACACTCAATCCAAGCAGTTTTCGTCAATACTCTGCTGCAGTGGTGTGCGGGGGGGGCGGGGGGGTTCTTGTGAGCCAAAACGCATGCTTAAGTGTCCTAACGAGAACACGCTGTATGTGCCCTTTATTTTCTTTTCATCCCTGCCCTTCAAAAAGTCTGTGCACGCCACTGCTCTGCTGTCAAACATTCTGTTAAGAATCTTCAGTCTTCTCATTTCTAGCATTTATAGTTATTCTGAATACCTGTCCATCCACCTGAAGGCCCATTCATGTTCACTTTATGTATGTAAATAGGTTTGTCCATTTCAAACTGTGTCAAGCGTCATTGCCTTCATACTTGGATGCGTCCATCATGTTGGAATGAGTGTTTGTCAATCAATCCACCAGAGGGCGCTGCTCTTAAACATACTGGTCAAATCCAACGACGAAGAGTGAAATTAATTGAGAAGAAGAAGAAAGTCAGTAATAACAAACATGGTGACAACGGAGGAGGTATTATTAATGTTGATATTGAGAAGGTAGTTGTCATAAATATGTTGGTATTTTTTCACTAACTCAGTCGCTCTTTGAAAAGTTCCACCATTTCTTGAAACTATTCTCTTCAAATCTCAACGCTGCCTCCACAGTTTCCCGGTGGTACTGCTCTGAATTCTCTGTTTGCATTCACATCTGCAAAATCCCAGAGATGGACAGAAATATGGAACTAATGAACGCAGAGGATGGAAAGAACGCTCCGTCTGTATATGTTTGCATCTTTAATGTAACATAAATGGGCCTTTAGCATGTTTGTTTGTATGGACTCAGCCAGACGCTGTTGTTTAGAGCAATGAGCATTGATTTGTTGGTGTATAATTTTTTTCTTTTCTTCCTCGAGTGTAGGCATTAATGTTGCACATTAATCAACATTACTTTAAATGTGACAGTGTCGGCCAAGTGGCCATTTTTCAGCTGTTGTTCTTTGGCTGGATGTTAAATTAGCTATTACAACAGTAAAAACATTAACAACATTCACAGGTCAGAAAAAGCAGATTAAAAACAAGAGCGAAACATGGATTAGTCAAAGTAATAAAATGCAAACAGTTGATATTAGACAACCCAGTTTGAAATAATAAAAAGGTAAGATGAAGAATAAAACCTGGAAGAACTGAAACATATGAGACAAGACAAGCATGAAGTCATTAAGTATGAGATATACCGCTATGTTTTTTTATAGACATTTTTGGATGAAGAGAGATGATGGGTGAGCTACTGCTAAATGCTAGTCTACTGAAATTGTAAAAGTCACATTTTTATCAAAGATTCCTATATCAAAGTAATTTGACAGACTGGTTGGTACAGTTTACTAACCACAACTACACTAGAGCTGTCTGTCATGGAAAATAAAGTTTTTATTAATTCAACAAAAGCTCAGAATGTCCAGGGTCAAAGGGTGATCCAAATGGAAGCAAGTTTTGGTGTGTCCACAAATTAAAAAAAAAAAAATTATTAGAATATCATATGGGTGTTTCATTCACACATAACCAGAGTTTTTGCAGCCGAAATAGGCAGATTTTTTGAAATTATGTCCTAGAGTGAACAAATACCAGTAGTTTTGTGTTTAATCCATGACTTATCTGTTTTCGGTGCATTTCTGGGGAAGCATTACAGCACAAACTTGCAGACCTGGCATATAAGTAGCATTTTCAGTGGTTTTGCCTGGACACACACATTTCTGTTTTTGTCAGTGTGTGGACAAGGCCTTAAGGTGGACCAGAACACTCAGTGCTTTAAAAAAACAAAATAGGATCAAGGGTTCTGTAGTCAAATGGCATGTTTAAAGACATTAACTGACATTCGTTTGACCTTTTAAGGTCACTGAAGGTCAGAGGTCATGGCACCAAATGAAAGCCCATATGTGACTTCCTATCTTTTGCCAATGTAATGATATCAATATATTCAACTGTTTTCAAGTTACAGCCCTTTGAAAATGTGTTCCATTATAAACTAATGGGGATTTTTTAAATTTCAAACATTCATAAAAAATTTTAAAAATCAATATTTTCCAATTCTTTGAACTAACTTGGTAGACCTTACCCTAAAGATGTTCCATAACAAACATCAAGTCGTTCTGACTGACAGTTTCTTGAAAAATTGTTTACAGACGACAACTGATACCAATTGTCCATCGGGCCTTTAGGGCCATTGGACCAACTTAGTATTTCTTGAGAGAAGTTCAAGCCTAAGGGAGCCATGGCTTTTTGGAGCAAAATCTAGTGGTGTTTAGTAGTATTAGCTATACTTTACAATACCTATGAACTTTCACTTCACAAGATTAAGCAAAGCCTTTTGTCGAGCCTTTTGTCGATCCCCACAATAACCATCGCCTTTGTTTAATGAGACTGTGACCTCAGAAAAGTTCTGAACCTTATTCATCCAACACACTCTCATGGTAGTCATCAACAGTGGAAACAGTGGCCAACTCCAAACAAAAACTAGGGCCTTGTCTGTGTAGAACACTTAAATTACCTCTGCATCACCTCTGTATGCCGTTAGCAGAAGTCCTCCTGGTGTTAACGATGACATGAATTATGTTAGGAACTGTAAGCAGCGGCAATGAGGTGAAACAAAATACAAATTGGCCCAAGTAGGAAACTAGTCCATCCTCTGTAAGTGTGGATTGAATCCCAAAAGCCACGGCTCTTCCCTCTGTCTAATGAGCGAGGCTAAAACATGTCACTAACAAGCAAAAATATCATCAGAAAGTAACAGCCTGAGACACAGAGATACTCAATTTGATGTCGGCGGTGCTGTTTGTCCCTGACTGTGGAGCTTTTTCCGTGTACAGAGCAAAAGGAGGAGTAACAGTAATGATGTCTAATGATAGAAACTCGTTAGACCTCCAGATGTAGGTCCCAGAGAGCTCGCCAGCCAGACATCCATCTCTGATTCCTGTGTTTATTTTAGAGCCTGTTCGCCCTATATGTTACTTTAGCCATGTGCAGCTGGCCTGACTGACTGCCTTTGTTCACGGTAACCCACCACCACTTTCCTCCTCCTCCTCGTCTTCCTCCTCCCCATCCTCCACTCCCAAAGTCTCTGCCTGTACTTATATTTTTCCTGGCAGTGCTCACCTCCTGCAGCTCTGTCAGTCTGTCGGAGGAAAGCACAATAATGTGGGAGAAAAGCAGGGGAGATACCTCTCCATGCAAATCACAACCAGATGCTTTCCTTTCCTCACAAATTTCTTCTCTTTTCCCCCTTTCTGTTTTTTTTTTTTATCCCCGTCCTCGACTCTCCTCACCTTTCTCCTGGAAAAGACTATCCATAAAAAGTTTCTCCAGCAGCGAGTGCCTTTCAGAAATAGACTCGTTCATACAACATTTCAACCCCTGTAGACTCGTGTGCAACAATATCTTTCCAAAATCACTCTCTTGACATTGTGTATTAGTCGCTTAGTAAAAGGCAGCTTTCTCCGGCACTTTTCTAGGTTTTTCTTCTTTTCTACCCCTTTGCCATCTCTTTCTTTAGGCCCGTTTTTCATCGCTCAGCTCACTCTCCCATCTTTTTCCTCCTCTGAAGCCCCCCTCCCTAAAGCCTCTTAATATTTGCCCAAGGAAGTAAAGCGAATAGGAAAAGAATTTCTTGGCGCAGTATGATAGGGACGGCCTGTCTCCCCCCGCTACAGCCAAATCATATCCAGATGGAGTATAAATAAGGAGGGAGTCATGGATTAGCTGGAGGTAGCTGCCATGTAAATGGACGTTTCCTGTTTGTGTTACTGTGTTCGAGTCAGTTCTATTTGTGAAAGCTAAGGTGAGCTTATTTATTATGGCAACCAATGACGGCATGTCCCCACATAACAGCAGCAGGTCAGGCAGCTCTGTTGTCACGCCGGTGGAAATCGTCTTTACTTCGCTGCGGCGATTAGAGGACAGGACGGTCTGAGGTTAGGAACATTTTACATGGACTGGGCAGAAACATCCGTTACTTACAGAGGTGATGCTCCGAATTAGACCGCAAGTCCTTCACAGTAAAAAGCAGCCAGTGGGTTCAACACAGAGAATTATTTGGTTCCTACTAAGATAAGAAAAGAAAACCTTTAGATTTAGAAGTGTTAGATAATATATGAGTTAATTTCTTATTTTAAGTGTTCATATATCTGTAGTAGGGATGTAAACAATTAATCGACTATCAATTAATTGGTGATAAGAATTTACTCAATTAAACAAGAAAAGCACTCAGAGAGCGCAGACCTCCGCCAAGGCAGATCAGTGGGTCCCTGTGCCCACCTCCCACCCCTGATCACCACCAAAATTTAATAATTTCTTCCTTGTGCCAGTATCAACATTTCCTGAAAATTTCCTGAAAATCCATCCATAACTTTTTGAGTTATCTTGCTAACAAACAAACACGCAAACAAACAAACAAACAAACAAACAAACAAACAAACACGCAAACACGCAAACACACAAAGCAAAGTGATCACAATACCTCCTGGTGGAGGTAACATTTACAGTAATTGTCAATTAATGGCCTTTTTCCACGGCGGTATTTGTGGTGTCAACAGTAGGGGGCACCACTGCCTAATCCAGGCTTCATTCAGCTTGTCCACCTGTCCCACACCTGTCTGAAGGCTGCCAGCTTGTCTGCGCTGTGACGCCATGAACAGAACCGGATTGTGGCGTTGATGAGTTAGAATGGCTTTAGAGACATGGTGGAGCTAAACACAGACCGGTCCGTCTGTTTGTCCCACATGCTGTGGGTTGCCTATTTGTGGGAGCGGTACATCCCTGCCAGCAGGAGGAGGCCCAAATATGCGCACATATGCGGGGTCGGTATCGGTCCGGTCCCAGACGGAGGGTGAGGGTGGGGAGGTCACGCCATCTCCCTGGCCCTCTTCAGATCCATTTATTTTATTTCTCTGCAGAATTTATTTAGTTCTACTCCATAAATGCCATAGCCTGTACTGTATCCCTAATGGTTCAATAAATCAGTCATTCAGGAATACGACATGCTTTTTTCATGAAGTATATAAACAGTACTTAGCTTTTATTCTTATAGACCCTATTGAAAGAGAAATTCAGGTTCACAGGAAAATCACCACTTATCAATTAATAATTAATCGATCGACAAGGTCAACCAACTAATGATTAATTAATTAATCGATAATTTGCATCCCTAATCTGTAGACATGCTTATTTCTACATTTAACAATCTTAATTCAAAAAAATCTTGTCATGTAAAATTATCTTGCTGCATGGACAGAAATTTGACTTGTTTTGAGTATCTTTTTCCTCAGATTTAGTGTTCTTATCTTGTTTTAAACCCCTTTTTTGCAGTGAAAGAATGTGATTCACTAGGTTTCTAACACAATATTAACCTTTTATTTAGTTGTAAAGGAAATCCAGAGTTCTGTCTTTAATCATGATATATGTGAAAAGACAGTCGGTGTAGGACTGAACACTGGAGTTTGTTTTTCATCGTGTTTGTGTTCAGGATTTTTTGGGTGGGTCAGAACTCAAGGCTTGATGTTGCACTTGAGCCGTACTCAGCATGGTTCCTCCCTTAACCCATAAAGACCCAAACAACCACTGGAAACCCAAGCCCCTACTGATCAAAACTGTTTTATACCTGTTGATCCACCAATCCGATCAGTATATGTAAATATCACTGGTCTACAAGTAAAATGCTTCCAGAATAAAAGTAGTGAAATTTTACCACATCTGAGTCACTGATATAGAAAAATCAAGTCAAAAATGCTGGTTGGCTGAAGTTTCCAAGATAGTCTTGGGTCAAAATGTGAAATTTGAGAATTAACCAGAGAATGGGTTTGACTCGAAAGGAATATTAGTCTCAGAGCTACCAGATCAACTTCAAAACACTGTCTGCACATGACAATACATTCACTTTACAGGTTCTATCAGTGGAAGATGCATAAATCTATTGTATAAATATACATAAACCAGTATATATGTGTAATAACACTTTGTCAAATACCTTGAAAACATCAGCAAATCAGTCACTTTGGTCATTTGTTTTCCAGTTAATCTTATTAAAATATGTAACATTTATCACATTTAATCTCTAAAGCAGATGATTTCTAAAGAAAAAGAAAAAAAAAAATTACAGACCAGTGTCATCAGTAAAAATGCAGTTTGTCGTCTTTTCATGGTCATCAGATATGACCCATTTGGACGTTCAGAGGCTCCATAGTGAACGTGGAAACACCGTCATCTTCTACAACACTGATTCACCAGTAAAACCCATAGAGTTGGATCAATGACAGTGGATGGAGACACTGGGTTTATGTTCAGTTAATGATATATTTTACTGAAAAAGTCACTTTTTCTTCAGTTTTTTCTGTTTATATTTTTTTCTGTTTTTTTTTTAATCAACTTTAATCTGAGCTTTTATGAACATCTACATCGTCAGTGAGTTAAATACAGGAAAATACATCATTTACACTGAAACCCCCCCCCCCCACACACACACACCTACACACACACACACACACACACAAATATACTGAGTATAATAGTATAATTAATGGTGAGACGAAAGGTTAAATATAGAGAAAAATTCACTTGGGAATTGCCACAAACATAGCTCTGGGTCTTTATGGGTTAAAAGCATAATATTATGAAAACTGGAGCACATTATGAGATGCGAGAAGCACATTAGAAATGAGAGAAATCATTTGCAAATGGAGAATAAGGCCATACATGCTGAGCACATAATGTCTCCAAGTATGTATGCTAAAGATAGGGACATGTCGAGCACCACTAGAGGAACAAGATACACCATTAATGTTAACACAGATCCAATTGTGCAACCAAAAGACATGATCTGAGGCTTTAAAGGGAAGCTAACATCAAATATCTTACATTGTGACACCACTGTCTACAAAAAGGCCTGGTTACCAGAGATTTACACTGAACTAAAAATTTTAAACCAATATTTGTACTTCGGACAAATTCTGGTCTCATTCTTTTTATTCTCATGGTCCGTCCATTGATTTTCTGGCTAAAGATGTAAAATTGTCCTGGTGTAGCACTAATGTGTCCCATCACAGTGAAAGAAAATCCACTCATATTCATTGTGAATATTAGAAAAATGTTTGCTGTAAGGCAGGGCTGTCAAACTCACTTTAGTTCAGGTTCCATATTCAGCCCAATAGGATCTGAAGTGGGCAGGACAAGTCAAATAATACTATAACATATGAATAATGTCAACTCAGACCTTTCTCTGTTTTAGAGTGAAAAAAGTCAAATTGTGAAAATATTTTATTAAAAATATGAAAACCTTAAATTTGTCAAGAAAAGTGCAGTTTTAACAATATTATGCTTCAGTTTATTATTTACGCATGTAAGGCAAGGCAAGGCCGATTTATTTGTATAGCACAATTCATACATAGGGCAATTCACAGTGCTTTACAAAAACAGATTAAAAACACACAATTATAATTAAAACATAATCAATAAAACATAAATAATAATCAATTAAAACAAAGTAAAAGGTCAGAGTGCAGATAGAACCCTTTCAGTTGTTCTCTGCACAGCTGAACATACAACTTACATCCAAACATTTAGTAACAGCCAGAATATTGGTTAAATTGCACTTATTTTTCTAAAGACATTTCATGTTGTTCATATTTGCTCAGGTAATTCACATTTTTTGTTACAGGACAGTTTATAAATGGAAACTTTTTCATGTAATTAAAATTTTTTACACTAAAACAAACCAGCCAATCAAATGATCTGAATTCTGCACTCTGAATGTTGTCCCAGTAGCTGATTTGTATTAGTCAAAAACCCAGACAAATTCCTCATAAGAGGCAAAACAGTCGCCACATCTCATGTTGTTTGACTGCATGCTGAAACTGAATGTGTGAATAGGCACAAACCCGCTTCTGGTACCTGGTATCCTAGCCTTTTCCTGTACCTGGTTTGGCACAGGGCATGTATGATGCAGGTGTGTACTGTGGCAGCAGGGCGACAGGTTACCAGTCTACACATGATAGAACGAGGGCGCTGACTGGCTCTGTGGTAATAGACAAATGAGAAAGTAGTCCCCCAGTTCTGTGGGAATAACCACCTTAAAAAAAAAAAAAAAAAAAATGGAGTCGTCAGTATTTATAGGTTATGATAATATTTTACTGATCTGATCCACTTGAGATGAAACTGGGCTGAATGTGGAAACAGTTAAAGTGATTAATATCTTCAGTGTAAATTTTGCATTTCACAAATTCGTCCCATGGGCCAGATTGGACCCTTTGGCGGGTTGTTTTTGGTCCCCATCATGTAAGGCACAGGTGTCAAACATGCAGCCCGGGGGCCAAAACCGGCCCGCCAAAGGGTCCATTGTGGCCCGTGGGATGAATTTGTGATATGCAAAATTTACACTGAAGTTATTAACGATCAATGATGTTAAAATCATTTTAGGTCAATTCAATCTAAAGTGGGTCAGATCAGTAAAATACTATCATAATAACCTATAAATAAAGAAAACCACAAATTTCTCTCTTTGTTTTAGTGTAAAAAAGGTAAAATTACACAAATATTTACATTTACAGACCAACCTTTTCCAAAAAATTGTGAACAATCTGAAATGTCTTAGAGAAGTATGTGAAATTTGACCAACATTCTGCCTTTTACTAAATGTTTTGTGTATTTGTAGATCCACTCTGATCTGTAAGCTGTGATGCACATGTGTAAATGATAAACTGCGGCGTAATATTCTTAAATTAATTCTAATTAATTAATTCTCTTATTTTTCTTAAGAATTTTCAGGTTGTTCATATTTGTTTGTGTTATGTTCGTGTACAGTTCGTAGATGTAAACTTTTTCATTATGGAATTTGACTTTTTTTCACTCAAAAATATAAGAAAAAACTTTGACGTTGATATTATTTGTAAGTTCTTATCCTATTATTTATATTATTTTACTGGTCCGGCCCACTTTAGATCATATTAGTCTGTATGAGGCCCCTGAACTAAAATGAGTTTGACACCCCAGATGTAAGGGAACTAATATAATTGGCTCACAGTGATACATGTGATTAATGGTTAAGCTAATTAGCCACAGATTAGCTGTTTTTCCATCAACAGTTAAACTGATCAGATTGGACTCTTTTGTCTTTAGTTTCTTAGGTTTGTCAGTTCATGAGGCTCTAGGGTGAATGTAAGGTTGTCATTCCTGAAACTAATAGGAAGGATTAGATTTGACAACTATTCCTGTATCCCAAGCATAAACATAATTTAAAAAAAAAAAAAAAAAAGAAAAGTTTTTCCCCAATATTTCACAGTTTTTGCAAGTTTTATTCATTTCCCATTGTTTTTTTTTTATGTGCAAATGTAAAATGTGAACAAAAGCAGACTGATTGATTGAAACACCATCGTTAGACTGTTGTCAGTAGGATGTAGCCATGACTGAAAAGAAAATGCATTTTGATGTTGCCACTGGCGCTGAAGTCTCCTCTGACTACCCAAACACTCCACACCATCCACAAGCTTTTCATATTCATCAGTCAAATATTGAATTTGTACATGACCCAGCTGATGTAATTTATTGTCAAATCAGGCATGTTCCTGGGTTACAGATAGGTCAGTGCTTTGTATCGTATGCTCCCTATGTGTTGTTGAATGGTGGTTGTGCGTTCCCATCATTCGACATACATGGGTGGAGGTGTTGCATGTGCCTCCAAAACGCTGTGCAAAACTCCATGCTCTGTATTTCCTTTCCTCTGATGCCAATTGGCTGAAGACGACCTGTATGTGAAGCCAGATGGGAGGAGCTGTGGTCTTTGTACAACCAGAACCAACCTGAGCCTCCAGTTGTCGTTTGCACTTTTTGTTTTGTTGACTTGGGAGTTACTGGCAGCCCTTTTTCAGTTTACAGGTCATTAGTTTAAAGGAGAAGAACTTGTACCTCTTTAGTTTCTTTTTGGATGGGGCTCCAATCGAAGTATGATAATGTGGTACTAAACGTTCTCTGAACTGCAGCTGGTTTGTGGTTAGCTTTTGGGATGGTAACCAGAGTCTCAGAGAGATGACAGGTTGATATCACATAAATACACTATATGGACAAAAGTATTGGGACACATTGAATTCAGGTGTTTCTTTTCTAATGGGGGTCTGGGATACAAAACAATAATGACTAATGACCTAATATAGTTTTATATTGGGATAAATATCATTGCATTGGTCAGATTTGTGTAAATTATCTTTGCTTCCAAAATGCAGAGATGGTTTTTACCTAATTTCGCTTCATTGTTGTTGGTTTTTTTTTTGTTGTTTTTTTTTATCCATGACTGCTTTTAAATGTTCTTGCTATAAATTCCAAAAATATTTGTCACACTCTGGCTGTAAATCATTTTCTACCACAACTAACCATCTACTTTCGTACACCTCACTTAAGAAACACCTCCCATTAATCTTTAACCCATAAAGACCCAAACATCCATCGTCAACCATAGGCATCTACTGATCTAAACTGTTTAATACCTGTTAATCCACTAATCCTTTCAATCCATGTAAATAATTGATGTAAAATGCCGTTTATCATCTTTTCATGGTCATCAGATATGATCCATTTGGACGTTCAGAGACTCCATAGTTACCATGGAAACACCATCATCTTCTAAAACATTGATTCACCAGTAAAACCCATGGAGTTGGATCAATGACAGTGGATGGAGTCACTTGGTTTAAGTTTAATTAATGATATATTTTGTCAAAAGAGTCATTTTTTCTTCACTTTTCTCTATTTCTGATACAATAACCCTCAACTTTAATCTGAGCTTTAATGAACATCCACATGATCAGTGAATTAAATATGGGGAAATACATAATTTTCATTGAAAAAAAGCTAAATACAGACTACAGTATTACAATAAATGGTGATAAATCACTTAAAGAGAAAAAAAAAGTAGTGAACTTCAAAGTAACTCTGGTTCTTTGATCATGGGTGAAGGAATTATTGATGTTTATTAAATATATGGACTAAAATACTGGGACGCATCATGGCTACAGCTGTAAGATGTCCTGTGCTGATTTGAGATGAAAACATCACTATTATAAAACTACTGTACAGGGTGTCCCATAAGTCTCCATACATAGGAAAAATAAACATTTCTTGACATAAACCATTTTTATTTATATAATATGCTCTATATGACTGCCATTTTGTCGGGAACACATTTCAGTGTGTTTCCTCCACTGCTGAAGAACTATAAAGAAGAAATATAAAGAAATACATGTTAGAACCATATATGTATGGAATGTATTATGTCTCCTATGTATGGAGGCTTATGGGACACCCTGTATATAAACACAATATAAAACTAAATGCAATTCAATGATGTTTATCCCACTATAAAACTATATTATGACATTTCTCATTATTGTTTTGTATCCCAGACCCCCGTCCCAATATTTTTGTCCATATAGTGTATAACAAAGAATGGCCAATCAGTTTTCCTATCACTCCTATTCCTCCTTTTGCAGCCAGTGCAGACAGAAAACTCCTGTCCTCATACAACCCTCAGTGCTGTGTTTTCAGCCTGATAAGATTCTTGCATTTTTCCATTCACTTATTGCGTACTGCAGCTTTAAACACAGATTCTGCATCCTGTCTCCTTTCACAGAGATATAATGTTTCCCTTTTTGGAGATGTGAGTGTATAAACAGCCATAAATGCTGAATGAACTGGATCCCTCTGGTTGTGTGACTCACCCAGCCCACTGCCACACAGACTGTGGAACCAGACCTGAGTTCAGTCCATGAGAAGATACGAAGCAGTGAAATGGAGGAGGACAACATCGCTGACACATCACAGGTCGTTTCAGCAGTTTCTGGGCAGGTTAAAGCCGTTACGTAACCTACAAAGTACATTTACAGAACAATAATTACACAGTTTGCTAATGATGCAAAAAACACATCTAAGTAGGTTGGTGCTTCAGACTTTTTGCAACAGCAGACATTTTGGCTTATGAACACAGGTGTTTTTGATAACCTTACCAGTGTCGTTGCCCCCAAAGGTCTTTAATCTGAGCCATCATGCACAAATCAAAGGTATGGAACTCGTAAACCAAATGGGATGGAGCCATTTTTTAATCATATAATGATTCTGATTTAGTGTTTTTAAATATCTAGTGTGTAAAAGGTCAGTTTGCGCTTCAGGCAGAGGTTTTATCAGGTGCCGTGTTTGGTGAATTTGCATTCGTCGTGTCTGTTCAGGACCCAAAATTGGACTCACATGTAAAAGCTTCAAGTAAGACAAGCAGGTCAGGGAAACGTCATCTTTAACTTTAGACCCTGAACTGAACAGCTGGTCTGGATGATATAACAGTGCTTCAGTTTCCTGTTTTGAATTTGCTAAATCTGTTTCCGTTGAACCTACTTGTGTTTACTTTTTAATCAATGCACCAACTTTTACATCTCCCTCAAACATGTGCAAAGTGTTTTCATTTTTGTTAAATTTGGGGAAAGGGTAGAGCAGAAACCAAGGATGAAATCCATAAAGAAACTTCCAGAAATATAGTTCTATTCAGCCATAACACTATCTTACCTTAACTCTCTCAGCATTGGGTCTCATTAAAACCAACTGACTTCCTGTCAATTGAGATATGAGTTTAATCTTTATTGTTCGGACCTCATGCTTGGCTTTATGGTCCCTGTGATAAGTTTTGTGCATGGGTTTAAAATGTCTAAACTAACGCTCCGTACTAGGATAAAGCTGCCTTGGTGTATCAGTCATACACACTTTCAATACTTCTGCTGCTTCTTGGATTGGTTAGAATGTGGTTTAGAGGATGAAGTGAATCATCCATGACCTTCCATCATCTATCCACCTCATTCAGGTTAAGATCTTTCTTTTTTAACCATTTTGTTCAGATTTCTTGCATCCTTCTATGCCACTATTGACTAACTAGAAGCACTTGGAGAGCGCAGACCTCCGCCAAGGCTGATCAGTGCCCCCCCCCCCCCCACCCCCCCCCCCCCCCACCCCCCCCCCCCCCAGATCACCACCAAAATTTAATCATTTCTTCCTTATCCCATTTCCAACAAACCCTGAAAATTTCATCCAAATCTGTCCATAACTTTTTGAGTTATGTTGCACACTACGGACAGACAACAACAAACAAACAGACAGACAAACAAACAAACCCTGGCAAAAACATAACCTCCTTGGCGGAGGTAATAAAACATGTGACTGACATTATGTATTGGACTAAATCAGTAACCAGTGGATGAAACACTGAAGGACTGATATAAAGAAATAGACATCCACATGTTTGAAGTCAAAGATTATACATAAATTAGTTGTGTGATCAACTGATTTATCATTAACTGTGATATTTGATTAAAAAAAAAAAAAAAAAAAAGATATTAAAGTGTAAAATCAAATGTGTTCTATGTTCATTCCAAATGTTTTCAAACATATGAACCTTGTGGTTTTGTAAAGTGTTGGCCATTTGATTTGATCTGAGGAAGGGTTTTTCTAATTCAGAATTTACCCACAATACTCTAGATCTATATTATAAAAGACAAGTGGCGTGTGTGTGTGTGTCTCAGGAATCACATAAAATCCGGAAAAAGCTGACCGCTGCAGTTTGGCATACTTATGTATTTTTGGTTAAGGAACAGACTAGCAAAAACGGCAAGTTGATAGGACCAATATTTTGGGAGATATTAGAAGTTTTGGAATACAATAGCCTTACAGTCATGTTGCTATGGCCAGAAAACTTTGGCGGTGACTGCTGGACAAATGCGGTACAGCATGCATGAATACACAACAGCAGAAAAACTACCACATCTAGAACCTGTGGATCCCCACGGGTCAACGTACTAGTTTTAGTATATTTCCGTGCAGACAAGTATATACAGTTGTGCTCATAAGTTTACATACCCTAGCAGAATTTGTGATGCTTTGACCATTTTTCAGAGATTATGAATAATACAAAAACTTTTCTTTCACTTGTGGCTAGTGGTTGAGTGAAGCCATTTATTATCAAACAAATTCGTTCTTTTTAAATCATACTGACAGCAGAAACTATCCAAATGACCCTGATCATAAGTTTCCATCCCCTAGTTCTTAATCCTCTGTACTGGTCCCTTTAACATCAATGACAGTTTGAAGTCTTTTGTGGTAGTTGTGGATGAGGCATTTCATTTTCTCAGATGGTAAAGCTGCCCATTCTTCTTGACAAAACACCTTCAGTTCCTTTAAGATTTTGGGTTTTCTTGCATGAACTGCATGTTTCGACCTCCCTAAAGTGTTTCAATGATACTGAGGGTCAGGAGAGTGAGATGGCCACTCCTTCACTTTAATTTTTTCTGCTGTAGCCAATGACAGGTCGACTTGGCCTCATGTTTTGGGTCATTGTCATGATGGAACATCCCAGACCGTCCCATGCACATTCTGTCAGGGTATGTCAACTTATGAGCACAACTGTATTTGGTTCACATTGGACAGAACAGTGGCAGCTTAAAACACCAACCACTGATCAATGCTTCTGCCACATTGGCAACTAAAGAAAGAAAGAAACAAAGAAAGACAGAAGCAAAAGTGTAACATCTTCTACTGTATGTGAACTCAGAGGATGTAAATTTCTCTTTCCAAGGAAGCGCCAAACCCCGGGGAGAAGCCGTTTTCAGGAAAATACTCTATGCTAATGTACTGATTCACTGCCAGCATTTAATTAAACCGCCTTAAAAACAACCTCCCTCAGACTAATTACTGTTCCAGTGAATCTCCAGGAAACTCTGGTTTCTTTCAACAAAACAAAACAGAGCCAGATCTTCTATTAATAAAATGAAACTTCTATAATCGCTGATGTCTGCTACACCAAATATTACTATTGTGTATTGATGTCAGTTTTTTATGGAAACTCCCAAACTTTCTCAGCTGGGTCATCCTTTTATATATACAGAATACTTGATTAATCCAAGGGGGAAGTTTTTGAGCAGGAAAGAAATGATCAATAAAAGAAAAATTAAAGAAAAATAAATAAATATATAAAATATAATATCCTTAACCCATATAGACCCAAACAGCCACCGGTGACCAAAATCATCCACCAGTTTAAAATGTTTAATAACTTCTGGTTCACTAATCTTATTAATACATGTAAATAATTGGTATAAAATACAGTTTGTCATCTTTTCTTGGTCATCAGATACGACCCATTTGGACGTTCAGAGGCTCCGTAGAGAACGTAGAAACACTGTCATCTTCTACAACACTGATTCACCAGTAAAACCCATGGAGTTGGATGAATAACAGTGGATGGACACACTTGTTTTAGTTCAGTTAATGATAGATTTTACTGCAAAAGTCACTTTTCTTCTGTTTTGTCTATTTTTGATATAATCATGCTCAACTTTAATCTGAGCTTTAACTCTTTAAAACCTGATGCGTCATCACTGACACACCCTTCACATATGCAGTTTGGATGGCTGTAACTCTTACAATGTTAGTGTAATTGGAAAAATACCAGCGGTTTCTGAAACCTGAGGCATGCTTTATAGGCTTCATTGGGCCATTATTGTAATTTCACTCATGTCTGTACTAGAAGCTGCAGAAGAAACCGTTTTAGCAGTACTATAACATGTAGTAAATGGTAATTGATTTCTAGATTTGGAAAGATCTGAAAAAAGTGCTCTGGAAAAATGGGCAAATCAACTCACTCACAGAATAGGCTATTTTGTAAGTTTTTTACAGTCAAAATAAGAAAAAAAAAAGTCCAGGTGGACCATTTTAGGCTTAGGGTTTAAAGGGTTAAAGCTATACCGTATGATGTGGCATTTTTACACTTTTCTTTTGTCATCTTAAAATGCTCCTAATAAGCATGTGTCAAACTAAAATATAAAAGAAATCCACCAGGTTTTGAAACTCAAAAATGTTTAATTCTCGTATAGTTCTGATGAAAGTCTAACCAATCATTTTAGTCGGTCCGAATGAAATAATTGGCCGAACCTGGCTGAGCCTCCTGTCAGTCATCCATTACGGCCGTCCAGCATCTGATCCATTATCTCTCTCCGCATCCGATATGTGTCCCTCTGAATCTGACGCTTCACTCGCGCTGCTTCTCCTGTCACTGACCACAGTCTACTGTCTAGGATGTGTTTGGATAGAACTGAAATGTACATGTGGAAGGGAAAAATGTATTTATAAACAGAAACAACAACTAAGGGAGGGAACAAACAGGAGTTCGATGAATGAAGAATGGAGATAAAAGTCCGGAAGTCTGGTGTACTGGACTGAACAGACAGGTCTGCACAAAGCTCAGCTTTTATGACCGCAGTACTGATTCAGGTACATGTACTTGGTGTCACACAATGTAGGATGATAAATGTATGGACTATGAAACCTCAAATGTCTACGGAAAATTCGCGGAGGCCGCATGTTCACAGTGTGCATGCTGGGCACCTCACCAGCTGAAGACACTGACCCAGCGCTGCACAGACCAGACCCTTAATACATGGTCTACTGATGGGACAGGGGCCGCGGCAGGTGAATGATGTATCTGATTACTGAGGGAGGGGTCCGTGGACACGCCGGAGCGGACCGGACCTCCACTTCCACCTCCGCTTCCATCACGCACATCAGGTTAGAGAAGGGGAACATCAGAGCGCAACGACACTGAGGGATTTACATGCAGTTCTATCAGGCTGCCTTCCACGTCGAAATCCGACGCAGAAGGGGTACCCTCTGCATCAAATAGTTCCGAAAGGGGCTCTGACCATGCATCCATTTCTGACGACTTGGGATGAGCGGGCGGGGCTTTTGAGGGAGGCGGGTTGTTCATGTTCAAACTTTACTAAGTGCTGTGAGAAATGCCACATCGGTAGGTATAGCTTTAATGACATCTACATGATCAGTAAACTGATTGTAGGAAAATACCTGATTTTCACTTTAAAAAACGCAAAATGTAGAGGATATTTTTTTTAATAAATAGTGATAAATCACTTAAGAAAGGTTAAATAGAGAGAAAAACATCATTTTTGTAATTGCCACAAAAGTAGCTCTGGGGTCTCTGGGTTAATTCGACCCCCTGAACCTTCATTCTCCACCATAAAAACATTCTTTCTTGTCCCTCTTTGCGTCTATGGCCCAGATTTAATTTACAGTATTGTCTTTACTTTAAAACTAAAATGTGTGAAATTCTACAAAAAAAGAAGTGACTTTCCAGTGTCTCATGTTTAGTTGCTAAACTGTCTCTGTGATCACCAGCTGATTTATTCATCTGCAGAGCACATTTGTTTCAGATTGTGTCGATCAGCTGCTCCTCTCTTTACAGGCTGGTGTTACAAGGTGTAAAACTGAACAGCGCTGAGAGCTGCCCAGAGAGACCACATGATTTGGTTTACTTTCTTTGTGATGGATCATGTTAAATTCCAGTGTAGCCGAACACACAGTGGATTATGATTAACCCTCAAAGACCTAATCATCCAAAAGCATCTACTGATGGAAAACATTTAATAACATCTAAACCACTGAACCTATCAATACATTGAACACATTTGGACGTTCGCAACATTAATTCACTTTCTTAAGTAATTTATCACCATTTTTTTTAAAACTTTAGTCTCTGGGTTTTGCATTTTTTCAGTATAATCACGTATTTTCTGTATTTAATTTATTGATCATGTAGATGTTCCTCAAAAACTTGGATTAAAGTTGAGGGTTATATCAAAAACAGAGAAAACTGAAGAAAAAGTGAGTATTTCAGCGAAGATATCAATAATTGAACCAAAAACATGTGTGTCCTTTTACTGTCACTTATCAAACTACATGGATTTATTATTTTTTCAAAAATTCATTCAGTTTACGGCTTTATTTGCTCTTGTTGCTTATTGTTTTTGTAAATTTTTAATTCATCTTATTCATTTTATTGATTACTTTGACTGTTTTATTCATTTTCTTGTGATTTTCTCCATGTTATTTATTATTTTGGAATTTACTAATTCATAAGGGTTCTTTTTTTTTTTTCATGTTACTTGTTTTGTTGGTTTATTATTCCATTTATGTTCATTTTATTTCTCACTTTGGCTGTTTTTATTCATGTTGTTGCTTACTTTATCCTTTTTTTGTACCATACTTTAGTAAATTTTATATGTCTGTATGTGTATGTGAGGATGATAGTGAGGTTAACCCAGTGGTTCCCAGCCTTTTTTGGCTCGTGACCCCCATTTTAACATCACAAATTTCTGGTGACCCCAGACATTCAAAAGGGAGACCTTTTTTTTTTTGCTAAAATTAATTTGCTTTTGATCATGTATAGTTTTGCTATACTATGTTGCAAATAAACGTTAATTTTAGATGACATTTAGTCTATATAATTATATTATTATGGATGGAGGCAGAAAAGCCAGGTGTAAGATTACTGCAACAAAGAGAGAATTTTATTTTCCTTGGTCAGGATATGTACAGTCAGTCCAGCTTGTATTTACACAGGCTGACAATTAATACTGAACAAACAAGAACTCAAACTATGAATTATGAAAGAGCTGCAGCATCTGAAACCGACCACAATTAACATTTGAAAGATAACAGAACCACAGTGCTTCAGTTTCAGCTTCAGTTGGTCATGTCTTTTATGTATTGGTATTGTCTCCCTCAACTCACCATATATTTTTATTATTTATTTTTTTTATTAATTACTAGAAATTTCAGGCGACCCCATTTGAATTCCAGGCGACCCCAAGGTTGAAAAACACTGGTTTAACTATTTACGAAATATCCAAGGGACTTGATTTTTCATATATTCTGCTGATAAGAAGCTAAAGGATAGACTGTTGTGTGACGTTCTACTTCCTCCCACTCCTTTTCGAATGTGCGAATCAAGTCATACTTTGTTTTCATATATATGTGTAAATTTTTTCATGTTTTCTTGCCATCTGTTTTATTTGTAAAGACGAAATAGGATTACTTTTGTTTTGTTGCATATTCGAAATAAACTGAACTGAATGTAATAAGAGGGTGTTTACTGTGAGGTTTTTTGCTTGTGTTTCTGTGCTTTAGCAGCTTGGTTTTCTACATTAGATGACAGTGTTGGCAAGAGGTATTTTTTTGGGCATAGCGCAATTGGTATATTCACACAAAACTGCAATGGAAAGACTTTTTCCACAACTAGAGTCACATGAATAAAAAAAACAACAAAAAAAAAAAAAAAAAACTGATGTTGATGGACGTTACAACAAGCAAAGAAGAAGAGTTTTAAAAGAAACATATCGCTGTATGTGTGAACACACCAGGAAACTGAATCATTTTTTAAATTTAGCACGGGATAGAGGGGTAATATATAATAATAATGATGAATCTATATGTAAATGTTGCACACTCAGACACAAAACAGAGTTCCAGGTGTGCATGAGTTTTTAAAAAAATGTTTACTTTCTTCCGTGCAAACACATCACACATACATTACAGACACTTCGCTGCTAATCACACACGTGCTTCTCTTCCTGTTCCACCTGAAGACCCCCCTTGGGACCACTGCCCCACAATTCCTTCATCAACCTGTCTCAGTGCGCTGAAAAGTATGCCTAAAATATAACAGCTGCTACTGTAAATGAATAAATAAGTAAAACAATTAACAAATAAAATGATAATGGGGGATGACCAGTGTTGGTTAACATATGCCCCGTTTTCACTATGTGGTATCGGCTCGACTCGAATCAACTCGGCTCGGCCTTTTTTGCATGTCCATTGCGAAAAAGGACCTGGAATCTGGTACCTGGTACTACTTTTTTGGTATCACCTCCGCCGAGGTTCCAGGACTGGGGACCAGATACTAAAAACGTGACGTATAACACTGCAGACCACTGATTGGTCAGACAGTTTTCTCTGTGGCTCGCCGTTTTACAAAAAACAGAGGCGGGAGTGGACAGTAAATATAGCGGTACATTAAATTCACATGATAACAGCCCAAAACTACACCATGGTTGGTCGAGGAGATTCAGTCTTTGGTGGCTGATGTAAAAATTCAGACGAGACAATATGCAATGAGCGAGTTTATCAGCAACTCTTTGAGCAGACGACACGGAAGTAATGGGCTGCATCGAGGTACTGTAAAGTCAGTATTATCTTGGAATGGAAATGCTCTCCAGGAATACCGAGTTGAGCCGAGCTGAGCCGAGTCGAGCTGGTTCCATGTAGTGGAAACGCGGCAATTGATATTAATTACTCAGGGCTTCACATAAATCAACACGATATGTACATTTGTCGTCATGTTTATGGAATGACTTCTCATGTCATCTCAAGATAAAAAATAAACAAAATATTGCATTTGTGATTTAATGGAAAAATCGACATTATGCACTTCTGTTTTTTTCGACATTTAGTAAATCACGGTAAAGTTTTGCGCATATGTCCAATGGAAAAGCGACTACTAATACTACCCAAAACCGATCCCATACCTCTCCACATTGTAGTCCATTGTGTTAACCACTGAACCATCCAGCCACTGAACCATGGCTCAGTAGTTTTACTAACGGACCTATTCGCTGATTCTGTTTCTGAAGAAGGTCTTGATTCTTTTCGGGATGTGAGGTTTACACCTGTGGGTGGTGCTTGGGTACATTTTTTGTGCCCTGAGGCTCTCCTATCACTTGTATTTTAAGGACTAAGTTGGATTACTTTTTTTTTCTTGCATATTCGAAACACACTGAACTGAATGTAATAAGAGGATGTTTGCTGTGAGGTTTTTTGCTTGTGTTCTGTTTGGTTTTCTATAGTAGACGACAGTGGACTGACGGGATAAATGCAGTGAAGTCCGACCCTCCCTCTCTCCCCTCACTCCTTCCCCACATTCATTTCATCTTTTCTAAACACTCTGCCACTTATTTCACCCAAAAGGGTTACTGCATTCTATAAATGGGCTCATGTCGCCGGAGGATGTCGTCCTGAACTGGGAGCTCCATTTCTCCACTCTGCTGGCTTTTGATGTTTACTGTAACTGTGCACAATCAGACAACACTCATCTCCTGTCTGGTCACCCTGAAGAAAACCAGCGGTCACCTGCAGAGTTACTCGCATTTTTCTCCCTCAGGTTATTGAAATGCCTCCCTGCTTCTGTAAAAGAGCATAGCAATCAGCCCGGGGTGTTGTAGAAGCGACTTTCTTCAATTTAGGAGAAATGTTACAAAGCGTCTGCACCTTGGAAGTCCTCCAGAGGGGCTCTAATTAGCCCAGATGACAGCCCAACACTTTGTGTCACGTTGTCTCGCCTCCTCCAGTGAGTGAATGTAGCATGTGTTGAACTGAGCTGTGATTGCACTGTGATGCAGGAATTGTTGGGTTGTGAAATGAGTTTGTGAATATTGGAGGTGACAGGGGATCATCTGGTTTCTCTCCTCACCCCCAACCCCCTTTTTTCCATCAGGATGGAATGTTTAATTTTGTCGGCGCGTCAGCTTCTAGAGCTCAAATGCCAGAGAGCGTGAATTTTACGGTTATGTTCTGACACTAACGCGTGTTCGGGGTCTAACATCACAGGTTTAGGCTGGAGGTGTGTCCCTGATGTGGGTTTTGCATGAACATTCATGACAAGTTGGTTTAGTTTAGTTTATTTCATGCACATAAACACAAAACACATGACAGCAATTTGCAAAGTATGTATGAGGGTGTGGTACAAACATGAAATGACTTTTAAGAAAACCACAGTAAAACAACACACTGCACAACAAAGGAAAATACAATCAAACAAATTTAACCGTGCATTGTGTTTTTTCACTGTTTATAGCACATTTCGTACTCCTAGTGTAAATGTAAAACAGCAGTAATTCATCATGAATTCATGATAAAATGTGATTATCACTATTTTATATGATTATTTACAAGAATTCACCACAAAAAACAGCTAAAACGCTAATAAAAATCTTCCATCTCTCTCTCACTGACTGCACTCTGCTGCTCTCTGCTCCAGCTGCTTTCACCCCTCCCCCTCAGCTAATGCCGGCCTCTACTAGGGGTGTTGGTTCTGCAATAAATCACGATATTTCATTTCATGGTATTGTATTGATATTAAAAAGTACTGTATCGATATTTTTTTATATTTCTTCAAATGCAGGAATGGCAGAGGTTCATTTTTGTTTTTGTTTTTCTTATTTTTATATCTTATTTATTAATATTTAACACTGTTTTATTAAATAATGGTAGTTCCTTTGTTGGGATTGCACAAAAACAATGTTATAAAGTTAATTCTGAACTAATAGAAATAGAACATTTGAACAGATCTTAAACTGTAATGTCCTGTAAAACAGAATTGAAGTTTTAGCACAGGAACATTTGTGATATAGCATTAGATCCTGTTGTGATTAAAAAAAATGTGTTTAGTATTTGTGCATATTTCTGGTGTAATTCCATTCTTCCCAGGAAATACATCTTTTAAAAAAGAAACAAAACCAATAAAAAATTGCCTTTGTAACAGTATTATGATATATCGTGATATATTGTATCGTGATCCTGTATGTCATTTGTAATCGTATCACCAGATTCTTGCCAATACACACCCCTATTGCTCACGGCACGTGGCATCACACCACCACCAAGACCAAGCGCATGCGTAGAACCTCTCTACTTCTGGTCCTGTTCTCTGCTAGCACGAAATAACAATCACAAAACAGGAAACAGAACACGACTCATAAGATTCGTCACAGTTGCTGAAAAACACTCTTGGATGTAAATTAGAGCGGCTAGTGGCAAATTGAAGTTCCGTCACAGGAAAATAATTCGACATGTTTTCCTGTACTGCGCATGCCTGTGATGTAAACTCTACGCAATGACAAAATGTACTTTTGTGTTTTCAACCCTTTAGACCAGGGGGTGTCAAACTCATTTAGTTCAGAGGGGCCAATATTCAGCTAATTTGATCTGCAGTGGGCCGGACCAGAAAAATAATAACATAATAACCTATAAATAATGACAACTCCAAATATTTGTCTTTGTTTTAGTGTAAAAAAAAAAACCCATTAAATTATGAAAATACTTACATTTATAAAACTATCCAAAAAAAAAAAAAAAAAACCCTGAAAAAACTGAAATCTAAATTAAAAAACTAAGAAAATTTAGTGCAATTTTAACAATATTATTCCGCAACTTGTCATTTGTCCATGTGCATTATGGATCAGATCTACAAAGACACTAAACACTGAGGAACAGGCAGAGAAAGAGTTCAAATTGGGGCTGATTTTCTGTAGACATTTCAGTTCATATTTTTCAGGTTATTCACATTTTATTTTTACAGGATAGTTTGTAAATGTAAATATTTTCATAATTTAATGTTATTATTTGCACTAAAACAAAGGGAAAAAAATTAAGTTGTTAATTCTAGATTTTTTTGGCTTAATTCAAGATTTTTTTTTACTTAATTGAAGTTTTTTTTTTTCTTTGGTTTAATTCAAGATTTTTAACTTAATTAAAGATTTTTGGGGTTAATTCGAGAATTTTTTTTAAACTTAATTGAAGGTTGGTTTTTTTTTTTTTTTTTGGCTTAACTGAAGATTTTTTTTGGCTTAATTCAAGATTTTTTGCTAAATTTGAGATTTTTTTTGGCTTAATTCAAGATTTTTTTTACTTAATTGAAGATTTTTTTTGGCTTAATTCAAGATTTTTTGCTAAATTTGAGATTTTTTTTGGCTTAATTGAAGATTTGTTTGGGGTTAATTCAAGATTTTTTTTTTACTTAATTGAAGATTTTTGGGGGTTAATTGAAGATTTTTTTTAACTTAATTGAAGATATTTTTTTTGTCTTAATTCAAGATTTTTTTACTTAATTGAAGATTTTTTTTTTTTTTTTTTGGCTTAATTCAAGATGTTTTCCTCAATTCAAGCTAAATTTTTTTTGCTTAATTCAATTCAAGTCTGTGGAATTTTTGCACTTGGCAAAAACATCCCAGGTGCCGAACTGGACCCTTTGGCGGGCCGCATTTGGCCCCCGGGCTGCATGTTTGACATCCCTGCTTTAGACAGTGACACAAAAGTGGAGTGTTTTTAAGATTTCCACTCTGGAAGGTGATTTAACTTTTTTGTGTTTTCAACCCCCCAAAAACGCCGTTGCCGTCTAAATGAAAGGCACATCTGATAACATAATTTGTCTTTTTCACCCGAAAGCATTGTCATGTAAACTGGGCCTAAGACTCTTCCGGTCTGGCCTTACATTGATCCGGTTCTAGTATTCTCCATGTACCTGTAACCTGATGTGACTTACCCTTCTCTCCTGTAAAGTTTCTCTGTTTTCTAGAAATGATTAAAACCACATCCCTGCGCTTCATTTTTGGACTCAGAACCACTTCTCCTCCCTACGACATGGCAGGGAACATTGGATTTGAACCAAACAGCATCAGATAATGACCAATAATGAAAGCGTAATAATGGGATGTTAGCCTTTAATAAGAACAGTACACATCCAGGAAGAGTTTTAATTGATCCGACGGTGCTTCAGTTAATGTGGACACCATTAGAGCCAGAGCTGCTGATGACACTCATCCCACCTCCGTACTGTTTCCTGGTATCAAAGTCTTTATTACAGAAGGGAGTTCTATTTTTGTAGGTACAGTAGAAACCTCTGTGTTATCTGTGAACGGCAGCCCTGGAGTGGAGGGGGGAGGGGGGTAGGGCACTTTTTATGCTGCTCACATCGGCAAAGAGATCCATAATTCCCTCCTCTGTCTCCCACACAGCAGCTCTATCTATCTATCTATCTATCTATCTATCTATCTATCTATCTCTGTCTGTCTGTCTGTCTGTCTGTCTGTCTGTCGTTGTCTGTCTATCTATCTTCTATCTATCTAAACTCAAATTGATATTAATATTGTTGTTATATATTGTTGTTGTTATTATCATTATTATAATAATTATTAGCTCTATTGTGCCCCCCCTTTTCCCTATCACCCAATTATCTGATGACCATGAAAAAATGATAAACTGTACAGGGTGGGGAAGCAAAATTTACAATGAACATTTAGTTGTTTTTTCTCAGCAGGCACTACGTCAATTGTTTTGAAACCAAACATATATTGATGTCATAATCATACCTAACACTATTATCCATACCTTTTCAGAAACTTTTGCCCATATGAGTAATCAGGAAAGCAAACGTCAAAGAGTGTGTGATTTGCTGAATGCACTCGTCACACCAAAGGAGATTTCAAAAATAGTTGGAGTGTCCATAAAGACTGTTTATAATGGAAAGAAGAGAATGACTATGAGCAAAACTATTACAAGAAAGTCTGGAAGATACTATTAAAGAAGAATGGGAGAAGTTGTCACCCGAATATTTGAGGAACACTTGCGCAAGTTTCAGGAAGTGTGTGAAGGCAGTTATTGAGAAAGAAGGAGGACACATAGAATAAAAACATTTTCTATTATGTAAATTTTCTTGTGGCAAATAAATTCTCATGACTTTCAATAAACTAATTGGTCATACACTGTCTTTCCATCCCTGCTTCAAAATATTGTAAATTTTGCTTCCCCACCCTGTGTAATACAACCCAAACATTTTTTATCATGGATAATTTTGGTTGCCAGTGGTTGTTTGGGTCTTGATGGGTTAAACTCCGCTTGAAGGCAGATTATACACAGTACTCATGGGCTGTATCATGTATAGCTCGTTTATTTAAATATTAATGTTTTTGTAAAATTATTTTATGTGATTCCTGTCGTCTTCTTCTGAATGTGAGACAGGTGGGGCGGGGTCCTAGCGCCCTCTATTGATGAGCCGCAACCGCAAACCAATATGATATCATTTGGGTCGCACCAGTAAAATATTATCATAATAACCTATAAATAATGACAACTCTAAAATGTTGTCTTTGTTTTGGTATAAAATGGTAAAATTATTTAAGAATGTTTACAAACAACCATGAATGTCCTGAAATGTCTGAAGTAAAATAAGTGTAATTATCACAATATTCTTCCTGTTACTAAATGTTTTGTGTATTTGTAGATCCACTGTGATCTGTAACTTCTAATATGCATGTAAATGATAAACTGAGCATAAAATTCTTACAATTGCACGTATTATTACAATACCACCAGTATAGTTATTTCATTATTTAAACTAATTAAATTGCTCAACATTGATACTTTTTCTTGGCTGTATTGAAATGTGAATATGAGAAATAGATGCATGTTTGTGAAGTGAATTAAAGCTGACCAGGAAAAAATGAAATAAGTTGTGCTGATACTGTTACTTTTCAATTTGCATTTTCCATATTGTCCCAACTTCTGATTTGGGCTTGAAAAGTGAAGATGAGACAGGTGTCCAACACCTGCTCAGTCCACATGACAACAACATTTTGTGGTTTCACTGAGTGGCCACGCTGAGTGACAGACATTTTACTGAAATCTGTCCTATGGCTGTCAGGGAAGCAGGAGAGGCTGTCATCATAGGTCAGTGTTGAGTAGTCGAGTTGGTGTCAGTCAGGCTGCATATATGGGTCAAGTGGAGGTTAACCTGTCACCATCTTTACTGCTTACAAAATACCCCAAGGGGAAAATTCATGAGCTATGCAGAGTTTGTCAGAATATGACTGATACTGAGACGGTGAAAAGAAGAGGAAGAAAAAGAGGAAGAAGGAAGAAGAAGAATTTTTAGACAGACTTAATAATAAATTAAAAAAAATATAAAAATAAAATATTAAGATTTAAGATTTTTCATCAGCATTAATGGCGTTTTCACATCAATACAAGCCCCAAACATCTGGAGTCATCTTCTATTCATCAGATGTGCTGACCCTGTGGACTGTTTCAACCAGTTTCTAGAACATCTTTATGGTGCATTTTAATCGTGAGAGGTCAAACTAGTCGAGCTAACGCTACTACAGTTCATGAAATATTTGGATTAGGGCAGTAACTTTCAACAGAATCATTCACTATATTTGTCCGAAGGGTGTTAAAAGTGTGCAGCAATGTTATGTTTTGTTTTTACTGTTGTTTCCAGTGTTGTGATTTTCCTTCATTTATATACTTTTTACAGTGTTTTTACTGAGTTTTGTCTGTGTAACTGCTTTTTGGAGTTCAACCAGGTGCCAAAAAAACAGCTGGACTGATTTAGAAAAAAAAGCCCCAAAACTAAATCTACTGGGCCAAAAATTCTAATACATGATGTTGTTCAGTGTGTTCCAGTTCAGAGTTCATGTTCAACATCCTAAATCTCTTACTGATGTAAATTCTGAGCGCCTTATTTAGTAAGAACTTGTCAAACTTTCTCTCTTTGTCTTTTTCTGTTATTCCACCCTGTTTTGACCTAAAACACACAGTAAAACAGAACACAAACACATACTCACAGAGGCTTTAATGACACTGAAACAGACTGTTTCGTTGGAGTAATGTCACAGGGGTTAAAGGGTTAGGATGCACATTGACTCTCTACTTTGTTTTTAGTCCTCTGTTTGCATCGTTCACATGTGTGCCCTGCTTTGTGTGTTCTGTGAAATATTCTTTATAGGTTTAGCTGTTCTATCTTGTCCAAATTCAGTAACCCTACAATATATCATGTATTCTCAGATGCTGCTTAATCTGTAAATTAACTACCCAACACACATTATTATGTGTATATATATATCCCCTTAACCTGTGCGGACCTCCACCTCCCTCCCTTTGCCTCCCTCCAGTGCCATCTGCCTGGTAGAGGGAGCAGTTTGCCTGCTCTGCTGCCTCCTTTTCCTTGAGCCCACAGATAACACAGCGCCAAATAAACACAAACCAGTCGCTGCTCCATCTGAAATGTGGAGATACGAAAACACACACACTCACTCCACAAAGGGCATTTTTTTCTACTAATGTGCCTAAAAATGGCAGCAATAATACTGAGGGAGGTTTAATTCCAGCAGAATACAAACTGCTTATTGCATTGCAAAGAGCAGGAAATTATCTTGTAAGAGGAAAATAAAAAAGCTGGAGGAAATGAAAATAGTCTGTTGTAGAATAAGTGATAAAATGTGCATATTTAATAAAATTGCGTCGAATCAAATGAAAGACACCAGTGTGTCAGCTGCCCTTCATTTAGGCGCTACAGGACACCAGGCTCAGGAAAAGGGCAGGAAGGATTACCGGGGACCCTGTAGACCCAGCCAACCATCTGTTCCAGTAACTTTTCATCTGCTAGATGTTGAGGAAAAAATGCATTTTCACCCAAATTATCTTCCGCTTAAAAATCTGCTCCAACATGCACAGTTTTTAGAAAACTCCTCACTGTTTTGTAAAAGCGATAAAGTTTCAGAATGTGTAGTTATACCAGTGACCATGTTGATAATGATACATGTTAGACAGCTTTTGAAATCACAATCTATACTGTGTTGGATAAATATTATGCAAGTCTTAATGTTAAATAAATAAATAAATAAATAAATAAATAAAGCTAATATGGAAATGATTTAAAGAAGTAATACCACTGGTGGCCACTGGGGTGGCTCCAGGAGTCATGATGGTCCTGTTTGTTGTATCTGGAGCCTCTAATGTTGGGTGGTGGTAGTTATTCCAATTTTACCCCCATTAATCACATTTCAGGTTAAATAGATTCAGAATAATCAGAATCGGAATACTTTATTAATACCAGGGGAAATTATTGGGTGATAGTCACTCCATTCTGCTATAATAAAAAGTAGCAGGAAAGAAATTATCAATACAACAGAAAAAAAAAAAAAAAAAAAAAAAAAAAAAAAAAAATATATATATATATATATATATATATATATATATATATATATATATATATATATATATATATTAGGGCTGAAATAAATTAACACTGATTAATCCATCATCATGATAAGTCTGATATTAAAATGTTTACACAATGAAACCATCTGCAGCACAGAACGAAACAGATGACTGACATAAATTATTACACAAACGTTTCTTTTCACCGAAGCACTTCCAGCTTGAAATACCACATTCACGCGAAGCATACATTAGTCAGGGATTCTGCTAGCAAATAGGCTAACACATCACCCAGCTTACAACAAACACATTAAGTGCATATACTGTATGTTCCCTTCTTTCTAGAGTCTTTGCTCATGCAAAGTGAAACGCAATTAATATAGACAAAAAAATTAATGATATTTAATCATGATTAATCAAAATTAATCCACAGCAACCCTGTGATTAATCTGATTAAAACTTTTAATCATTTGACAGCACTAATATAAAAATATATAAAGCTCTAAATACACAAACATATGTAGATATGAATAAATATTTTTACCAAAGAAACATATTAAAACACTTTTCTGCAAAATCTCTCATTAACTGAACATAAAATAAGTGTCTCCATCCACTGTCATTGATCCAACTCCATGGGTTTTACTAGTGAATCAATGCTGTAGAAGATGCCGGTGTTTCCATGGTAACTACAGAGCCTCTGAACGTCCAAATGGGTCATATCTTACATTTTTATCAGTATTTTGTTGTTTTATTATTTTATCAGTAATTTATACTATTTACTAAATGCTGCTGACAGTCGGGGACCTGGGTACAATATTCGTTTCTGTGTATTTTTGTATGCTGGAATGACAAATAAACTTGAATCTGAATCTGATGACCATGAAAAGACGACAAACTGTATTTTGCACCAATTATTTACATGTATTGATAGGATTAGTGGATCAACAGGTATTAAACATTTTAGATCAGTAGATGATTTTGGTTGCAGATGGATGTTTGGGTCTTTATGAGTTAAAAGCTGAACCAGTAACATGATTTGCCCATTATGCTTTGGCTACAAGTCCATTATACATCACATTTCTTAGAACCTCGCAGTACAAGTTTAATTTGTTCCGTGACCGAGGTTGTTCTGCGATTTACATATTTTAAAAAACAATTTCATTTGTTTAGATGAATTAGTATAATTAATCCATTCCATCCCCCAAAAACCACCCAAAGAACATCCAAAAAACCACCTCAAAATCCTTTTTAAGTGTCTTTAAAGCAGAAAAAGTGCAGTTAGAAAGAATACAACAATTATAAGAACAAACAAACTTGTTTTATTAACTTCTTTAACTTTAAGATGAGGTGATCTGTGCCTGAGGAAGATGCTGAAGGAGGAAGAGGGTCATTCTATGAAGGAGGAGAATCTCCTTCCAGTAAAACGTCAAGTAAAAGAATTTGCGGTGTTTCCTCTTTACTTAATTTTCTTTCTTTCCTCACTTTCATCACTGTCTGCACTTGCAAGTCGTTTCATAAAAAACCCTCCAGAGAAATCTGCTTTGTTGTGCTTTTTAAAACTGTTCTGAAAATGCACCAGACCATTGTCATTAAATAGAGCAGCTGCACCACCTGAGCTTCATTTATCTGGATGATTCAGTTCTGACTAGTATGAACCTCACTAGTACTGCGGATTTCCACTTGTATTTCAAGACAAAAATACTGACCAGCCACGAACTGTAAAGCAAACTACTCGTAGAATGATGCACTTGTACTGTCAGGTTCTATTGGAGGGCGAAGTCAAGGGAAGGTTAACATCTAGTCAAAAAGATTTAATTACAATAATCTACACCAAACTTTATTTTTGGGTAGGTAATTACTTGTATTTTCAGGAAAATGTATATTAATGACAAAAAATTGTGGAAAAATGAGTGTGAATGTTCAGAAAGTGACAAAGTTTTGTGCTATCATTCCGGGTTCATTTTATAAACTTTCATAAATAAACTAAATTTATTCCAAATACATTGATATTTGACTGTTCTATTATTTGTCATATTCTAAACACAGTGTCTAAAATTAATAAATGCACATATCTATGCAAAATACATCTATAAATATAATGTTAATATTATTTGTATGTTGTAAATATTATTTTTAAAAAATGTATGATATTGATAATTGAATTAAAAAATTTAATTTGACATTTACTTTTGTCGTCCATCCGTGATGCTGCATTTGTGAAAACTCTTTCTGTTTAAATAGGATAAAATATTTGTTTCCTTTGACCAGTTATTAAGTTGTAAAATAGAGGGTTTAAGGTATACACTGAAAACATTTTAGGATGAAAATGTCAGAGGAACTTCACTTTTGAGAACTTTGTAATTCTTGCAAAATTGGACATTCATTTTTTTGTCCATCTGTGACGCAGTAGTTTTTGTTTTTAATTTAAAAATATTTGAAACTAAATTTTTCCCTTTGAGTATGTTTAAGTGGCATTTAGACCTGTACAATTATGTGTAATATTTGTCTTAAACTTGTCTGGTTCAGAAGTTATGAATCCTAAAGTAGTGTTCTGTCCATCTATGACGCCCTTGACCTCACCCTGTTGTCGGACATTTCTAAATGTTGCAGTACTTATGTGTATTGTCCCTGTCAAATAAAATATGAATAAAATAAAAAAAATAATGATAATATTTCCCCCAGTTGCACTAAAATGTACGTACCAAGTCTGTTTTGGAAATGCAAGCTTTAGAGAGTATCAATATTTGTGTTAAAATATAGGGAGTTAAAATAAAAAGTTGTCAGAAAAATAGATATTCAAGTAAAAGTGCATACACCTGAAAACTCCAGACTACATTTCCATTTATGAACCCTCACAAATGTATGAATATGAATGAGATCCTGAGCTGGATGAGACCAGAGATGCTCTTAAATCTGTTCAAAAGTCATTTATGCTGCCTAAACAATGCAATCTTTGTAACCCCTTGACCTCACGACCTGTTTGTTCTGTTTTTGGTTTTTGTATCTGTTAAAAAAAAATCTTTCATAAATAAAGAAAAGTCATTTATGCCTTACATGTTTTTACACTTGGTCTTTGTGGAGGAGAGAAGAGGGAAAACATCCAAACACAGATAAAAGCTAATATAAGTGTTTGTGTGTGAGCTGAGTGTGGTGGTAGCCTGGAGGACGTCCAGCTTTGTGTTTCTCAGGGCTCCTGCTAGCCTGCCTCAACACTATCAAATATTCAACAGGGACACATTCATCTATCCATCTATTCTCAAAGTGTGGAGCTTAAATCAAATTCTGTTTGCCCTCGTCGCTGACAGTTTTGTGTACATAGACTCCTCGGTGTGTTTTTTTATTTTGTTACGGTGACGGACAACGCGATAAATCCTCAAATTTCAGTTCAATCGATGCTAAAACCAAAGCAGGTCTCAATTCAGAAGATGTTGGTCATGAAGTTGAGGTGAATTTGGGATTAGATGCTAATATCAGAAGTAGGGCCGTGCAATTAATCAAAATTCAATTACGATTTCGATTATTACGCTCAACGATTACAAAAATTACGTAATTGAGAAAAAACGATTACGAGTTGTTTTAATTCACGCGCACGCAAGCTACCATGAGCTGCTGGGCCCTGCCCCCCTCTAAGCTACAGCTGCCAGCTAGCCGGCAGGTCCACCCCACCAGGACAGTTGTACCTAGCGGTCTTCAAAAATGGCCAGAGAATCACAGCAGAAGCACTTGGTAAACAAAAAAAAGGCAAGTCAAATTCCACTGTATGGAATCACTTTGGGTTTGATGAGAAGACGAAGAACAAAACACATCACGTGCAAAAAGTGTTTCATAGTTGTGTCCGCACCGACCGCTAACACAACAAACCTTTTTAACCATCTAAAGTTGAACCCCATGACGTTTATGATTATCTTATGAAAAACCAAACACAAAAAAACCCCAACTCCATCTACAATTTGGTCCGCAATGCAATCTTCAATCTCTGAATCTCTTTACACTGCAACTCCCTACTCATTAACATCAGAGAGACACCAAAAGAAAAACAGAGTCCATTGGCCATTACCTGGTTAAAGGTTTGTGCTCCATTAACACCATTAACAACTCGGGCTTCAGACAAATGGTGAACCCACTTGACAAACGCTATGTTTTGCCTTCAAGACATCATTTTACACGAGCTGCTACTACATACTTGAATTTAATTTGCACTTTATGTTTTTTTTTTTTTTTGCTCCAGTTCTATGGCAAGTCTATAGCAGTTTAATTCCAGTGCACTATTTGTTTACAAAAGGAAACAGACTTGAATTTACAGTATACTTATTTGCATTCAAAGATTTTTTTTTTTTGATGATTCGTACAAAAGTGAACATACTTTGTTTCAGTGTTTAAAAGCTTTATTTATGTTTAAAGAGTATATTTTACATTGTTTTGCAAGAAAAAAATAAACAACTTTAAGGTTAACAAATAATCGTTTTTAATAATCGTGATTTCAATTATTGCTAAAATAATCGTGATTATTGTTTATTCTATAATCGAGCAGCCCTAATCAGAAGGTGTATTTTTAATATGAATAAGGTCTGAAATGAAGCATGATGTGTTCCTGTTCTTGTAATGTTATGTATCAACAGTAAAATAGCAAAATGTTGTATTTTTCATCTATATTACATGTGAAAAGTTCATATTTTGCGTAATGTATCTATTTTTACCCCGCCCCCCAAAGGGGAGGCAAGGGGTATTGTTTTTGGTTCAGTTTGTTTCTTAGTTTGTTAACACTCCAGCAGCAAAACTATTGGTTGAATTCATACCAAATTTGGTTTCTGCTAGTGACCCAGACGTTTTGGGAACAGTAGGTCAAAGTTCACATTTTTTTTTACAAATGTTTTATTTTTTTCCATTTACTTATAATAGGTGAAGTTCAAATGCCTGTAGCAGCAAAACTATCGCTTGATTTCTACCATATTTGGTTTATAGATTGCCAGTGATGTAGAATAAATGTCAACATTTTTGGGGAAACATTGGTCAAAGCTGAAATTTTTTATGAATTTTTCAGATCTTTTTTTTTTTTCTGTTTACTTATAATGGGCAAAATTTCAAATGTCTGTAGCAGCAAAACTATTGGTTGAATTCATACCAAATTTGGTTTATCAATTGCCATTGACCCAGAATAAATGTCATTACATTTTGGAAAAATAGGTCAAAGTTTAAATTTTTGATGAATTTTTCAAATCTTTTTTTCCCTATTTACTTATAATGGGCAAAATTTCAAATGTCTATAGCCCCAAAACTATTGGTTGAATTCGTACCAAATTAGGTTTATAGATTGCCAGTGACCCAGAATACATGGCATTACATTTTTGGAAAAGTAGATAAAAGTTCAAATTTTAATGAATTGTTTACATCTTTTTTTTCCCCCCATTTACTTACAATGAGCAAGATTTCACATGTCTATAAAAACATCAACTTTGTTTCAGTTTACTTCAAACTTGGCACATATATAACGCAATTGATATTCTGACATCACACACACATAGACATGATGACATCAGCTGGATCGATGCTAAAATAAGCTACAACATGTGAAGGGCAGGGTTTGTTCAATTTATTATGGCCCCAGCTTACATACTTCCATAGTAATACAGTTTACTAATCCTGCAGAATTCAGTGGGTTTAGTTCTATGACTCATATACAGGGGTTGGACAAAATAATGGAAACACCTTCACCTCAAGATGATAATGCCCCAAACCATACAGCTAGAATTGTTAAAGAATGGCATGAGGAACATTCTAATGAGGTGAGCATCTCGTATGGCCAGCACAGTCCCCAGACCTCAACATTATTGAGCATTTATGGTCAGTTTTAGAGATTCAAGTAAGACGTTGATTTCCACCGCCATCGTCTCTAAAAGAGTTGGAGGGTATTCTAACTGAAGAATGGCTCAAAATTCCTTTGGAAACAATTCACAAGTTGTATGAATCAATACCTCGGAGAATTGAGGCTGTAATTGCCGCAAAAGGCGGACCTACACCATATTAAATTATATTTTGTTGATTTTTTAAGGTGTTTCCATTATTTTGTCCAACCCCTGTATAACCCCACTTTAACCTTTTATAGTTCACTCATAGAAAAACTCTGAAATTCAACATTTCAACCTTAGTGTGTTATTGGAGGACATAACAAGAGTTTATTACTGTTGTGAAATTTTTCAAAATGTTTTTTTGTCATGTAGGAAATCAAGGTCAATAAAGTAATCTTATTTGGTTCCTTGCCCAAAAGTGGCAAAAAAAAAAAAAAAATTCCAATAAGTATATATAAAATACAAGAAAAACACATGTAAGGTGAAAGGAACATGTATTTTTAGAACATTAGAACATCATTTTTAAAACATTAGACCAACATAAGTGCTGATCCAGACCCCTGTCCACATCCACATTCTCCCTTTGAACATCATTCCTTACATTAGTACCAGTACTTCATGGTACCAAACAAAGCAGGTCCACTCACTGTTCATGCAGAGGTGGACCTTATAGACCCTCTAGACCACATTGGACCTGAGATTGTTGACTCACTGTCCTCACTGGAACTGTTGCTGTCACTGTCAAAAATAGTCACTTGCCCGATAAAGGATTAATGGGAACTATAGCAGATTGAAAGTAATGTAAGATGTGGAGGCATCTAGCAACAAATTTTTGCATTGCATCACAATGAATACCCCTCACCTCACCCTCTCCAATGGTGGCCACTAAAAATGTAAAAAAAAAAAAAAAGAAAAAATTTGTTATAAACAGTGTTTGGTTTGTACATTGTGTTTTTTACTTAACAGCCACTGGCGACCACAAGCATCTACTGATAAAACATGTTTTAATTATGTTTGGACCACTAATCCTATCCATCCATGTAAATAATTGATGTAAATTGCAGTTGTCATCTTTTCATGGTCATCATATATGACCCATTTGGGTGTTCACAGGCTCTGTAGTTACCATGGAAACACTGTCCTCTTCTACAACACTGAGTCACCAGTAAAACCCATGGAGTTGGATCAATGACAGTGGATGGACACACTGGGTTTCAAGTCATTTTTTTCTTGTTTTCTCTGTTTCTGATATAACCTTTAAGTTTACAATGAGCTTGCATGAACGTCTACATGATCTGTGAATTGAATATAAAAAAATGCATGATTTTCATTGAAAAAAGCAAAATCCGGAGTACAATATAATAAATGGTTAGAAATCACTGTGTTAAGATGTAGAGAAAAATTCAATTGATAGTTGCCACAAAAGTACTTGTAGGTCTTTAAGGGTTAAGGGCAAGTCTTAGTCCTTTATAGTAGGTGACATCAGGTGGATTTTCATCGAAATGTATTGGAAAATTTAACCAAAGTTCCGCAAAAGGAAAGACAAATTCATGTCTAGTGCCATCATTTCTGTTAATAAGAAACAGTACCTCCTCCTCCTGCTCATCATCATTATGGTGTGAACATTGTCAGTAGATGAAATATTTCACATAACAGAATGTTACCTAAGCAACCCTGAGACTGCCTGACCTGAACCAACACCTGCAGCTCTGAATCACATAACTAAATTATTTCAAAGTCTTGCTCCTGTTGTAAAAACCTTTTGTTCAACACTTGTATCTCCAGCTCTTCATACACCATTCACTGCAGTGTTTGCATTTTATGTATTTGTTTGTTTCCTGTTTTAATTCAGTGAGTGTTCCAGGCGCCTTATTGGTCCCCACATAAACAGAATAATTCACTACATCTGTTTCCATTGTACCTATTTGCATTTATGTTTTCTCCATACACCAAGTTTTCCAACTCTTCCAAGCATAAAACTTTTTGGCTATTTTCATATTTTGATATTTCCCCCCAAACAATTTTCAATGTTGCCGCTCAGAGGGAAATATAACTTGCAATGCTTGAAGTCATTGTAAACACAGTGCCACAATATGATGCACTTCATGGAAGAGGATCTGCTTCTATTAACAGGAAACAGAAAAAAAGTATTTATGATTAATCCCTTCAGATATACAAGACTGGGTCCCAGAATGGTTCATTTTAAGGCAGCAAAGACTCAAGAATTCCTTTTTTCAGGTGATTATACATAAATAAAAACAGGCTGGACCTTAATATGTAGATAGTGTCTGGATCATACACTCTTCCATAAATGGGTCAGAAATAATAATGTTAAAATCAGCGTTTTTACGACACTTCTGTCATGCTGAAAATAATCATTTGTATTATATGTTGGTCCATAAAAGAATGATTCCATGTTTATTTGTTTGTTTTTACATTTTTAACAGTTTTAAAATGTTATCACATATATTTTATATATATATATATATATATATATATATATATATATATATATATATATATATTTTTTTTTTTTTTTTTTTTTTTTTTTTTTTTTGAAAGGCAAAGTATACATAGTATATAATATATAGTATTAAAACAGCAATAGAACACTATCAATATCCATTTTGTGAGTAAGTGAGTCCTTTGGTTTTGCTGTAGAATAAAATAAATGAATGAATCAAGGGTTCACATGAAATTCCTTTGAAAATGAATGCGGGTCATTTTGACCCATGGAAGGTTTGGGTAGTATAACAAAAACTGTAATTTCAGCAAACTGACAAAAAAGTAAGAACAAATTTTAAATGGCATGATGTCAGTAACATGTTTTTTGAGGAATACTTAGAATATGAAATAATAACTTTTCATTACAAATATATTGCAAGAAAAAAAACCTCTTTGGGTAATTTTTGACCCACTTATGCATCTAAGAGTTAAGAACAAACACCATGTATGGTCAGGATTTATTTTAACCCTGTAAAGCCTGAACCATTAAATCATTAACAGAAAATTCCAGTTCTTTGAAACTGGAGCCGTTATTGGCCCTTCTGAACAACCAAAAATGCCTTTTTTCAAATATCAATTTCCAGTTTCAATTTCAAGTTTGCATCCTATTTGATACCTCAGGTTTCAATGGTCGAAAATCATTATTTTTGAACAAAAAAAACATCATAAAACACAATCATGTCTAACAAATTGATAATTCTTTTTCAAAATTGGCAAAGTTCTGCCTCCTTCCTCATCAATGAAAATCTTGTGTCACTGGAAAGGCCTCTGGTGAACGAATTCATCCCCCCATGGTGGATTACTGCATGTATCTAATTGTACACATCAGGTTTTTCAAGAAAAAAATACACTGATCATGTAGAGGGCTTCAAAACTCAAGTATCAAATATGCTACATTTGGCGTTATAGGGTTAAGGATATTCAAGTCAATACATCACTTATATGTTACAGAGGAGATCCCCAAACCTGCTTTGGAAAAATACAAATCACCACAAATAACAGACCTTGCAAAAGCAGGCTGTTAGGAATAACCCCAATGATGGTTCTGGTTTATTTATTTGCCCCTGAGGTCTTTCACATAAACCAATTAAAGTACACCTTTGTTTTGTGCCTTTAGCCAGAATGTCTGCTGTGAAAAAGGTCTATTCCCTCATCCCGGGGTTAACCCGATAAACCATGTCATTTCTGGAGTGTGTGTCCACCTAATACTATCCCTTCGACAGGCAGCGCTGCAGCAGGGCACCTATCTCTGTAAAAAGACACTTTGGTGCCCTACTTTCTTCCAAAATAGGTCAGATCAAATCACATAGGCCATAAGCTGCATCTCCACTTACTAATTATAACACCCCTCGTCTCTCTTAAGCTATTTCAACGCAGGCCCTGCTCTGCTGCAACTTGTACATGCTTCTCCTGCTAAATTCTTCATATATTTATATATAAATCAGTAAAGTGTACCCCTGTGTCTAATTTACTGTCGGAGCAGCTGTGGGTGGTCCTGAACAAATGTTTCAGTCTTCTTAGTAACTCGGGAAACTGAAGACGGCTGTGAGGGAGACTGCAGATGGAGAAGATCACTACAGTCGGTCACGATGAATGAAATAAATCAGAGTGTGGGGAGACGTGGGAAGCGCAACTCCTAAATGATACCGATCAATTTGTAACAGGATGAGAACTTTCATGTGCAGCCAGATCCTCAGCTGCTGTTAACGGAACTGATATTTTTACCTTTTCATTCATACATGTATAGAATCCCACAGAAAATCCCGCCAACTGCCACACATAGTTACTGGTTTTTCGTTAAGAGAATGTGTTTTTCCCCACTGAAACGCCACCAGCCGGGATGGTGGTCATTAATCTAAATTGATGTTGTCAATGTTCCATGGATTCATGTCCTTGTTAATATAACAGCTCATGGCTTCAGTTGGGAGGGAGTCCTGAGGCCAGTGGATTTTTCTTGCATTAGCTGATAATGATTGCTAATGGCGCATAACTTTAAACTTTAGGGTGACTCACACCATGTTCATTCTAGTACGTAGACTTTACGATAGCGCTACATGTGTCACAAATTATTATTCTATTTGCAGATTTTTAGGAAATGTTGGACTCCGCTCTGGTTCAACCATCTGACTCTTAGGCTACGTTCAGACTGCAGGCAAATGTGTCACAAATCTGATTTTTTTTTGCCCATATGTGACCTGGTATCCGATCCGTTAAGACAGTTTGAACAGCACAAATTAGATTTTTTCAAATTCGACCCAGGCCATTTCATATGTGGTTCTAAATCTGATACGTATGGGATATTTTGCAATGCAACTTCAGTCTGAACGACCAGGTCGCACTTATCCAACCTTAACGTCACTGAAATGTAACAAACGTAACAATTCTGGCGGGAAAAAACATATTTACTTCAGTAAACACAGTGTGTGTCTTGCGTGGTCAAGTATTACATCATGACCTCTTTTGCACATGTGGGTCACTTCAGGGTCGCATTCAGTTCATACGCAAAACTGATAGAAGTTGCATTTAATGTGTAATATATATGAAGGAGAACACAAAAAAATCAGATGTCACCAAAAATCCGAATTGTGCATTCAGACCTGCTGTCTGAATGTAGCTTAATGCACAATTGGATTTTTTGGTGAAATCCAATTTTGTGTGTGCTCATTCATGTTAATTAATAGCGGATACCTCAGCTTGTACATTAATGTGCCTGGATAGTTCAGTAGGTAACACTACTGACATTCTAATTTAAGTTTAGATCCACTGTGTTCTGTTTAATGTATATGTGTAAATGAGAAGCTGAGGTATAACACTAGCAAAATTTCTGAAACTCCAAAAGAAATAATGGACTGAACGTCCAGTGCATGTAAAACACATCAGATCTGAGTTTTACATTTATTGATTAATAACAGTTTATCAGACTTTTATGTTCATGTAAACAGGATCAATTGTTTGGGTCTAAACACATTCGCTATGGAGCAGTGGCGGCAGCTCATCTTTCAGAGAGGGGAAGCTCATTGTTGGCTTACATCAAAAAAACTGTCAATGTTATTTAAACATAAATTCATCCCTCCGTTCCCATTAGCATTGTCTGCCATCATTTGCACCTGGCTACATAGCTAGTTCACTCCGACCTAGGCAACAATATGACTGATTTAACTATCTACAAAATATATTAAACTCGAACAAGAAATGATTAATTATGTAACTGAACAAGAAATGTTGAAATTATGTTAAATTGAAACAAGGAATACAATGAGTGTGTTTTATTTACAGTGCAAGAAATGAACAAGTAATTTCATAGTGGTTTCTCTCTCTCGATGTCACAGCAACTGTGCGATGGTATTAAACTGAACTGTGTCAGTGAAGAGTAGATCCTCAAAACAGCTGTCAGTCAAATGGGATTCAGCCTTTTGACTGATCCTCCAATCAGCACGTGGGATTCTGGCATCCAGCCCAGCCGAGGCCCGCCCACAGCTCCATCACCCCCAGAGATGCCGAGCATCCGGGACGGACAACATCATGGCATTTATCCAATTACCGTCAGTTTTGAGGCAATGAAAAAAACTGTTCCACTCAGTCCCATTGAGTGCATGGACGCTGAGTGTCTACAGGCAAAGTGCACTGAGCAGAGATCATATGAGAAAAACAGAGCAACGAGAAGAAATGAGAAGTGACAACATCCAGTCTGTTGAGTTGTGATAAAGCTGATTCTGAACGAACTCGTCTGTGAGATGAACGTGTTCTAACACATTTGGTCATCAATGAAATGGTCAACACAAACCGTACATATTTACCATTTAATTTCGTTATTTTAGGGGAGCTGAACATTCCCTTGCAGTCTATGAAATCGCCTCTGCTCTGGAGACTCTAAATGACAGAGTGATGGAATATCACTGAGAAACTGACAAACTTTCCTTTTTAAAGTATGTGTGTGGATTAGTGGTTGTTGAAAACCAGCCATTTAGAGCCCAGGTCTTGGGTCTTAGAGGATTCAGACAGAAATCTGATGACAATGTCTGCCAAATTTGTCAAATCCCATCACTCCTGAGACATCATGTTGAAGACAGTCAGATGGACAGACATAAAACATCATAAATCCAAACCTCACCATCTCTGGCCAATGCTGTGTGTCTTCCAGGATCAGAGACTCCAGACAGAGATGCTCTATAAATACTTAATTGCGAGTAGAATATGTTCAAAGCTTCTTTCACTGATCTACCCTCCTGTGTGGAACAAATACCTTTGTGTACCTTGGTGTAACAGGTCATCAATATTCATTGTGGATCTCCGACACAGTTGGAGAGCGCAGAGTGTGTTTGGAGCTGCTGTTTTCAGATCATTACTGTTCATCAATGTGAACGCTCTCATCATTGTTCCTATACTTATCGTTCTTGATGTGGATGGAACTTTAATCAGCAGCAGAACTTACAGCAGGTTCAGGAGGTTGGAAAGACAGAGCCTCTGAGTTTATGGAGCTTCAGGTGCATTTCCAGCTTGTTTCCACCTTCTTTTTGCGATCAGAAACATGTTTTTCGATTCAGTGGAGTTTCGTGTAGTGTATTCACCGTGGTTTTAGCTCACTGGCTGATAGACAATGAGGTACTGTGAAGGCGTTGTGTCCGTCACCGTTATCGACTTTGTTAGCAATTCTTTAATATCTTCTCCGACGAAACTGCTGGGTCAGATTCATTTCAAATTCTTATGTAGTTTCCTTGGGACCATGTCTACAAAGTTTGCTCACAGTTTTGACAAATTTGTTTCTGACGAATTTTTGACATATTAAACATTTGCCTTTACTTATATGGGCCATATTTTGATGGTTTATAACATGGAAATAGTGATAGATATGAATATAGTTACTACTGAGCACTGATAGGAAGTCATATATGGACTTTTATTTGGGCCCCTGACCTTTAAGGGTCAAACTGAAGGTCACCAGTGTCTACATTTCAGCAATCTTCTCCAAAACTGCTGGTCAGATTCATTTCAAATTGTATTTGCAGTTTCATTGGGACAATGTCTACAAAGTTTATTTAGTTTAGAAAGATTTAGATTTTTACTTTGTCTTTACTCATAATGGTCCTTATTTTAATGGCTTATAACATGGAAATGGTTAATGATATCAATATGCAGTCGCAGAAAAAATTATTAGACCATCAAAAGTCATCAAAAACCATGGTTATGCAATCAAGTACTAACTCCTGTGTGTATTATTCGACTAAAACAGACAGAAAAGAAAACATGGAATGCCTAAAAGCACTGTTTTTGTCAGTACAATGCCATAGATATTGATGTAAGAACTGAAGTGATTTGGTTATTATCAAGAAAACATGAAGATGGATAGATATCAGCTCTGAAGTTAAACTCTTATGAGTTATTTTTGTTGTTATCATTATATTTGTCCAAACAAATGGACCTTTACTTGTACCAGGCATTAAAATGAACAAGAAATTGAAGAAAACAGGGATGGTCTCATAATTTTTCCACGACTGTAGTACCTATTGAGCACTGATCTGAAGTCATACATGGACTTTCATGTAATTAGTTGAGTTCTCCTTCAGTGAAAGTCCCAACCACGTCTATTGGGGAGGTGATCGATCTCCTGCATCCAGACCACAGGACTCTGACATAGAGATAGAACCTGACAACCTCACACATTCATGTGATGTTGGTTCTTAATAGAACATGTCGGTGTGAGATACAGGGACACTGGTCCTATTTTTTAATGCTGGATGGGAAAACTGTCTCTCATCTTTCTACCTGTGAGGAGAAGATTTGTTGTTGCCATCTCTTCCTGCCTCTGTGTCTTTCTTACTTTTTGAACTATACCAGATTATGGAGACGTTGTTTATATGATCAATTCACTGCTGGTGTTTGTCTTTCCTCAATAGCTAGTTGTTGCAAAAAGTGTAGAAAAACACCACATGTATAAACTTGCTGAACTGAGAGAAGACACTCTGTAATGAGGTGATACTTTAAACATTTCCATTAATATTGATTCAACATTTTGACCCCGACAACCCATCTTCAAGTATTTTCCTGAACTTTTCTCGATAATATATACATTTATTCTAAATATATGCAGTGTCTGCTGCTTCATACAGCAGAACAGATCAGTTAAAAATTCCCTTTAGTTTCCTCTATGGAGCTTCACATTCACTTTCTTATTTCCATTTTATTGGATAAAAACCAACATTTCCTGTCTGGCTCGACTGATTATATCAAAGAAATCCAAATGTATGTAATATCTAACTTAACCTTATCAATACACAAAAAATAGAACAAATTCTTCTGATCTCACTTGGAGCAGCAAGTTAACTTTAATAATTTACTTTTTAAAGAATTCAGGGTAATATTGAAGTATAATGTATATCCATATTTGCGCTGATTCATGTAGTTAAATAGCATATTGTGCAATTTGTGAGTTAACAAGAAACTACAAGTTTAGGGTCAAAAAGAAAGGATTTCTATCAATATTACCTCCGCCAAGGAGGTTATGTTTTCATCAGGGTCTGTTTGTTTTTTTGTCTGTTAGCAAGATAACTCAAATAGTAATGGATGGATTTGGATGAAATTTTCAGGAAATGTTGATACTGGCACAAAGAACAAATGATTAAATTTTGGTGGTGATGGGGGGGGGTGTCATGACTGATCTGCCTTGGCGGGGGTCTGCGCTCTCCGACTGCTTTTCTTGTTTAGGATTGTTACAGTCATTTGGCTTTGATTGGACCCATTTTTATCCAAGAGGGAATAGGTTCACAAATACCACTGAGTTATCTGGATCTGAACTGATCTCAGATGGAGCAAAAGACAATTGAAATGTGTTCTGTGGTAAAACGAGTTTATGATTCAGCTGATTTTTTTGGGGGGGAAAGCAGATATTAGGTTTTGTGTTCTTTTGTGGAAATTTTATGGCCGCAGGTGGGAGACATCTCTGGTTTCTTTGATGTTCTTCCACAACTGTACTCTGAAAGTTGAATTTATATCTCTGTACTTCCATCTACGTGGTGGAGCGTCATCAAGTAAAGGTCACACACAACTAGGGATGTCCCGATCTGATCTACAGATTGGTACTGGCTGCCAATCTGGCATTTTTTAGAAGATCGGATCAGATTTAGTCATGAGATCGGGTCGATCCGGGCCTGGTTCGGGAAGTGGGGGGGGGGGGGGGCAAAAATCCTGCCCCCTAAAATTAAATTTTCCAGAGGTAGGGAAAATCTGCACAACAGCGGGGGGCTTAGAGGAACAAGTAAAGCATCTGAGTTTCACTTTCACTTTGCACTTGTACTCTGGTTGTGATGTGCGAGTCTGTTTGTTTTTTCAACCTGTGGGGCTTTTGTGGAATTATTTGACCTGAGCCAACCCGCCCCACAAATAAACTGACGTTCTTTTGACCCAACCCAACCCGCTAAGAACCTGCTTCACATCACTAACACACGGCACCGAATGCACCCCCATATAATACTTTGACGGACCTGTCCATAGACACACTACAGCAGTAGCAAATATAAAGTTCTAATTTGTCCCACAGTATGAATTTGGAAAGTGCTAAATCAGGGGTGTCAAACTCATTTTAGTTCAGGGGCCACATTCAGCTAAATTTGATCTGCAGTGGGCTGAACCAGTAAATAATAACATTATTATATATAAATAATGTCAACTCTAAATTTTCTCTATGTTTTACAGTGAAAAAAGTCAAATTAAACGATGAAAATGTTTACATCTACCAACTATCCTCTCAGACAATGTGAATAACATGAACAAACTGAAAAAAATATGTTTAATTTTAACAATATTCTGCCTCACTTTATCATTTCCACATGTTCATTATAATGTACAGATCACAGTGGATCTACAAACACACAAAAACATTTAATATCAGGTAAAATATTGTTCAAATTTTACTTACTTGTCTTAAAATATTTCAGGTTGTTCCTATTTGTTCAGGTTATTCACATTTTTTTTGTGAAATTATACTTTGTTTTAGTGTAAATACATGAAAATATTTACATTTACAAAGAGAGAAATTTGAAGTTGTGAGTATTTATATGTTATTATGATAGTATTTTACTGGTCTGATCCACTTTAGATCATTTTGGTCTAAAGGTGGAACCTGAAATAAAAGGATTGTTAATACCTTCAGTGTAATTTTTGCATTTGACAACTTCATCCCAGGGGCCGGAATAGAATCTTTGGAGGGCCGGATTTGGCCCCCGGGCCGCATGTTTGACACCTGTGTGCTAAATGATACCAAAGTTATTAAGAGTCAAAAGTGTCATACTTGTTTTAGTTCAGGTTCCACATTCAGCCCAGTTGTGACCTCAAGTGAAATAATACCATAACAACCTATAAAAAATAATGACTCCAACTTTAAATCAAAGTTTCATTGTAAAAAGTCCATATCAAATGGGTATTGGATCAGTATCGGCAAAAATTAATCTCCCAAAAAATCGGATTTGAATCGGAAGCAAAAAAAATCCAGATCGGGACATCACTACTCAGAACCAAAGACAGATCGAGCAGAATTTGAGTTGCATACTCCATGCTCTGTCCTAAGATTTGTGTGTTTCTTTCATTGTGAAGTCATTGGTAATTTAAATTATATAATAGTTTCCACAACACTGGTTTTCTGCTATTCAAAAGCATCATTCAGTCTTTATTTAGCCTACTAATTAACATTTCCAATCAGTTAAATTACACCGTGGATTTTGTGGATGATCACATGGTCAGAAATGACAGATAAAACACTTCTGAAGCATCGTGTGATGTTTTTATTTTACATTATATCTTAGAAAACAGATGAAATGTTGTGACTGCTGTTTGCTCAGTGTTTTAGCCCTACAGTGATCACCAGACACTGTTTATTTCTGCAATAATAACACTCCACTTTACTACTGAGAGAAACTATGTTCAATAAAAGGCAAATTAAGTCTCTTATAATTACTGTATCTGCTGTTTTATAACCAGGAAAATGAAAAGGAAAGCCCTTGGTGGGTTCTAGAATCCAAATCCAGCCAGTATTCTCCTCACTTCCACAGTTCTTCTACTTTTATTTAGATTTAATGAATGGAGGAGTGTTTTTTTGTGACCTTTGAGTTACAGAGTCAGTTAAGTTCATATTACACTTCACTTTGATGATGATGATGAGGAGGCAGAATTGCATGTATCGTTTATTAAAGGGTATCTTTTATTAACCCTTTTGCCCTCCTCAAATTCGCTGCCCTCTGGTTACTTTCACCTCCCCTGGGTGTCATATGGCCCCATAATATAACAAAAATAAGTAAATAATTTCATGCATTAACCTACAATGGGAAAATGGTTGAAGATGGTGGAATACAGTAAAAATGCCAAACATCACTAGTTTTCTTCAAAATAAAATGTTGACATTAGAGAATGTATGGTTATACAGTGTAACAGCAGTGAGATTAAAAAATGTGGTTATAATGGAAGTCAATGGGACATTTTATCCACGTGGATAACCAGAGGGAGTATCTGACACTACAGCAAAAATACTAATCCAATCAGTTTGTGGTTTTTAGTTTTTAGTGTTGTTTGTAGTGTAGTTGTGATTTCTATTGTGGAGCTCCAGATGTTTTCGTGTCGTGTTTGTTGTTGCTGTGGTCATAATTCCCACAATGCACGTCCCGACAAATTTGCGAAAATGCCTGAGGTGCCTACCGATGTTCTGTCGACTTGAGCTGCTCTGTCGAAGTAAGCTACCAGTAGCGTAAATCAACAGCGACATCTACCGATTGACACTAACCCATTAAAACATGCTACCTTATGTTTCCACACGCCTATTTGAAAAAGAAATAATACAGGGTGACACAAAAAAACAGGAACTTTTTAACAATCCAATAAAACCAAGAGTGATGGAAGAAAAATATTTTATTCATAGTAATTGAAACCTTAAAACATGCCATTTAAGAAACAATGAGTACTTTTAAAAAGTACTCGTATCGGTACTCGGTATTGGCAAGTACTCAAATGTAAGTACTCGTACTCGTACTCGGTCTGGAAAAAAGTGGTATCGGTGCATCCCTATTATTTACTTATTTATACGAATATGAGTAAAGGAAGCTCATTTGGACAGACTTATAACTTCTACTAAATAAAGCTCCCACTATAGAAGCACCATTTTTTACTTATTCATAACCTGATTCGCACAAGTGTGGATAGTTACAGGAATAGTTAACATAGATTTTGTCACTCAAATGGAAGGCTACCATTTAATAATCTAAATGCCGTTAATACCCAGGTGACCCATAAACTTAACGCTGATATGTGCCAATGTCAACTTCCTTATGCCATCTTCATGTAACGTCAGTCATGTATGTCAATCTTTCGTGCACATGTAATTAAATGCATACATACATACTGGTCAAATGGCACTATAAAAGAAATATACTTTCAAAATATTACTCACCAACAACTAGGGGTGTATGAAAATATTGGTTCTGCAATATATCGCAATACTTCGTTTCACAATACTGTATTGATATTAAAAATGTCTTTATCGATATTTTTAGGTATTTATTATGCAGATATTGTGGAGGTTGATTTTTGTTTTTCTCTTTCGTTTATAATTTATTATTATTTAACACTTTTTTTTATTAAGTAACGTTAGTTCCTTTGTTGAAATTGCGCAAAAATAATGTTATGATATTAGTTATGAACTCATAAAATATGAATATTTGAACAGGATCTTAAACTGTAATGTCTGTAAAATATGATTTCAGTTTTAGCACAGGAAAATTTTGTGATATAACATTAGATCCTGTTCTGATCAAACAAAAATGTGTTTAGTATTTGTGCATATATCTGGTGCAATTTAATTCTTCAAGGAAATAATCAGTTAAAAAAAAAAGAAACAAACAAAAAATTGCCTTTTTTAACAGTATCATGATACATCGTGATATATTGTATCGTGATCCTAGTATTGTGATTTGTATCATATTGCCAGATTCTTGCCGATACACACCCCTACTAACAAAGCGATTGTCGAAGTCAACTCCACTTCTGACTGGGGTAGCTCATATCGATGGGCATTTAAACAGTGAAAATGCTTGGGGGTCATACGTATGCATGCACATGCTCAGTTTTTTATGTGATTGCCATAATGGCCATGAGCATTAAAAAATAAACAGTTAACTTGTATACTGCCCTATGGGACCTTTTTTTTTTTTTTTTTTTTTTTACTTGTGTTGGGAAGGGAGTGATTCCATTGTGTGTTGTCCTGTATTGTGGAATTTTATTGGGGTGGCATCTGGTGGTGCTGTTTCTGTGTATGTGTTTTTCTGTATGTGCTTCTGTGTTTATGATCCCTGCTGCACACCCAGTTTCCTTCCCTAAGGATAAATAAAGTTGAATGTTGAAGTTAGCGCTAGGTAGCTCAACTTGACAGGTAGGGTGGCTCAACAGGACACCGGCTCTGTTTGTAAGCAAATGGTTTGTTTATGGTGGAGTACACTTGGAAATTGTTCACTGTGAGGGAAAAGATTCAGGTGAGTAATCACAGAAAGACTCACGGATTACTTACGGATACAGATCTGAAGAAAAATTGGTGATGAAAGTCTCCCGCAGCTATAAGGGTTTAAAGTAGGGATGCACCGATGCCACTTTTTTCCAGACCGAGTAAGAGTATGAGTACGAATACGAGTACTTACATTTGAGTACTTGCCAATACCGAGTACCGATACGAATACTTAATAATCCCATTCCAGTTCTTAGTTCCTTTTGTAAATGTGCTTTATTGTCGTTGTCATTAGTCTGACTGGAACAAAGTGCTGCTACTGACATTTAATGTGTTGGAATGAGCGTTTCTCAATTAATCCACCAGGGGGCGCCACTCTGAATTAACCATACTGGACAAATACCACAAAGAAGAGTAAAGTTTTTTTTTTTTTGAGAAGAAGAAGAGGACAGTCAGTAATAACAAACATGGAGACGACAGAGGCAACACTAATGTGATACTAATATTGCAGCGTTTTTGTTGGTAAGGTTTAAAAGCTTAGCTTCAGCAGGAAGAGAAAAGAGAAATGAGTGATAAGTTTAGTTTTCACTTCCGCTGGTGGTGGTCCACACCACTCCGTACTCCCGGTGGTATTCTCTGTCTCCACCAGCACCCGGAAAACGGATGGAATGTATGCAGAGGACAGACAGAACGCTGCGTATGTATCTGTCTGTGTCTGTAACGTTACTTGCAGTCAGCGTTACTTTTATCACCGTCACTTATTTTGAAAAATCTCCACACTCTTCATACTCCACACACATTATTCCACCACCTCGTACCTGCTGCACTGAACTGTGAATGTCACACGGCCGTAAGTGGTATCGGTGCATTTGTATCGGATTACTTTTACAAGTACGAGTACACACACTGAGTATCGGAGCCGATGCCCGATACTGGTATCGGTATCGGAGCATCCCTAGTTTAAAGGATCCCATTCACTTTCGTACATCAGTTTTGCCTGTATTTTCTTTATCACCTCTAACAGTACCAGTTGTCTATATGTTGTTTTATATTCTCACACATTCCCTATCCAGTGCCAGTAGAATATGCTGCCACGCTGCCTTTAGGAAAATTGTAAGTCTCTAACATCATGCTTGGAGAAAGAGCCACAAAGAGCAATAATGTGCACCACACCTTCCCACTTATATGCAGCACTCTAAGCTCAGACACAGTCATTAAGATGCAGTGCGGTGGAGAGACGGCTGACAGTATAATGCCTTATCTCGCTTGACGTTCCGCAGACTCAATCCTGAGAATGGTTGTGATGAGTTCTTGGGGCAGGGGCAAAATGCCAGCTGTGTTCAGCGTTACCGGACGAGGCCTGATTCCATTTGCGCGGACGGCTGTTTTGTATTGAGAGTGCTTCTCGGCATGGTAATGAGTGTGATTGTGTAAAACCCTGTATCTAGGTAAATGTGTCAGAGGTGGGAGACATCCTTTTTGTTTCCACTCTCATCCCCAGACCGGAGGAGAGGCTCATTATACAACCTCGCTATTGGTTGTTGACTCCCACGCATTCAGTCACTCTGCAGCTACACACACACACACACACACATACACATATGCACATATATATATATATTTATACATACACACACAGACACATGGACATTTCTTAAAGCATCTGCACAGAGTGTAGGCGTCAAGCAGATTTTCAGGTGCAGTTTTTGCTGTTGTTATTGTCTCTGTGCTGACAGTAGAGGCAGACGATGTGGGAGCTGAAAGACCCAACAGCTGCCACACTTCCCCACTTCAGTTTATTATGGTCACACAGAACCTGAACATGTATGAGAGACCTGCAGAAATGTGCATCCTAACATTCCATGGCACATTGGTTCAGTCTGAAACCAGGCAAGGATCCATTATCAGTCAGAGAATGTCCTGTTGAACACATGCTGCTTTAATCTAGACATTAATGTTGTGTATTGTCATCCAGGTGGTACTTTTACATGTTTGTAGAATTAATATTTACCATCATGATAAGATAAGATAAGATAAGATAAGATATAATAAAATAAGATAAGGTAAGATAAGATTAGATAAAATAAGGTAAGATAAGGTAGGATAGGGTAGGATACAATAAGGTAGGGTAAGATAAGATAAGATAAAATATGATAAAGTAAGCTAAGGTAAGATAAGATAAAATAGGATAAGATAAGATAGGGTAAGATGAGATGAAATATGATAAAATAAGCTAAGATAAGATAAAATAGGGTAAGATAAGATAAAATAAGGTATGATACAATAAGCTAAGATAAAATAGGATAAGATTAGATAAAATAGGGTAAGATAAGATAAGATTTTATTGATCCCACCATGGGGAAAGTTCGCAGTTGATGGCAGCAAATACAAAAAGTGCAAAGGAGACAGAAAACTGAAAATATACATTTATGAAACATAAAAAATAAAGAGAAAAAATAAATCTACAATTTATATAAGTATTTCTATAAAATTAGGGTTAAACTGAAATATTATAGACATATTTACATGGATTGGACACCACAGTCCAGACCTGAACCACACTGAGAATCTTTGGGATATGACAGAGAACACTTTACACTTTGGTCCAACTCTCCATCATCAGTTTCCTCTTGGTGAAAATTTAATCCAATTATGGACAGAAATAAATGTTGTGACATTTATTGTGACATTTCATAAGTGCAGTGCAGTATAAATGATGCTTTGGTGAATGTGTCCAGTGATAAAAGCTGTTACAGACACCGATTAGCCCACAGTTTTTCCTTCTGGTATAGGATCTTGGCCACAGGTTGTTGGGGGTCATTGGCTGCACCTGCCATGGTTCCCTCACCTGGCTGTAATTATTCAGGTGGTCTCTAAAAGGAGCTGGAGTTCCCCGGTTCAGTTGGCTGTGTTCTGTCCAGACCTCTACATTACCTCTTGGTTTTCTGACGTTGCATCTGCGCTTAGTTTTCGATTGGCCATTTTCCATCCCTTTTGTCCTCCCTCCTCCCATTCTGACCAGTGACTCCCACTTCCACAGTATTGTTTAAAGTCCACCTTTTCAATTTTTGTAAGCTGGTGATAGACTTAGTGGGTGTCTGAATTTCATTTTTCAGTTGTCTTTTAGAACCCCTTTTCTGGTTCTACTCCTTTTTCTTGCATGGCACCGGTAGGTAAATCCGACATTGATATAATTCAGCCACTGGGACAACATTCAAAGTGCACAATTCCACAGGACCAGAGCACTACACTGACAAGTCACACAGCACACTACCGCATCTATCTAACATGTAGCTCCGCCCACCTTCTCCAGCCTCCAGAGCAAAGAACACCATAAAACAACATATAGAGTATTTAGGACAATAATTCCTATTCTATACTATATACTGTCACTAATTTGTCGTTTCTTACATCGATTGCCACAGTACTGTGGTAGCAAAATGCACAAAAGAATGCACTGAAGTATACGCCATATATCACCACAGTACTGTGGCAACAAGAGGATATGAGTAAAAAAAAAGAAAGAAAAAAAACAAGAGGTGAATGAGTTCATTGTAACAGTATCCCTGATTAGCTCTAGTATAAATGCTAACATTCGATTGGTTTGTGGCAATAAACAAACTGATATTTTGTGCCACAGTACTGTAGCAGTAGCCATTGCCTTATTTTTTATCTAACCCTTGTTATACAACATAAATCTCCAGTATTGTTATTAATAGATTTTTACACTAAACCACACTGTTTCACATGTAAAATGACTAATACTGAGGTTACAATGACTAACATGCCACAGATGAATGTCTAATCAGCCTGAATACATAACATCAGCAGTGCATTTTCTTGGTTTAGTAATAGCTCATTAGACAGTGAGGGGGCACAATTTGAGACCACAAAATATGAAATCCTACTGATTGTTTTACCCAGAGTTAATAAAGGAGAGAAAGGAAGGTGATTAAAACAGCAGATGCTTGGGAAGAAAAAATAGCTTGTAGTCTCATTTCATAAATTGTACTGTAAAATACATTATTTAATATACTCTCCTGGGCAGAAAAATACTAATTTATAAGACTGACACCCAAAGTTCATGGTAGGAAACGGTGAAAAAAAAAAAAAAAAAAAAAAATGCAATCGCAAAAGCCAATAACTCACCAGTTGGATCCTGTTGAAAAATCCAGTACAAAACTATAGTGCAGATAAAAAAAATTAAAAGATAAAGAAGGATAATGATGATACTGAACTCTGGACATGCTCTGGGCTGGTGTTTGGACTAGAGACTGCCGTTCAATAACACTCATGACCGATGGTAATCACAAGGTCTTGAACTTTGGAATTTGCTGTTATTTAAAGGAGAAAAAAGAGCTAGAAGTCAATAAACTGCAGGAGTAAAGATCCTCCTCAGTCAGTTTTGCTGAGATTAAAATAATTCCTGGAATGTTTAGTTCCTCTTAAAAGTGTGCAAAGAAACTGTATTTTCTACCACAGTCATTTACAGTTGTGTATCTAACCATGTCTTGTTTATTTCAAATAGTTTTACTGTAACACACTCCCTAATCAAAACACATGTACAAATTTCTGGGATTTTTGGTAATATTGGTGGTTGTAGAAAACACCAGACTGCTGCATTTCAGTTGTGCACATGTCAGTTAATGTTGGAGTTTCAAGGGTTGAAGAGCATGACGTGTACAGCATTCACCTTTGGGTTGAAAACAGAACTCCAACATTGGTCTCCTGTGTTAAAGTCCACAAAGTCTGTTGATCCATATCATCCCTAGTCGCCTCTTTTATTTTTTCAACTGCATTTACTCAAACACAGCCTGTTTTGGAGCAGCTTCAACAAATTGACCCATTTTATCATTTTACTTGTAGGATTTTCTAGCAGAGTGAAAGTAAAACTGAAAGACAGGCCGAGTGTTTTTTACTCCACAGCTCAGTGACTCTTACTGGTCACTTATTGTTGAGGATGTCACAGTTTGGCCCAGTTTTTTTAAGCAAGTGGATCAGCTGAATGTAGTTGTTGAAATGAAATTCACAGATTTTGTTGCTAAAGGTAGGACTGACATTGAAATGTTGATGCTTCAGATCAATCATGGCGCACCAAAAACCCTGATTTTGTTTGTAAGACTTTTTAAATCTGTGTCATTATGCTCAGAGTCAAACGTGACCTTTAACCCCTTGTATCAGGGCTCAGCGGGACCACAGAGCAGAACAATATATAACTGGACACTCATGTTAGGGATGGGAATCGAGAACCAGTTCTTTTTGAGAACCAGTTCCCAGTAGCTCGATTCTTTGGAATCGTTTGCCTGCCTGCTTAACGATTCTGCTCATCGATTCCGCCTTCGTTGTGCATGCACGATGACGTCACGCATACGTTTCATTGTTTTGGTCAGAACGTAGCCAACATGGTATTGAGGCAGAAACGGTCTAAAAAGACGACACCAGGTCCACTTGCTTGGAACACTGTCAAAGCTTCCATGTCTTCAAAAGGGTGGAATCCCTCCAATATGCTCAAACATTTGTCCACAGCATGTGATTTATTTACAGAAATGTCACCTGTTTGATACGCTACTTAGTGATGCTTGTGAATGTAGTGGCAGAGTGAATGCCACGCCCAGTTCCAGTTCAGGCAACAAACGTCATACCCAAATATAAGTTTCTGAAGGTAGGGGAAAGGAAATGAGGTGCACAACAACGGGAGACAAGCTGAGCCGAGTCGAACTGGTTCCACGTAGTAGAAATGCAGCAACAGAGGAATTAGTAAAGAGTCTTTAGTTTCGTTTTCACTGCACCCCCCCGAACCGGGCCATGCATCATCTGTTCTTATTTTTTGTACATACTGTATATGTTATTTTTTCTGTGCAGATGGAAATATAAAAGACAGTTAATGCAAACACACCTGTTTGGACTCTTTTATTCCCTCATCCAATGAGAATCGATAAGAGAATCAGATCGATAAGCAAAATTGAAAATGGAATCAGAATTGTTAAATTCTTAACGATTCCCATCCCTACTCACTGTAACTGTCCAAATCTGACAAAAAAATAAATAAATAAATTGGACCAAAGGGGCTGTATCTCATTGGCATGTTCTATCAAGTATCGATACCAAGTTGAGTTTGGGAGGTTGTCAGGTTCTGTCTCTATGTTCGAGTCCTGTGGTCTGGATATAGGAGATCAATCTCCCAATAGACGTTGGTGGTACTATCACTGGAGGAGAACTCACCTAATTAAATTAAAGTCCATATATGACTTCCTATCAGTGTTCAACAGTAACTATATTGATATCTCCTAACAATTTCCATGTTATAAGCCATCAAAATATGGCTCATTATAAGTAAAGGTACCCTTCGAATATATCAAAAATTCATCAAAAAGTCTAAATTTCTCAAAATTGTGATCCAACTTTGTAGACATGGTCCCAAGAAAACTACATAAAAAATGAGAAATGAATCCGACCAGTGGTCTTGGAGATGATTGTTGAAATAAAGACATTGGTGACTTTGAGTTTGATCCTTCAAGGTCAAAGGTCATAGTCCCAAATGAAAGTGCATATATGACTTTCTATCAATGCTCGATAGTAACTATATCAATATCTCAAACCATTTTCATGTTATAAATCATTAAAATATGGACCATTATAAGTAAAGGCAAATTTCTGATATTTCAAAAAAAAATCTAAATTTCTCAAAACTAAACAGACTTTGTAGGCATTGTCCCAAGGAAGTTACACATACAACTTTAACTGAATCCAACCAGTTTCACCAGAAGATATTTGAAGAAATTGCTGATGATGATGTCGGACACAGCACCCTCACAATAGCTCATGGCCAATCAGGCGGTGAGCTAATGACATGAAATCAGGACGTAAGAATCAATTAAGGCTCTCAAAAGCTCTGACTCTTCAAAGTAATGAGACCCACAAGTTGCAGGGAAAACGCTAGCTTTGACTTGAAGAAGCTCCAAATGTGAGAGTCGGATATTTTGAGTATTTTTAAAGACCATACCAAATAGCTTCTATGACACAACAGCCAAGTGTGCCTCAGAACTCTCACAATAGGCAGATCTAAAGATAGTCAGTAGAAATGGTAAAGGAACTGCACTTATGATGGTCTTTTCTACACATTCAAGAGGTTCAATATTCTGTAAGGACACGAAAACATGGGGACAAAAGCTCTATTTCCTCAGCCAAAGGACAACTGTTTTTTTGGTTGTTTTTTTTTAGGATTTTAAAGCTGTAGTTTGTTTGCTCTGATCAGTTTTCCTCATAGTTTGGGTTACTTTAACACAAATATGCAAGCAAACTAAGATGCCTCTTCATCTGTTGGTTAGCTGTGTCTCAGGTGGAGAAGGCAAATAATACAGGAAAACGGTCCTGAAGGCCAGACAAAATATATCAGGGAGACGATGTACTCTACTGAGGCCGGAGACTGAAAATGATCTTGAGTGAGTCTCCGACAGCACTTTCTGGCAATTGTTGATGTCTATTCCAAACCTTGTGTTATTCCCATTTAGTGGTGACAGAGAAAACATGGAGGAACCTTGTCTTCCCACAGTTCTGAGCAATTTAGAGCTTCTTTTGTCCAGTTTACCTGAATGAAAAATCAGAGACTAGACAAGAAAAGTGCATCTTACAAGTGAAACCGTAGCCTGTATCTAGTGTGGCTCATATCAGCGGATGTACTTATCTTAAAAATGCTCCACTCTCGCATCATCGTCTAAAGCAGGGGTGTCCAATCCCAACCCTCGAGGGCCGGTATCCTGCATGTTTTAGATGTTTCCCTCTTCCAGTACACCTGATGGTCATTATCAGTCTTCTGCAGAGCTTGATGATAGGCTTATCATTTGAATCAGGTTTGTTGGTAGAGGAATACATCTAAAACATGCAGGATACCGGCTGTCAAGGACCAGGATTGGACACCCCTGGTCTAAAGAATTGAAAATGTAAAAGTTTGTTTTTTGTCATAGTGTAGAGTTTACGTCACACACATACGCCAGTACAGGAAAACATCATGTTGGATTATTTATTTTAATCTAACGTGGTGTTAAGTAATAACTCCACCTCCCCGTTTGTCCAGACAAAATAGTCAGTTTTGGTGCGATGCTTCGCTATGTTCCATTTCCTGTTTTGTGATTGTATTTCGTGCTAGGAGAGAACAGGAAGAGAAGTCGCAAGGTTCTACGCAGGCACTTGGTCTTGGTGGTGTGGTGAGCTAACCTGGCGTGCATACGACATTGAAAATAGGAAGTTTGACACACTTTTGCGTATCCATCCTGCATGCAGATTTTTCCCCTTAAACGTGGAATTAAGTGAGAACTCAACGTCACTTTTGTGTTTTCGGTTCCGATTCGGATCCATCTAAACGTTGCCTTGGAGATATTGACCCTTTGTCGTAATGAAGCTCTGCAACTGTTGTAAATGACCTTCATATCATCTTTACTGGTGAAATACAATCATACTTTGTAGCCCTTTTGAACCAAAATGTGTAATGACATGTGATTAATATGATATGATGACGTCGTTAAGCAAACCGGCTAACGGTTCCAAGGAATGAACTACTGGGAACCAGTTCTCTATAAAAACCGGTTCTCAATTCCCATCCCTGGACAGTCTGGACTCATCAGACCACATGACCATTTTCCATTGAAAGTCCGTCTTTGTTCTCTCTACAAACTGATGTGGTTTTAGAAATAAGATGCTCACTGCATCAGTTAAAGAACATGTTGCAGATGAAACCCAAATCACTACAGTATTTATCCAATGGAAGGATCTGAATTATTTGCTGATCTTTACTACATATATACTATGTGTGTGTATATATGGCACTTGAAAATGCTTTTAGCCTTTTGTAAAATAGTTAAAGGAATTGGAAATGCTTTATTCAATAAATTACTTAATTACTTTATTGTTTCCATCCCAGCCAGCCATGTCCATGTGGGGCCCCAGAAGGTTACAATTGGGTTGCATATAAGGGTCCCACTGTGGTTTTGTCTGCAGTTTCCATGTGGCCCCACATGTGTTTGCCCATATCAGAATCAGATCTAAATTCAGAATTAGAATCAGAATCTCGTTATTGTCATTGTACCAAGTACAACGAAATTGAGGCAAAGCTCTCAGGTTCAGTCCAAGAATTTACAGACAGACAACAAATATCAGTAAAACAACAACACATATCAGTAAAAGGCACAGTTATTTACATTCAAAAAAAAAAAAAAAGTATTGCAAACTAACATATTTGTAAGACATCGGATTTAAGTACTGCAAATAACATGAGAAGTAGTGCAAATGACATGAAAGATAAATATCGTGGGATAAACAGTGTGAAGAATAAATAATATGATAGTCAGATCTCTGATCCTGATATGGTCAATCACATGTGGGGCCACCATGGAAACTGTGGACAAACCCAAATGGGACCCCTATACGCAGCCCAAATGTAACCCTTCTGGGGCCCACATGGACATGCTGGCTGGGATGAAGCACGAAACTACAGGTTATTGTAGCAACAGGTCATGAGAACTGAAGAGACCACAATTATTCCTTGGTCTTATAAACAGAATGAGTTGTTTTTTCCTAGTGCAACATTAGGATATAGTCAACTGTGTCACTGCTGTGGTTCAGTCAAATGTTATATATGTATTCAAGGCAGAGGAACAGCTCAAATAGACAAAGCCAGCTTATGCACCATTTCATTTGGAAACAGAAACAAAATGCTCTGTTCATTTTATTCATGCCAAACCTGTTTATGTAAATGCACTTAATTAGCATTTTCAATTTTCTTTTTGTCAAACTTTTTTAATTACTTGAAAGTTGCATGTCATTTTGTGGGAACGCAGCTACAGTCTGTGCTTTTCATTTCATAAGGAAGTAAGTATTCAGTGTGTGCATGAGAGACGATGGTCAGCTGATTCGGATTGATCCGTCAACAGGACACAGTCTGCTTCAGCTTTGATTTAATACTGTGACAACACTGTCTCAGATTAGTGTGAAAAGCTGATGGTTTTGTAACACTACTAATATGATGTATTTAGGTTTGCATGGAAAGTATAAACCAGGGTGTCAAAGTCATGTTAGTTCAGGTTCCATATTCAGCCCAATGAGATCAAAAAATGGGTCAGTAAAATAATAACACAATAACCTATAAATAATTAACTCTAAAATTTTATCTGTATATTAGAGTTGGAAAAAAGTACAATTATAATGTTAAAATGTTTAAATCTACAATTATTTCAAAAAATGTGACATATTGACTATTGATTATTAATCTTTTAGGAACCAGTTTAGTTTTTTTTTCCCAAAAAATATTCAATTTGGTATCAAGATTTTAAAAAAGCTGTACCTTAGAAGTGGTTTGAGATAAAATCATATTGTAAATGACAAATATTGGAAATGACCCAAAGTTTATGATGGCAAATGTACTCATCTAATTTGCATATTGTGACGTCACACAGTGGCGACCATATTGGATTGCGTAACTGTTAGTAAAATTGAAATCTGACCATATTTACATTTTAATTTGAATTTTTTTTTATTTTTTTGTCATCTTATCCTTAAAATAAATTAACTTAAACATTAGTAGAAAGTAGAATGCTGTAATTTTTTGTAACTTGAAGTACCCAGTGTAATTTTTGCATTTCACAAATTCATCCCATGGTCCAGATTGGACCCTTTGGTGGCCCGGTTTAGGCCTACGGGCCATATGTTTGACACCCCTGGTCTACAGTGTCTTTCAATCACCAATCAAAACACTTTGTTAACACTTTACAGATAAACTGCAGGGATTACACATATCTTACTGTAACTGTAAGGGAGAACAAAAACAAGTGTTTCTTGGCAGGATGTGAGCTCCGCTGGCATAAACCTCAGTCCACCTGTCCAACGGCACATTCAGGCTGAAGTTAATGTGGAACATTCACCCGTGTGTACGTGTAATGAGATATCAAAAAGCAAACCAGAGTCCAACTACAGCTTTGCTAAATGAATTAGTATTCCGGCTTTAGCTAACATCGTGTTGAAACTGGTAAAATAACCTGCAATTATTCATGAAGCTAAAAGTCTCTTCCTCTGCAGCTGCGATTTCAATCAATATTTCTATTTGTGGGACAGGAGCCAAATACCCGACAGTCAGATCCAAGTGTCTCAGTCGAATCCACAAACTTGCACAACAGGGTTAATGTGTTGTACATCTGATCAAAACCCAAATGACACGGGACTCATATCGGTCTGTGTTTCACTAGTGCCGTGTGCGAGTTCTAAACACATGTAAGAACATCAAATCCGACTCATAATGCATTAAACATTAAGGAATTAGAGGATCAAATATCAACATGCAAATGGAAACATATGGCCAAAGGCAGTGGGGGTCATGGAAGTTGGAAGACTGATTATAAAAAGTTAGAAGTTTGGGGAAAGTGAAGACATGGCACCAGTTCTCAGGTATTCGAGTATCACCTATATCACCTTCTAATGTGGAAAAAATAGACAAACAAATACCAATACAAAAAAAAAAGTGACTGATTCCTATCAGTGAAATCATCTATGGAAAATGGAAGTACTACTAGCCACATGATCTGGAGCTACAACCCCAAAGAAGTCGGTGTAGTATTGAAAATTCCTACACCCTAAAAGTAGCAGTGATATTAAAATGTAGTTTGACTAGTATTTCATTGTAGACCAGGGGTGTCAAACATGCGGTCCATGGGCCAAATCCGGCCCACCAAAGGGTCCAATCTGGCCCATGGGATGAAAGTGCAGAAATTACACTGAAAATATTAACAGTCAAGGTTGTCCAAATCATTTTAGTTTAAGTTCCACATACAGACCAATGTGATCTCAAGTAAAATAACTCAAATAACATAATAACCAATAAATAATGACAACTACAAATTTTCTTCTTGAAAAATTATGTGTAAAAAATAGCATTACACTATGAAAATTAGCTCGTAGGCCTAGAAACAGTTTGGAAAACAATGATGATGTTGATGATGATGATTATGAAGTTTATTTATTTATAGAGCACTTTTTGCAGAAAGATTTCATAAATTGCTTTACAATAAAATCAGAAGTAAAATACATGGGCACAAAACAAAAACAAAAAAAAACACACACACACAGGTACATACAGACACAGGCATAAAAATATAAAACCAAATGGTAATCAAACTCACCCCTAACTAAATAAGTCACACTGTCATTTAACATTATTCAGCAGTGAACATATAAGAATCATATTAATAACAAATAAGAAATACTCATAGCCCTACCTGCAATGCAACTCCGTGTAGATACAATAATAAACTTGATTCCTTGACCTGGAATGTCTAGTTCTATTCATTTTCAAAACAAACAAAAAAAAACCCTTTGTACTATATGAAATATATTTAAGCTATAAATGTGAGTAATTATTATTGAATTCAAATTTTTTTGTTTTTGCAGAAAAGTTGCAGAAAAATTAGTAGACCACCCCTTGTTTTCTTCAATTTCTTGTTCATTTTAATGCCTGGTAAAACTAAAGGTACATTTGTTTGGTCAAATATAATGATAACAACAAAAATAGCTCATAAGAGTTTCATTTCAGAGCTGATATCTAGACATTTTCCATATTTTCTTGATAATAACCAAAATCACTTCAGTTCTTACATCAATATCTATGGCATTGTAATGACAAAAACAGTGCTTTTAGGCATTCCATGTTTTCTTTTCTGTCTGTTTTAGTCACATGATACACACAGGAGTTAGTACTTGATTGCATAACCGTTGTTTTTGATGACTTTTGATGGTCTAACATTTTTTTCCGTGACTGTATTGTGTGGCCTTCGTGTCTGATGAGTACAACACAGTGTAATATCATGTAATCACAGATGAATATTTTGTCTAGGGATTATATAGGTACGCTCCCTCGGGTTGGGAATCGAGAACCGGTTCTTTTTGAGAACCGGATCCCAGTAACTCAATTCCTTGGAATTGTTTGCCTGCCTGCTTAATGATTCTGCTCACTGATTCCGCTTTTGTTGCACATGTATGATGACATCACGTATACACTGCATTGTTTTGGTCAGAACGTAGCCAACATGGAGTTGAGGCAGAAACGGTCTAAAAAGACAACACTTGGAACACTTGCAGACCTTTCATTTCTTCAAAAGGGTGGAATCCCTCTACAGGAATGTCACGTATTTGATACTCTACTTAGCGACGCTTGTGAATGTAGCGGCAGAGTGAACGCCAGGCCCAGTTCTGGTTCCGGTGTGGGCAACAAACGTCATAACCCCTCAAATACAAGTTTCCGAAGGTAGGGGAAAGGAAATGAGGTGCACGACAACGGGAGACAAGCTGAGCCGAGTCAAACTGGTTCCACATAGTGGACATGTGGCAATAGAGGAATTAGTAAAGCGTCTTAAGTTTCACTTTCACTGTACACCACCGCCACAGCAACCCCCCCCCCCCCCAACCAGGCCCGGCATCATCTGTTCTTATTATTTGTACATACTGTATGTGTTATATTGTCTGTGCAGAGATGGAAATATAAAAGACAGTTAATGCAAACGCACCTGTTTGTACTCTTTTATTCCCTCACCCAATGAGAATCCATAAGAGAATCCATAAGGAATCGGATCAATAAGCAAAATCGATAATGGAATCGGAATTGTTAAATTCTTATCGATTCCCATCCCTAAACTGCTCCCCCACTAAAACCCTTTCCTGTAAATGCACTGGTTCTCCCTTCTCCACTGTCTAAAAACTAACCAAACAGCCCAGATAAGTTTGACCCTATCCCAGAATGACAGTGTCAGACGTGTCCTTACAGCTCAGGCCTTGTGCTAACAGTGTGGTGATAGAGCAGGTCTGGACATGTGAGACAGACCCTGGCTTCTGGACTTGTTGCTGGTCTGGATGATTTTATTTGTCTTTGGCCCATTTCCTCCAAAAACAGATGCAGATACTGATCGGTCAGACTCCAGCCTCATATTGCATCATCTAAGTGAATATCACTGTTTATTTCCGATCAGATAAAGGAACAGTAACTAATAACAGTGTCAGTCGAAGGTTCCTTCTGGTTCTAATCTTCACAGCCTTGTAACCGCAACATACTGAGGCAAGCGCTGAATACTTGTCACATTTATCCAACAATGTGTCCAGTCACTCGTGCAAAGACGCTCAGATGTGATTACCAATGAAGGGACGTCGCTGTGGATTCCTTCACTCTCGCCCTAACCTCTTTGTTTCAAGCCTTTTCTCCTTCATGATGTGCTTTTCTATTTTATCGGGCCGTCTTTTGTCGTGCCAGTGTCCTCTTCTGCTGTCGCCGACCCTTCTTGACCTCTCTAAGCTGCCACAATGTCGGTCTATAGGCCTGGATGACCTTTGACCCCAGCTGATCTGTGAGTCTCAGCCACTGACCAGTGGGAAAGTGGAAGCTTTCCCATCGACGCTGAAGAAGGATGACGTCCACATTCATATGTACAACCCCCCGCACGTAAATGCAGACACGCAGGAAAACAAGAATGCATGAACAGATCAATGCACACACACACACACACACACACACACACACACACTGCTGATGCTCCTCTGAAGAGAACTTTGCTCTTTCTTTAATCAGAGGTCGCCTCTTTGTTCAGACCACAATAACCTGAATGAAGTGAATGTATGAAGGAGCACACGGAGGAATGCAACCAGGCCTTTTTCTGTTGAAGCGTCTTTTAATGAGAGCACAAAACCTGAGATCACATGTCTCAGAGATCAGACCTCTGGGCCTCCACCAAATTCAGATCTCACTGCTTGTGTCTTAAAACAACAATGAGTCTCTCTTAAGTAACAGAATAAAGTATTATATAACAAAATGCACTCATGGAATAGGAATCAAAGTCCCCATTGTGCAGTAAAATGAGTCCTTTCAGTGAATTACTGTTATATAAATGATAGTTTCAGATTCATGGTTTCATTCAAATTCATCTAATAATCATATTTACTTTTGCTTTTGAAGTAGTTTTACTTTTGAGTGTGTCCATTTTATGCGTCTCCACTGCATCTCAGAGGTAAATGTTGTACATTTTCAACTCCACGTCATTTCCCGTCTTGTTACATTAAAACTATGTGCATCTGTAAAAGTGTACAACAGGTTTTAATACAGTGTCTCCTCCTATTAAGTGTTTGTGATTTGCTAAAAAAAAAAAAAGCATAGTCATAAAACTGGACATAGGCTGGTACGTCTGACTTCATCAAAAGTTCAGTTTCCAGAGCAACGTTTTTTTTCACAACACAATGATACAAACATAAACTATATGGACAAAAGTATTGGGACACATCATGGATACAGTTGTAAGATGTCCTGTTCATGCTGGTTTAAAATAGAAAGATTAATGGAGTTGGTTAGTTGTGGTAGAAAATTATTTACAGTCAGAGCAAGAAAAATATTTTAGAAATTTAGAGGTAGAACATTTGCAACCATAGTCAAGGATTTAAAAAAAAAAAAAAAATTATATATATATATATATATATATATATATATATCTATATATATTATATATATATATAATATATATATATATATATATATAAAACAAATCAATATTGAGAGAAATTAAGTAAAAACCATCTCCATCGGAAGTAAAGATAACCATTTAAACCAAACTAACAAACGCAATGATATTTATCCCAATATAAAAATATATTATGACATTGTCATCTTTCAGCCTGTCCCAGGGCAGCTGTGGCTACAAATGTAGTTTACCACCACCAGAGTGTGAATGTGAGAGCGAATGAATAATGGGTCAATAATGTAAAGCGCTTTGGGTGTCTAGAAAAGCGCTATAAAAATCCAATCCATTGTTATTATTATTATTATTATTATTATTATTATTATTATTATTATTATTATTATTATTATTATTATTATTATTGTTTTGCATCCCAGACCCCTGGTAGAAAAGAAACACCTGAATTCGATGTGTCCCAGTACTTTTGTCCATATAGTGTATGATGATCTTATGTCTATGAAGACATAAACTAAATAAATGATCTATGGGAAATAATGGCGTCTGTGGCCAAAGTCAGAGCTAATCATGCACAACTGCAGTATTTTTAGGTTCACTACCTTTTACTACTGGGTTCATCTCACTGCCCCTGTTGGACTTAGTGTTCCGTTCATGTAATAAATGTTAACTGCATTAACCTGCGATGAACCGGTGACACCTCCAGGGTGCACTCCGCCTTCACCTGTTAGTAGCTGGGATATGCAACCCCATAACCCCCCCTGAAGATTGAGTGGTTTGGAAAATTATTAATAAATGAACTGCATTTAGATGCAGTCAGTCAGACTAATGTTAAATTGTAGTTGTCAGTACTTTTCTGCAACATTACTTTTTGCTGCTCTGAGTACAGTCAGTACTACTGGCTTTGCTGAGGCAGTGCAACCTCCCACCCCTGCCCCCCAAATTAAACTCTGCTTAGGGGCTCTTACACATAGGGCCTTGATCATAATATATGATGCACTGCTGTATCTACCAACAGTTTATAAAGTAGTTCCACAGAGAACAACAGCAGTAAAATATAACATACATGAATGTAACAGTCAAATAAATGCAAAAACATCATATACATATAGTTGTAAAATGCTGACAAGGATTATATCTTTCAGTCTCGGTGTCCCCCCCAAAGAACCTAGAGCACAGGTGTTAAACATATAATTTGAGAAATGCAAAAATTCCACTGCAGACATTAAGAATCATTTTATTTCAGGAGCCACATTCAGCCCAGTTTGTTCTAAAGTGGATCAGACCAGTAACATACTAACATTACATTATGACAATGTTTGCATTTATAAACTATCTTTTCACAAAAAGTACGAATGATCTGAAATATGAACCTGAAATGTCTAAAGATAATTGTAATTTTAACAATATTCTCCCTGTTATTAAATGTTTTCTGTATTTCCACTGTGATCTGTAAGTTGTAATGTACTTGTGTAAATGATAAACTGAGGCAGAATATTGTTAAAACTGCACATATTTTTGTTTTAAAATTTCATTTTTTTCATGGTTGTTCATGTTCCCTTTTTTTTAAGAATATATTCATTAAATTTGCATTTTTCAAAACAAAACAGCTCAGAAACCACAGTCATAACAAAAATAGAGATTTAAAGTCAGCATAGACAGATTTGTATCACATTCATATCTGTATAATATAATAGGAGTCCATTTAAGAGCAGATGAAAGCCCGAGACAGAATTGAGGGCACATTTTCTTTAGTATAGTCCAAGAAGGGTTTCCAAATGTGGTTGAATATGTCAATCTTACAATGTGCCAAACATGTCAAAAAGTCAGAGCGAATGTGCTCCAATATTAGCTTTCTCCATTCTGAAATAGTAAGGGATTTATCAGAAGTCCAATGAAGTAAGATATTCTTTCAGGCTCAAAAGGTTAAAATATTATACCATTTCCTATCATGTTGATTACTAATCCGCTTATTTGGTAAGCCAAGGAGAAGAGATAGAGGATCAAGATCAATGTGGGTTTTGAGAATTTTTTTAATTGGGTGCTTCTATGAAACTGGGTTTATTTTGGTATCTGGAACTTTGCCAATTTTTTAGACACAATAATAAAAGAGACATTTAGACATATTTCCCCGAGGATGGACCTAATAATGACCTCAGATAAATACAAAAAAAATTATACTCTTGCTCTGAGCCATCCCAAAATTAATGAATTTTTAATATAATATTGGGGCTAAAAATAGGACCAAAATTAGGACAGGAAAAGCTACCTAGGTGTCAGTGCATTTGATCTGGAAAACATGGCTGTAAATGGTCTTATATAGTACTATAAATAAAGACACTGTGTTAAATTTGTTGATCCTAGTGGTTTTTCTAATCCAGACATGTGGGTTTTTCATGAATCTCAGTCTCATCCCAGGTTTTGTGTGTAACCCATCGTGGCCACTCGCGTTTCATGCAGAACCTGCCCAGTTAAACACATATAAATCACAAATGATTTTGCAACAGTGGTCATTTTTGTGAAACATTCTGTCTTGCATAATTAGTTCAATTCCCAAAATGTGCCTGTGAGAGAATAAAGAGGTATTTAAAAAAAATAGTAGTCCTTTTTACCGAGTTACATACAGATTTTTATATGAAATATAATGTAAAATAATTAAAAATATGTTTTATCTGGAAAAATTGTTCCTCTTTAATCTCAGTAAATATTTATTTTTAAAATAGACCCAAAGTGCTTGCAAACTTGCTTCATAACATTAATCTACACCTAGTTTGAATTTTTAGCCCCCATGTCCTGTTTTTAGGGACCAGTTTCATAGAAGCACCCAAATTCAATGCTCACACTTTTTAAAGGGTTGTTTTTGTAGATGTAAGTTTTCATAATGTAACCTCAGTGTTTTCACCTCTAAAACAGAGGTCCTCAACTGGGGGGGGGCGTCGACGCTCCACCGGGGGGTGCAAAACATAGGGGGGGTTCGCGAATGACATTCTTTTGCGTCCATCGCCTCATGATAAGGTGAGGGGAGCTCACGTTCACTTTCTCACAGCTTTATCTAAACAGCTAGATATTATGTAACACAATTATGTATGTCTAAAACCCAGAGCAGGGTTTGATGTTGACATTATTTATATATTATTATGTTATTTTAGTGGTCTGATCCACTTCAGATCATACTGGGAGGATGTGGCCCAGAGCTAAAATGAGTTTGACACCTCTGAGCTGGAGGATCTGGTTGGAGAGAGGGAGGTCTGAGCTCCTCTGCCCCCATGACCCAGACCTGGATAAGTGGTAAAAGGTGGACAGAGGAGACCATTTTACTGCACAGTGAACACTTTTCACTCTTGAAGCACATTTTGTTGCTGATACTTGAATACTTCCCTCATTGTTTGGATACAGAGCTTTTATTTGTAAAGGGTAATTTTTTACAGTGTACATTAATACTTGTACTAAAGTATGATCTTTTTCCACCACTGAGAAGAGAAAACTAAATAGATCAAAGTCCAAAGTCATTAAAGTGTTGAGCGTGTTTTGCAGACACACTTTCACACTTTCACTCCTCACACATCGAACCAGATTGATCTGTGGTCTACACAAAGGTCACTACAGCGTCTCACATGCTCTCACCCACAATCAATTCGCTCTGGATTGGATTGACTCGCGCATGAGCATTCTTTCCAATTCATGACCTCTCTGACCCGGGGTGAAAAAAAAGACCCAAATATGAGATGATCATGATGATAACCTACAAAGATCGAAATATCGGTTCGTAGAAGGGGAACATGTTATAACAAAAACAGAACTGCATAAACAGAAACATAGATGGAGAACCTCTGGTTGCTGTTTATTCTGACAGCAAGAGGGCTGCTTCCTGCTGAGGAAACTAATTGGTATATCCTGCTGTCAGTGAATATTGTAGCACATGTTCAGCAGTTGCCTAATGAGCATGTTACCTCTCCGACACTGTGAGGAAGATGGAAAACCCTCTGACGTTTGATCACAGTTTGACAAATATACAACTTAGGTTTAGCTGCTTTTAATCTTTTTGCAGACTTGATGAGACGAGATGGTCTGCTGGTTTATGTTTTAACCTTGTTAGATCAGCTTCAATAGTACCGAGTGTATTGTCACATGACTGATCCGGTATTTCGTCCCTCACTCAACAATAACAGACCTACGAGAAAGAAGCCAAAGGTTTTTGATTAGAACTCAGTTGTCCTTTCTTCTTTTTAAGATATGCAGAAAACAAAGGAGACTGACTTAATATTTTGAAATTGGCAGAATGTTCAAGTGGTGTTACTCCTAAAATAAGGAAGACTTGCTTTAGCTTTTTAATGGTTTAAGCGGCTCTATGTAGCATCGATATTCCAGTGTGTTACCAGCAGGGGGAAGTCACGTACCAGAACACACTTAACCCTTTATAAAGCACTTATACTAATACTCTGAAATTAAAAATGTCAACATTAGTGTGTTATTGGAGGACATAACAAGACTATATTACTTTTGTGAAAATCTAGGTTAATGAAGCTAGCATATTTGGTTCCTTACCCATAAGTGACCCAAAAAAAATCCAATAAGTATATTTAAAAAATACAAGAAGAACACATGTAAGGTGAAAGGAACATGTATTTCAGAACATTAGACCAACATAAGTGCTGATCCAGACCCCTGTCCACATCCACATTCTCCCATTGAACATCATTCCTTACATTAGTACCATTACTTCATGGTACCTAACAAAGCAGGTACACTCACTGTTCATGCAGAGGTGGACCTTACAGACCCTGGAGACCACATTGGACCTGAGATTGTTGACTCACTATCCTCACTGTAACTGTTGCTGTCACTGGCTTGTAATGTGTGCAGAAATTACCAAAAATAGTCACTTACCTGATAAAGGGTCAAATACCTCTAACATGCAGAAACAAGGCATCCTCTGTCGCAGCCTGTAACATGAAAATCCCCGGAGTTCTATTGATACTGTTAATTCTAAGCACTTGTAATGTATGTGGAAGTTACCAAAAATAGTCACTTGCCCAATAAAGGCTTAAGACTTAGAGTTATATTTTTGGGGGTGCGGTCCATAACTAACGTAACTAACGTTGGCATGAAACAAAAGGCAAACTTTTTTTTTTTTTAAATTCAAGTGTTTATTCAGAACAGTCATACAAAATATTATATATGACATCAACCACAATAAATACACCGTTCATTTTTTTTTTTTTTTTTAAAGAAGGAGGAAAAAAAAAAAAAGACAGTAAAAAATGACATCAATTTGCCCATACATCTAGCCAACCACACCTTCAGGATACAAGACAAAAAATAAGTAAATAAATAAAATAAATAAATAAAAATGGACAATAAAAAATTATATCAACAAGCCCATACATCTAGCCAACCACACCTTCAGGAGACAAGACAAACAAAAACAAAAAAAAAAAAAAAGGGTGCAAAAATACATTTATATGTATACACACATTAATCATAATGTAAAGAGAAATTAAATTAAAATAAAATAAAATAAAATAATAATAATAATAATAATAATAATAATAATAATAATAATAATAATAATAATAGAAGAGCCTAACAGTGTACATGTACATTTAGTATTAAGAAATTCAAACACAAAAGGCAACCATGAACGTAAGAGTAGCTCAGAAAAGAAAACACAAAAAAAATCTTTAAAAGAAAAACCTTGAGGGAAGAGAGTTAGTACCATCTTCTATGTTCAGTCAAAGTCAGGTTTGCTAACGTTATATATGAAATCCAAGGCGCCCAACATTTTTTTAAAAATTTCTCTTGTTCATGTCGTAAAGAAAATCTGAGTTTTTCCATCACAAAAATTTTGTGGATCACAGCTATCCAATTTTCCAGTGTAGGAGCTTCAGTAGACATCCATCTCCTGGTGACTGCTTTCTTACTTACTAACAAAAGGACATTAAATATATATTTGTGAGATGAACCCAGAGCATCTGAACTCAAGCCCAAATATACATTTTCAATTTTGAATGGGATTTGTACTTTAAATATCTTTTCCATAGTTTCTTTGATGTGCTTCCAGTAGGTCTGAAGTATAGGGCATTGTCAGAATACATGATAATGGTTTGCCTTCTTTTCCCCACAGGATCGCCAACATGAGGTGTTTTTGTTCAGAAACTGATTTTGAGCAGGTGTTTTAAAGAATCTTGTTAAATTTTTCCAACCGAACTCTCTCCAGGACAATGCTGAAGTGCTTTTCCATGAAAGGGAAACTTTACATACTTTCAACGTCCAACTCCCCGATTCTATTCCTTGATTATACACCAGATCTTACATGAAATTTTCACAACTTCTAGCCTGTATCCACTGGACACACAAATGCTGGGCCCCAGGACTTTGTCATGTTTACCCCCCCTTTATGGTGCCCCAGTGCATGGGGATGTTCGCGAATTCTGAGACTGCCGACAGTTTGGTTCAGGTGAGCGTTAGTGCCTGTAATGTAGGATATAGTAAGTGGAAGAAAACTGTCACAACCTGTCTGTTATTTCAGTTAGTTGGTTGTCCCTCCCGAGGATGAAATTAATTGAGCAGAAGTAGGGATGTGAAAACCAGAGGGGGGTGGGGTTGATCCACCCCACCCACCCCCAACAAATCGCACCCTGTGTATATGTCAGCCCTGCGATCGCCTGGTGACAACCACAGAGTGTACTCATGAGTACTAAGCAGTTGAGAAAATGGATGGAAGTACTACATATAACCCCTTTAAATCTCACTCAGTATAATAAAAGAAATCTAAAGGTTTTTGTAAAAGCCCTTGGGATCTCTTCAAACAGGCCGACAGCAGTCAAGAGTTTCTAATTCTACCATCAAACGCAGATGAAAACCACCTCTTCTGTGAAATATTAGGTGTTGCCGTGCCAAAAAAGCCAGAAGACTAGTCCCCCTTTGAAAAAACAGAGGCCGACATGGGAACAGGATGGATCAGGAGTCATTATTGTCAAACCGGGACAGGACAGGAATTCTTTTTAGTCTGTCATGGGATTGGGATGGGACATTCTCCATGAAATCCAGAGTGAGTGAGGCCGAGGCCATGCCATTACTGTGTGGAAATATCAGGTCACAGCGAAACTTTAAATTGGTTGAGGGCGCAGTGTCTGTTTTACTGTTTATCTCTGGTGTAAATAGTGGAAGTTTTTGTCTGTGTCCTACATATTCTCACTCCAAACTTGTCAAATACTGGCGCCATATTTCAACACATACTGTATCCTCAGAGCATCAATTTTTCATGAATGGGATTGGCGTCATTTTTGACATATTGAGTAGTTCCACAGACCTCTAGACAATGGTATGATTACAGTGCTGTCGGGTTGAGCTGCATCGAAAAGAGCTGGACATCGTTCCTTGAGGCCGTTTTTACAAGACAGTACATTGTACAGATCGAAATGGATTTGAATGATTTTAGTCATTAGTCTCTAAACTACAGAGGATTTACAATGTAGAACAGTAAAATAAAATAAAACAGGTTACATCAGTGTTTTTCAACCTTGGGGTCGGGACCCCACGTGGGGTCACCTGGAATTCAAATGGGGTCGCCTGAAATTTCTGGTAATTGATAAAAATAAAAACTTACTAATAAAAACTAGATTGTGAGTTGAGAGAGACAATCACAATTAGGGATGTAATGATTACTGGTATAACGATAAACCGCGGTAAAATTTCCGATGGTTAGTATTACCGTTTAGATTCCAATTATCATGATAACCGCGTTCAATTAATGCATTTAGAAAACTAGAAAACTTGATATGTAAATGGTCAAACAAGCTCCACTATGACCTGTCCAACTCCTTTTTTTTTCCACTCAAAAAACACTCAGGAATCGATAGGAGAACTGATAAGGAATTGGATTGGTAAGCAGAATCGACAGTGGCATTGATATTGATAAAATCCTACCAATTCCCACCCCTAATGCAGACATCTCTGGCCATAAGGTGCCATCTTTAATGCACATTTGTATGTTTGATGTTTACATGTTAATATTTGAATGTTTCTGCCGCAGAAAGTGCATTGTGCCTGTTATTTTATTAGTTTTTTTCAAAATACAACTTGGTTACATTATTTTAATGTGCGTATAAGTACTTTTTGAACATTTTGAGCATATTTCAACAATACCGCGATAATAATGATAACTTTGGTCTCAATAACCGTGATATGAAATTTTCATGTTGTTACATCCCTAATCCCAGTACATAAAAGACATGACAAACTCTGAAGCTGAAACTGAAACACTGTGGTTCTGTTTATCTGTCAAATGTTCATTGTGGTCGGTTTCAGATGCTGCAGCTCTTTCATAATTCATAGTTTGAGTTCTTGTTTGTTCAGTATTAATTGTCAGCCTTGTAAATCCAAGCTGGACTGACTGTACATATCCTGACCACGGAAAATAAAATTCTCACTTTGTGCAGTAATCTACACCTGGCTTTTCTGCCTCCGTCCATAATAATAGACATTATATAGACTAAATGTTGTCTAAAATTAATGTTTATTTGCAGCATACTATAGCAAACTATTACATGATCAAAAACAAATTAATTTTAGCAAAAAAAAAAAAAAAAAAGTCTCAGTTTAAAATGTCTAGGGTCGCCAGAAATTTGTGATGTTAAAATAGGGTCACGAGCCAAAAAAGGAAGAGGTTGGGAACCACTGGGTTACATGCTTGGAAACCCAGATGTGATAGAAAACAATATCTGATGACTAATATCAAATAGTTTTAACCCTTTAACCCCTGAGACATTATTTCAGGTAAAGGTGCTGCTGTGAATTAGAGTCTGTTTCAGGTTCATAAAAGCTGCTGTGAGTATGTGCTTGTGTTTCTTTTCTTCACTGGATTTGTTTTACTGTGTGTTTTAGGGTCAAAACAGGTGGAATAAGAAAAAAAGACAAAGAGAAGAATTAAAGTTAGGTAAAGGTTTTTACTAAATAAGGCACTCAGAATGTACGTCAGTAAGAGATTTAGGATGTTGAACATGACACTGAACAACAACAAGGATTTGAATTTTGGCGCAGTAGTTTATTTTATTTTATTTTTTTCTCAGTCCAGCTGCTTTTTGACGCCTGGTTGAACTCCAAAAAAGCAGGTACACGGTCAAAACTAGGGATGCACCGATACCGATATGAGTATCGGCATAGGCTCCGATACTCAGTGTTTGTACTCATACTCGTAAAGACATCTGATACAAATGCACCGATATCACTTACGGCCGTTTGACATTCACAGTTCAGTGCAGCAGGTACGCAGCGGTGGAATAATGTGTGGGGAGTGTGAAGAGTGTGGAGATTTTTCAAAATAAATGACGGTGATAAAAGTAACGCTGACTGCAAGTAACGTTAAAGACACAGACAGATACGGACGCAGCGTTCTGTCTGTCCTCTGCGTACATTCCATCTGTTTTCCAGGTGCTCGCGGATGCGTAAACAGAATGAGAATACCAGCGGGAGTACGGAGCAGTGCGGACCGCCGCCAACAGAAGTGAAAACGAAACTTATCACTCATTTCTCTTTTCTCTACCTGCTGAAGCTAAGCTGTTAAACCTTACCAGTGAAAACGCTGCAATATTAGTATCACATTAGTGTTACCTCTGTCGTCTCCATGTTTGTTATTGATGACTTTCTTCTTCTTCTTCTCAAAAAACTTTACTCTTCTTCGTGGTATTTGTCCAGTATGGTTAATTCAGAGCAGTGCCCCCTGGTGGATTAATTGAGAAATGTTCATTCCAACACATTAAATGTCAGTAGCAGCACTTCGTTCCAGTCAGACTAATGACAACGACAATAAAGCACATTTACAAAAGGAACTAAGAACTGGAATGGGATTATTAAGTACTCGTATCAGTACTCGGTATCGGCAAGTACTCAAAATGTAAGTACTCGTACTCGGTCTGGGAAAAAGTGGTATCGGTGCATCCCTAGTCAAAACTTGGTAAAAACACAGTAAAAAAAAATAAAGGAAAATCACTACAACACTGCTCACTCACTGCTCTGTGTTTTGTCCCCCATTCCACAGGCAGTGTCAGTTTTTACGTTGAAAATCTCTTATTTTATGTCAGATAAACTAATTTTTTTAATTTACTGGGGATTTGCTACTGAACTGCATCACATGGTCCATGACGTCAATATCCAACATCTGATGATTTACTCTGACTTCTTTCTGGTTTGTATGGTGTTGAAATCTAATGCTGCAGGGATACCTCAGGTGTTAAAAATGGACGGTAAGGACTCATAACAAAGCTGCACAATGTCCAACCTTGGAGAGAAAACTAGTTTGTCTGTTCAGGCAAACAGAGCAGAATTTCTGAATTACAGAGGAGCCATGACTAGCTTGTCTCTGCTTCATAAGGCATGAGTTCCACTGGAGATATTTTGAAGAAAACTCTAATTTTCTGCATCTTCACCATCATGGTAGAATTACACTGTTACTGATGTATAATTCATGTACAGTATTAGGGTAATTCATCACTTATTCACTTTAATAAAGACACTGGCACACATGCTATTCTTGCCATCAGTATTGGAGTAGGGCTATGTAATATCAGTAACAATCATTTGAACTAAAAGATCAGGAAAAAAAACACATTAATGACAACTTTAAAACAAAATAAGGTAGACTTATTGATCCTGGTTGACAGCAGCAAATGCAAAAATAAAGTGCAGAAAAGACAGAAAACAGAAAAATATACACTTGTGAGCAGTGGTGAAGTGGTCCCTGGAGAAGTGGGTATACTCTCAATTTAATTATTTATTTATTTATTTTCAAGTAGTCCAGAAAACACCCAGTTTTAGAAAACAGTGACATGTAAGACTACTCTATTTAGTTTACCCAAAATCTGTCTAGTATTTTTAGTACAGTCTACTCTCGTTTTATACCGCCAACTTCCGTTCACGGCCAAATTGGCGGTATATAGCGAAAATGGCGTTACAACGGGTTGCGTCCATAATGTGCATGTCTTACTATATGATGTCTATGCTGCCTCCGTTAACCCGTTCTAATTGCGTTTCTAAATAAATCTTGATTCTGTTATGTTGTAAGGGATCATTTAAAGTGGGGAAACATTTAAGCATTATTATACCGTGTCGGGAATGACACCCATCATTTGAGGCTTTGGCTTAATCCCACGTCCTCTTCCCAACATCCTGACCTACTGAGTGTTCTGCGATAAATGAACGGTGACCGTTCCGTAGACCTACTCGTAGCTTGTCACGATCAGCGTCTGGCGCGTTTGTTTCAGTGCATTGTTAAAATTTATGTGTACTCGATGGCAATCACGCTGGCGGTATAACGGTCGGGAAGTCAATGGTATAAGTGTTGTTTGTGCATGGAACTGGGCTGGCGGATGGCGATAGGCGGAAATGGCGGTAGCTAATGGAATAATGCATTGGGGATTTTTGTGCAATGGTTTGGTCGGCGTGTGAGCGAAAATGGCGGTTATAACGGCGGGCGGTTTAACGAGAGTAGACTGTATTGCTCACAATTATAAAATTATCGTGACTTGATCAGGAGCAGTTTTTTAGGTATTAACTGATCACACAAGCAGCTGCATGAATGGAAATGTATTCAAATGAGGCAAACATAGGATAACGTTAGCCTTTCATAACGTTAGCCTACTCACACAGTTGAACTATTGGCGACAACATCTCTTCCCTAAATGTGCATTCATATGGCAGTAGTTTAAAACAGTGGCTCATTCTGAAACCACCTTAAAACTTACCTCAGAATTATGTATTCCATGAAAGCAGGTTATCTCAATATGTGTCACTCATCTGAAAGACATTATTCTGCCTTTCTCCTTCGCATTTCCAATAATCGCGGAATCTTTCAACGGGACGTGCAGTGACCTGTCAATCAACTGGGGTGACATGGCATCTGAGGTGTCCAATCAGGTTCCAGAGGTGGCCACTACTAGTTAGCAATATTGTTCTCGGCATGACCTGCCCTACTATGCCTCTGATTGGCTCATCAGTCCTCATGCCTAAAGTGAACCAATCTAATCAGTGAAGGCAGTGAGTACTAGCCAATTAGATTCATAGTAGGGCGGGTCAGGGCTTCACTGTCCTGGGAGAAAAAATGGGCAATTTCGCTCAGAGTACGCTTCAAAGATGCGCATCAGGGGGATTTAGAAGTGGGTATACGCAATGCTAACGGAAAAATAAGTAGGTGTAACACCGAATACCCTGGACTACACCATTGATAAAATACAAAGAGTAAAAGGAAGTATTATAATACATTAGATTAAAATGTTATATATATATTTACAGTGTAGTGGAAGAAAAAGCTCTATTTTACAACTTCATTCTCATAATATTATGGCTTTATTCTTGAAATATTACGACTTTATTCTCGTAAGATTATGGGTTTAATCTCAATATTTTACAACTTTATTCTTGTACTGACAAGTGTTTTTCTTTTCTTATGTGGCCTAAATGCACCGTCGTAGTAAAGTGTCTGCTATTATTCCTGAAATAAACAGCATGTCTCTCTATCTTTTCAAGCCTCTAGTTCTGAAAGATGCACAGCAGGAAGCAGCAGCTACTTGTCATTTTTATTACACAAACTCTGTTTAATAGGAATAACAATTAAAATTAAAAAAGTCAAATCAAGCCCTGTTTAATCGTTGAATCTGTCGTTTCTGACCACATAAAAGTGAAGAAGAAATGAGTCACTTTATGGTTTGCACACTGTAGGGGGCATTAAAAATACACAGCAGGACGTCTCTTTTGAGAAATAGATCTGTAAATACAAAGGCAAAACAATAAAGAGGTTGATTAGATGAGATATTTTCTGCTGGAAGGTCATCGATGTAATTATTTTTCTCTTTTTGTGACAGTCTGGAGTTGGATATAAAAAATATGAAAGCACACAAAGTCCTCCTCTATGAATGTGCATGGGTTTGATCAACCTTTGTGTGCGTCAGTATTATTTTCCTTCTATACATTTTTTTTCCAAGCTTAATTAATTATTTTTATGCTTTTGATATGGAAAATGAATTCAGTTTAATTCACTTAACCCATAAAGAGTCAGTGTTACTTTTGTGGCAGTTCCAAAATATTTTTTTCTCTCTGTTTAACTTTCCGTAAGTGATTTATCACAATTTATGACATTATCCTCTGTATTTTACGTTGTTTCAATGAACATCAGGTATTTTTCTATATTTAATTTACTGATCAAGTAGATGTCCATAAAAACTCCGATTAAGTGAGGGTTATTGTATCAAAAACAGAGAAAACTGAAGAAAAAGTGACTTTTTTAGCAAAATATATCTTTACTGACCATAAAACAAGTATCTCCATCCACTGTCATTGACTTCAACTCCATGGGTTTTTACTACTAAATCAATGTTGTAGAGATGACGGTGTTCCCCACGGTAACTACGGAGCCTCTGAACATCCAAATGGGTCATTGTGATGACCATGAACAAGTGACAAACTCGTGTTTTTACACCATTATTTACCACGTATTGATCGGATTAGCGGTCAGAAGTTATTAAACATTTTAGATCAGTAGATGGTTTTGGTTGGCTGTTTGGGTCTTTATAGGTTAAATACTAGCTCTTTAAAGTCAGTCTAAAAAGAGTGCAGAGGAAATTAAGACAGGCTATGCAATTTTTTAAAATAGCTTTTCTCTGAAAACCTTAGCAACTTAATTCCACCCCCTTGTTGACTGCAGTGCTACTATACGTTAAGTTAAAAAAAATACAAACAAGACTAGAACATACGAGCAGTTATGACCCCCTTTTTTCACGGCAAGACATCAAAATTCACCAACCCGTCCTGAATGCATCAAAGGTCACCTGCAAATCTGTCAATAACTTTTCATCTACAGCCTCTTAAGACTTAACTGACCAAGTTGAAGTCAACCCAAGTCAAATTCCATGAGGAGTTTCACAAAATACACTGTGAAGAAATTGCCAGAAATGGCTGCAAAATTAAAAAGGCTGACTTTTTGTGGTCTGACATCATTGGCACCACTGATTAAAGCTATACTATACCGATGTGGCATTTCTCACAGCCACTTAGTAAAAGTTTGAAACATGAACAACCCGCCTCTCTCCAAAGCCCGCCCCCTTCCCTCTGCCTGAGCACTGAGGCTCCTCCTCCTCTAATCTGATGCGCGATGAAAACAGAGGAGGAAGCAGAGGCGGAGGTTCGGTCCGTTTTGGCGTGTCCGCGGACCCTCCCTCAGTAAATCAGATGCCTCATCCACCTGCCGCGGGCCCGCGGCTCCTGTTCCATCAGTAGACCTGGTCTGTGCAGTACTGGGTCAGGGTCTTCACTGCAGTGCCCAGGGGATGGGCTGCGCGCACTGTGAACGCGTGGCCTCCGCAATTTTCCGTGGACATTTGAAGTTTCATAGTCCATACAACTATCATCCTGCATCATCTTACACGTGTGACACCATGTACATGTACCTGTATGAGTCCCACCGTCATAAAAGCTGAGCTTTATGCAGACCTGTTCAGTCCAGTACAGCTGACTTCCGGACTTTTATCTCCATCCTCATTCATCAGACTCCTGTTTGTGCCCCTCAGTTGTCGTTTCTGTTCATAACTCCGTTTTTTCCCTTTCACCTGTGCATGTCAGTTTCTATCCAAACACATCCTAGACAGTAGACTGCTGGTCAGTGACAGGGAAGGAGCACCAGTGAAGCGTCAGATTCAGAGGGAACATATCGGATGTGAGACGGAGGATAATGGATCGGATGCTGGTACGGCCGTAATGGATGATGACAGGAGGCTCAGTCAGGTTCGGCCAATTAGTTTTATTCGGACAGACTAAAATGATTGGTCCAGACTTTATTAGAAATATATGAGAATTAAACATTTTTGAGTTCAATACCTGGTGGATTTCTTTTCCATTTTAGTTTGACACCACACTATTAGGAGCATTTTAAGATGACAAAGAAAAGTGTAAAAATGCCACATCATACGGTATAGCTTAAATCAGAAATAATAGTCTGAACCAAAATATTTAAGAGTAAACGCAACAGAAGCCATAAAATAAAGAAAATGCATGGTAGCACAAAACAAGATTGATGGTAACATGTATATATAAGTATAAATATATATAATATATATATATATATATATATATATAGAGAGAGAGAGAGAGAGATATAGATATAGATAGATTGATATAGATAGATATACATAGATATATATAGATATATATGTAAAGGAGGATTGGCAAACAGGAAATTATCCACAAAAAGAGCCTAAAACCCAGTCCCTTTAGATAGATAGTGAATGACGTCTCCATGATGCTGAGTCTAGTTGTGGCTTGTCACTGTCTTGGTTTTATCTGTGTTGGAAGTTGGAGTGAGGTGTGAAACCCACCGACTTAGCGAAAACACTGTGATGTTAAACGTAACCAAGTAGTTACAGCTACTTAATGACTATTCACACATATAGTGAAGTTTGATGACAGAAGTGTCAGCTGTCCGTCACATTACATAAACACAGCAATTAGCACTTGCTGGTCTAATTAGCCTAGTTAGCACATAATTATTGCTAGCTGGGCTACTTAGCAGGGCAGCTGACAGACTAAAACACACTCATGCTAACATTACCTAAAGCTACAAGACTGACTGTGGTAGACACTAAAAATACACAGGAAGCTTGTTTTCACCAGCTTTGCATCATCAGTGTTTATAGATTTTTCCTCCCTTGTGTTTCTGAAGTATATTAAAAGAACAATTATCAGCATTTTATAAGTTTCAAAGACTTCTTGGAAAATGAATTATATTTATGCAGAGTTCAATGTACATTTCTACAAAGTACATAAATCCCACCTTTCAGCCAGTGTTCTGCCTTTTTTGGGCTTTTTAGTCAAGGGGATATGAACTCAGGTCTGCACAAAACATGGTAGATGACACACCTAAATACTAGTCGTAATCCATTAAAAAACTGAAAAAACTATATTGTAGAAACATGGTAAATTCTACTACTTGATATATACTTAGCACCATTAAAAACATACAGATCAGAAGAATATGTATATTTGGAGATATATTAAATTAATTGGTTTTGGGTTACCTTCATATTAAAGAGGGGAACACTGGTCATTAGAGAATGAATTGTGGACAAATTGTGATCAACTTAACAGGTTTATTCAGTCACTGAATACAGGTACTCAGAAATTGAAAGTGTCATCATTCAATATCAGAGTTTCCACCTCTGGCTTCCAAACAAGCAGAGCAGCGATGACGCATGGAACTGACAAGTCTCATGATCCTGTCCTGAGGGATCTGATCCGATCCGATCCGATACCAATCTGGCACTCAGACGACTGATTGTACCGTGATGACAACGCAGACGGTAAGCGACTTCACCACAGCTCGGACCTGCTTGTAACATGCCAGTGCCACGTTCTCTCAGTTGTATCGTAAGTCGTGGCATTTTAAGCTGGCAAAAACATTTCAGCGTTTTCTTTTCTGCCTTTATACTGACCACACCTACAGTTACCAGTCAAGCGTGATTCTGTACAAGAGATTCGACAAAATTCAACAAAAAGCAAATCATTTTCTGGAAATTACACGTTTGGACTGTGCGCTTTTAATGATGTTAAGAATAAACTGCTTGTAAGTGATGATGCATCTGACTTTACACTCCAGCTAATCAGTATTGTGTAAGAATATGAGGTAAAAGGTGATGACCATTTTCTTACATGTGATAAAATAAAGGTATACATGTGAAAAACCACAGCATTTGTGATGTAACATTGCCATGGTTGTAGTCTGGTTAGGTCACAGCTGTCAAACATGCGGCCCGGGGGCCAAAACCAGCCCGCCAAAGGTTCCAATCTGGCCCGCGAGATGAATTTACAAAGTGCAAAATGCAAAAATTACCCAGAAGATATTAACAGTCAAGGGCATCAAACTCAAAAATAACAGCATAATAACCTAGAAATAATGACTCCAAATATTCTTGGTTTAATGTGAGAAAATTATGATATGCCTCTAAATAATGGCAACACCAATTTTTTCTCTTTGATTTATTGCAAAGAACATTAAACTGTGATATCCTTTAACAATAAAATGTCAATAACCTGAACAAATATGAACAACCTGGAATGTCTAAAGAAAAATAAGTGCAATTTTAACAATATTCTGCCTATTTTGTGTCTTGGTAGATCTGATCTGTAATGCACATATAGAAATCATAAATTGAGGCATAATATTGGTAAAATTGTACTTAATTTTCTTCAGAAATGTCAGTTTTTTCCAGTTATTCCCATCTTTTTTGTTTTGGATAGAAATAGTTTCATCATTTAATGTTTTTTTGCATATAAAACATTTGGAGTTGTCATTATTTATAGGCTATTATGCTATTATTTGACTGGTTCGACCCACTGGAGGTCAAATTGGGCTGAATGTGGCCCCTGAAAGAACATGAGTTTGACTCCCCTGGGTTAGGTTATAAACTGTTATTTCATCCTGTTGTATCTGATAGGTAAAATGAACAAGATAAAGTAAAGACTGGGAATTTATCAATGATATTCCTGAATATCTAAATTAATACACATAAACAGATATATCAATGAACAATTTTAAAACGAATGTAACATGAACTGAAAATCAGCTTCATTACCCATTATTCACATAGTCATCTCAAACAGATTCAATAAACTAAAAATAAAGAATATTTATGAGCAAGAAATCTTCTGAAATAATACTCCATCAGACCTCACAATAACTGAATAAAATGTATGTAGTTGTATAATAAATGTAATTGTTTTGTAATTGTTCCAGATTGGAGTTGCAGTTGAGCGCAGTAAGGATCAATATCACTAATAAATTCAATCATATCCATATAATGACTCTGGATTTAAACTCCAGAGTCTCACACAGCAGACCACACTGGTTTGTTTGCATAGATATAACAGATACACATATGTGTGTGAGTCTGCTGTGTGTTAGCTACAATGACGTTAACCCTGGTTGACATGGAAGCTGTTTTCTGTGCTGCAGATCCACCCCCCATTGGCTCGTCTTCAGCTCTGCTTTGACAAAAACCGCTACAGGAAGTCACTCCTGCCAACCGCCATCAAACTGCATAATGACTCCTTTGTGTGTTTATATTTATGGATTTTATTTTTATTATCAATTATTACTGCAATGTGGCAATTTCCCCTTTGGGATCCATATATGTACATCAGTCAGTATGTCAGTTGCTCCAGAGAAGGCGTCAGTGTTTGCTTACATACTGTGTTTTACATTTCTTTTCTATATATAATGGACATAGTCTTGATTAAAATATTCTTTAGTGTTTTTATTTTTTTTATTTTTTTTCCTTTTTTGTTGTTGTCTAGCCAAGAACTACCTCTACGAAAAAATTTGTTATATGTATGTAATGACAATAAACATTCTTGAATCTTGAATCTTACAGTGTGGTGTGCCCCAAGGAGCTGTCTTGGGGCACTACTGTTTTCAATATATAATAATAATGGATTGGATTAGATTAGATTTCTATAGCGCTTTTGAAGGCACCCAAAACACTTTACATTATTGATCCATTATTCATTCACTCACACATTCACACTCTGGTGGTGGTAAACTTTGTGGATACTGCTGGAAGCATTAAATTTCCCTTTGGGATGAATAAAGTATAGATCTATCTGTCTAACTACGTTTGTAGCCATAGCTGCCCTGGGGAAGACTGACTGAAGCATGGCTGCCAATTGCGCCAAACGGCCCCTTCGACCACCACCAAACATTCATAGGCATTCGTATATCAGTATTAATACCAAGTTGAATTTGGGAGGTTGTCAGGTTCTGTCTCTTTGTTCGAGTCCTGTGGTCTGGATGCAGGAGATCAATCTCCCAATGGAAGTGGGTGGTGCTTTCACTGGAGGATAAATTAACTAATTAAATAAAAGTCCCTATATGACTTCCTATCAGTGCTCATTAGTAACTATATAACTACATTAATATCTAACTATTTCCATGGTATAAGTCATCAAATTATGGACCATTATAAGTAAGTTTCAAAAAATTCGCCAAAAATCCAAAAATAAAAATATTTCAAAACTATGAACTGTGTAGACATTGTCTCAAGGAAGATGCATATAAAATTTTAAATGAATCCGTTTCATCGGAGAAGATGTTTGAAGTAATTGCTAAAGACGACAAAGACAAAGACGACAGTGATGATGGGCCAGTGACAAAAAAATCTGATACGGGTCATATATGAGTAAGAAGTCATATTTGGGCCACTTTTACCTGCAGTTTGAGTGTAGCATAAACCTAAAACCTAAATCTTCATCTACAGTTTTGTCCTGGTCTTGAGTCCAGGTTTGAACTGGCCTGTAGCCGAGGTGATTCACCAAGGCAGACTACTAAAACCCATCTAGAAGTCCCATGATCAAAACAGTGGAACAGATTTTATACAACATATCCAAGGTACATCATTTAACATTCAGACAACCAAAAACTCCAGTTACTGTTAAGAAGAAAAAACCTCCACTGGCTTTTGGAAGAGGAGAGAGAAACAAAAAAGCAAAAAAACCAACAAACCCACATACTGAACGACGCATGCAAACATTTTAATCCTTCATTTAATTCAAACCCCAAATGTTTGCCACCACCTACTGTTATTAGTTTCTAAGCTGCACCGTGCCGAACTGTCTGGCCCTGGTATTTCTTGCTATCACCCCTTATTATGGAGCAGCAGCTTCACTTCAGACGTAGCGCTGACCTCGTTCAGGTCCACAGGTTTTCATCAGTGAAGCAGACAGTGTTAGAGACTTTCCTCCAAACCCTGCAGATCCTCTGAGGAGTCTGGCCTCTCTGCAGCTACAGCCCAATCAATGTAAACACACCGAACTAAGGCAGCAGTAATAAAATATGATCTGTCTGAGACTCCTCCACTGAGAGGGCAACGCTTAGGTGAAGAAATTCATTCATATTTTGGAAACACAACCAAACGCTTTACGGGTAAAATGTACAGTATGACATCAAATTTACAGGAGCAGCCGTGTAATTCTTAATAATAAGTATGATTTACACAGGTTTTAAGCAATCGCATGTGGACTGGTTCAAAGGATTGTATTTTTTCTTCTTTCAGCTTTGTACACTTTTCTTTTTCATCTGTGGACATGAAGAAATTTCTTGGGATTCTGTTTAATTTGCGGCTCAGGTTCGACAGAAACACGGATTCACTGGTTAAAAAAACGTCAACAAAGAATCCACCGGCTGCAGAAGCTGAAGTCTTCACAAACAAAATTCACAAAATTTAAAAAGATGAAAATAAAGTAGAGCTGTCAAAATTAATGTGTTAATATCTATCTATCTATCTATCTATCTATCTATCTATCTATCTATCTATCTATCTATCTATCTATCTATCTATCTATCTATCTATCTATCTATCTATCTATCTATCTATCTATCTATCTATCTATCTATCTATCTATCTTCAGTTGGTATCTGGCACTTTACCAGCTTTTTAACCCAATAATAAAAGACAAATTTAGACACATATCCCCCCAGGATGTACCTACTGATGACCTCAGATAAATACAAAACAAATTATACTCTTGCTCTGAGCCATCCCAAAATTAATTAATTTTTTATTAAATATTGGGGCCAAAAATAGGACCAAAATTAAGACATGAAAACCTACCTAGGTGATCTGGAAAACACGGCTGCAAATGGTCTTATATACCACTAGAGATAAAGACACTGTGTTAAATTTATCGATCCTAGTGGTTTTTCTAATCCAGACATGTGGGTTTTTCATGAATCTCAGTCTCAATCCAGGTTTTGTGTGTATCCCATCGTGTCCACTTGTGTTACATGCAGAACCTGCCCATTTAAACACATGTAAATCACAAGTGATTTTGCAATAGTGGTCATTTTTGTGAACACACTGCCTTGTATATTCACTTCAATTCCCAAAATGTACTTGTGAGAGAATAAAGAGATATTCAAAAAAATAGTAACACGTAATTTTTTTTGTTTTTAGGGACCAGTTTCGTAGAAGCACCCATCTCTCTCTCTCCCTCCCTCCCTCTCCCTCTCTCTCTCTCTCTCCTTTGCAACACAAATACACAAAACAACTCTATGATATTTGTTTCTAATCCCTGCTGGTTTACACTGTATTTCTATATATTAACTTTGTAGTCTCTCTCTCTCTCTCTCTTTCATCTCCATGTGCACCTTCTATTTTTCTTGTTGTCAGATGCGTCAGTTAAATGTCAACATCACTCCATTTCACTAACTTCTATCCCTGACATTTGCATCAAGCAGCAGCAGTTTAACAAACAAGTCAAGTTAGTGGTTGGCAGCTGTGTAAAGGAATTTCTCTTGTCAGAACTCAACCCACAGTCTTTAGTAACTGTTAGAAATGATCTGTTGTAGTTTTAGATTCTATAGTTGTATTTGACTGTTTAGTATTTTAGTGCTCTTGTTAACTCCTGCTGCTTTCTTCTCAGTTATGGTCTTTTATTTGGTCCAAACATGCAGCCACGAATAACTGTTCACTACAGGTGTTTTCATTGTGTTTACTCATATTTACCTTTTTTTGAAAGACTAATTTTCTTCCCTGAAGCATTTTTACAAAATCTCAGGTCTTTTTTTTTCAGCATTCAGCATTTCAGGTTTTTTAATGCACAAACTGAAAATGTGAATACACTCATAAATGTAAATGTACTTTCAGTATAGTGTATTAGGCAGAAATGAAGGAACAGGGTGTGTAAAAAAAACAAACAAAAAAAACAGGGTGTGTAATATTCCAGCAGGCTTGTAATAAATGAAGTGGCTCAGGCCTTGAATGAATCCTGTGGTTCTGCCCCTTTTGTCCAAATATGGTCACTTCCTGTGCAGGTTAACCCTGTAATGTGAGAAAATTCCAGTTCTTTGAAACTGGAGCCTTTATTGGTCCTTAGGAACAACCAAATAACATTTTTTTCAAATATCAATTTCCATGTATGAGTTTTCAGTTTTGTATCATATTGATACATCGGGTCTTACTGCTCAAATATTATTTTTGAACAAATAAAAACATAGTATGACACAAACATGTCTAACAAATTGGTAATTCCTTTTCAAAATTATCAAAGTTCTGCCTCCTTCCTCATTAATGACAGTCTTGTAGTGTCACTGGAAAGGCCTCTGGTGAACGAACTCCTCCCCCCAGTGGATTATCTGTGTATCTAATTGTATACATCAGGTTTTTCAAGATAAAAAAATCACACTGATCATGTAGATGGTTCTTCAAAATTCATGTATCAAATATGATACGTTTGGCGTTATAGGGTTAATGCCTAAAATGCAGACAACACCACCTGAAAAACTAATGGCTGATGTGATGGCGACTCTGTCTGGACTTGAAATTTCCCAGAATACAATGCAGCATTGCTTAGATTTCCAAGCACTAACTAATCCAGAATGATGTTTACATGATTGAGTCGACTCTGAAAATGAATCATATTTACCATTTGAACTCAGGTTAATTTCCACCTGATGAACGACAGACCACCATCTGCTTTTCTGGTGCAATCACTGATCAGAGCTGGAGAGTGTGTGTATGTGTGTATATGTGTATGTGTCTATGAATGTGTATATGTGTGTGTAAGTGTCTATGAGTGTGTATATGTGAGTATGTGTGTATATGTGTGTGAATGTGTCTATGAGTGTGTGCGTATATGTGTGTGTAAGTGTCTATGAGTGTGTATATGTGTGTATGTGGGCATATGTGTGTGAATGTGTCTGAGTGTGTATATGTGTGTGAGTGTGTATGTGTCTATGAGTGTGTATATGTGTTTGTGTATCTATGAGTGTGTGTATATGTGTGTACGTGTCTGAGTGTGTGTGTATATGTGTGTATGTGTCTATAAATGTGTGTAGGTGTGTGTGTGTGAATGTGTCTATAAGTGTGTGTATATGTGTGTGTATGTGTCTATGAGTGTGTGTATGTGTCTATAAGTGTGTATATGTGTGTGTATCTGTTTATGTGTGTGTGTATGTGTCTGAGTGTGTATGTGTGTGTATATATATATATATATGTGTGTATGTGTCTATGAGTGTGTGTATATGTGTGTGTGTATGTGTCTATGTGTGTATATGTGTGTGTGTGTGTGTGTGTGTATGTGTCTATGTGTGTGTATATATGTGTGTGTGTCTATGTGTGTGTACATGTGTGTGTGTATGTGCCTGAGTGTGTATGTGTGTGTATATATGTGCGTGTGTGTCTATGTGTGTGTATATATATATACGTGTGTATGTGTCTATGAGTGTGTCTATATGTGTATGTATGTGTCTATAAATGTGTGTGTATGTCTATAAGTGTGTGTATGTGTCTTTGTGTGTGTGTGTGTGTGTGTGTGTGTGTGTGCATGCGTCTAAAGTGTGCATATGTTTGTGTATATGTGTGCATATGTGTCTGTGTGTGTATATGTGTCTATGTATGTGTGTAAGTGTGTATGGGTCTATAAATGTGTGTGTGTATATGTATCTATAAGTGTGCATGTGTGTGTGTATGTGTGTGTATATGTGTGTGTCTATATGTGTGTATAGGTGTGTGTGTGTGTGTATGTGTGTATATATGTGTGTATGTGTCTATGTGTGTGTGTATATGTGTGTGTGTGCACTTGCACCTGCCTCTGCGTCCTCGTGCTCCTCCTCAGCACTAACCTGACCTGACAGATGCTGTTCCTGCTCCGCCCCAGTATCATCCCGGCCACAGGTTCCCGGTTTGGGATGGTGGTTTCATGGCTGTAGATGTGGGTGTGGATTTCATTAAGGATGCGGTGGTAATAAAACCCTGACTATGCATTAGATCGGCTGCTGCGGGCTTTGCTTACCTTGTTTGACCCAGTCTGGTGAAGGATGCTGGGATGTGATTCTGCTGCACATTCAACTCCAGCCTGCACCAAGATGATACTTAACCTGGGTCAGAATATCCAATGGAAATACTGGAAATGTTCCATATCAGGTGTGTGATGGTATATCACGAATGTCACATGAAACTGTTTTATTTATTTATTTATTTATTTTTAATCCAACAAGGGTGGACAGAACATCTCATTTAATCTCATACCCATAAGCCCCCATGCCCAAAAAAATGTCCATCAAACATAAAAGTCTATACATATTTATTTATTGATTTATTGATTTTTTGAGAAAACAGTTAAAAAAAAAACAAAACTAGTTCATATAAATTGCATGTTATACAAAACCACAAAAGTCACACAAATAAAGAATATTTATATGCAAACTTTATGTATTTCCATAAACTGTTTTGGAGCAAATAAATTAACCCTTTATCAGGCAAGTGACTATTTTTGGTAATTTCCGCAAACATTAAATATAGAGCCAATCCTCAGTGATGTCAAGAAGCACATTGATTTTTGGTTTTTATAACAATATACAGTGATTCAGAGAGATTTTATAGAAATTTAGAAACTGTAAATAGTGAAAATCAGTGATTTTATGACCTTGTACCTGTTGTTTTATTGCATGTGTTTACTTTTTATCAAGTGCTGCTAAAGTGATGTTTTATGGCATGAGGAGGGAGACTGTTGTCATGGCAACCATTTAGGTAGATGGCGATGTCTGATAACACACTAAGATTGACAGTTTGAATTTCAGAGTATTTCAGTGAGTGTCCTGTAAAGGGTTAAGCTTTCATGGTGTCAGAAGGTGGCGCTGTGTTAATTGCACAATAGGAGAAGTAGAGCATTCAGTCACAGTTTATATTAGATACTTGGATCAGTCAGATGATCAATTAGATGAAATAACCATCTGCTATGTCAAATGTTATTTGTAAAAATCATAATTTCACATGTTTTATAGTCATTAACATCTGATGAATCTAAACACATATTTTCAGATTTTTACACGCTTCGGCGTTTCAATTAACATTTACTGATTTCGTCATAAAAATGTGATGATATAAATAAACATAATGTGGCTAAAAATCAGGAAATTGTCTTTTTTTTTTCTCATTTCCAACCAAGTAAAAATGACATAAAACACAAATGAACAAAAGAAGTAAGTATGTGCAGTTATTTACGTGTATTAATGTGGAGCCAGGGAACACTAGAGGTTATGTTTTCATTGGGGTTTGTCTGTTAGCAAGATAACTCAAAGAGTTATGGATGGATTTTCATGAAATTCTCAGGAAATGTTGATACTGGCACAAGGAACAAATGATTATATTTTGGTGGTGATTGGGGGGGGGGGGGGCTGATCTCCCTTGGCCGAGGTCTGTGCTCTCTGAGTGCTTTTCTAGTTATTTATATTTTCTCATTCTGCCATTTTCTGTCATATTTAAAGTATATTATCAGTTACTACTATCAGCTCTGTTCCCTGTTTTGTTGCATCTGGTGTCTATTACTGCCTATAGTACACAAAGTACACACATGTTAACAGTATGTTCCAGAGCCTCCACAACAGATACAGGACACACCACAACAATAAGATGAGATAGATAGATAGATAGATAGATAGTAGATAGATAGATAGATAGATAGATAGATAGATAGATAGATAGATAGATAGATAGATAGATAGATAGATAGATAGATAGATAGATAGATAGATAGATAGATAGATAGATAGATAGATAGATAGATAGATAGATAGATACTTTATTGATCCTTTGCAGAAAATATTTGGTTTCGACAGCAGTAACAAAAAAAAACAAACAAAAAAACAAAAAACACACTGACCCATCTCATGAGGACTTTATCATTTCATGGCTGTGGAAACCTTACAGAATTGTACTTTTATTTATTGTATTACATTTTATTACCTCTGCCAAGGACGGCAGAGGTTATGTTTTCATTGGTCTGTTAGGAAGATTACTCAAAAATTCATGTGTGGATTTGGATGAAATTTTCAGGAAATGTTTATACTGGCACAAGGAGCAAATGATTAAATATGATACACATTACATACAACATGGACGACTGATCTGCTTTGGTGATGGTCTGCGCTCTCCGAGGGCTTTTCTACTTTGTCTTTGTTGAGTCTTTGGGCTGTGGTCTGTAGTATGAAGGACCTGCCTCTAATCTGGCACCGTTTTTCTTATCCTCTGTAAAATTCTTCCCCATCTATGCTGCACTATTCTATGCTCTTTGTTCTGTTTGACACATTTCAAAAGAAACTACACCATACACTAACACATTCACACTGATACTACTGAGGCTACAAGCCAACACACTCTGTATTGTTATTTATCAGGGCTGTACGAAATTCAGAATTTCCTAATTTAATTCAATTCAGTGAATGAATATAGAATAGAATAGAATAGAATAGACTAGAATAGAATAGAATAGAATAGAATAGAATAGAACAGGCTTTATTGTCATTACACTAGTTATGCAGTGAAAGTGCAGGTAGTCTCTGCCAGCGAAAGTGCACTTACATCAAATAGAAATCCAACAGATACAGACGTCTTTAAAAAGTATAAAAATATAAAAGTGTGCATTTGAAAATCTGTACAAAATGGAGGTATACTGTATGAAAGGCTAAGATTAACATAATTAACGTAGTATAAAATGTGCAAATGTAGCAGCAGCAGCAGTGTAGACCATGTACACATTTGTAACAGTGTTACAGTGTGAACAGTGCAATATAACAATGTAGTCAATGTAGAATGTAAACAACAGTGTAAACATTGTAACATGCATGTATCACTGTAGCAAATTGGAATTTGAATTGCCAATTCTGCGTCCTGTTGGCAATTTCAATTCACATTCAAGAACAGAATTGGAATTTAGGGGTCATTCTTAATTCAGGTCTTAATTTTGTACAACCCTGTTATTTATTACTTATTATTATTATTTATTCTATTATTACTGTCTGACATTCTTGCAGTTCCTCTGTTGTAAATATATATATATATGTATATAGTCTGTGTAGTTTTTATAACTATTGTTTTTTAAATTTTATATTGTTTTTTTATTTTATTTTTGCACTATATTTATGCATGTACACTTTATTTCTTGCACTTATTTTGTTGGCGCCTTGACCACATAATTTCCCCTTTGTTGGATGAATAAAGTCTAATCTAATCTATATCAGTTTAGATATTTTATTGACATCAGTTTTGTATGGGCATTTTTTGGTTTTTACCTCCATCTGTCATGTCTCAGAAAGTTATGATTACCTCCGCCAAGGAGGTTATGTTTTTGCCAGGGTTTGTTTGTCTGTCTGTCTGTCTGTTTGTTTGTCTGTCCGTTAGTGTTGCAACATAACTCAAAAAGTTATGGACAGATTTTGATGAAATTTTCAGGGTTTGTTGGAAATGGGATAAGGAAGAAATGATTAACTTTTGGGGGTGATCGGGGGTGGGGGGGCCCACGGGGGCCCACTGATCAGCCTTGGCGGAGGTCTGCGCTCTCCGAGTGCTTCTAGTTTTATTTGTTTCACAGTTTGCTCCTTTTACTCCACAGTACTAATGACTCACAAACCTCTTGATTCTTAACTGAGTTCACATCAAGGCTTACTGTTCTGTTAGGGTTTATTATTAAAACTAGAATTTGCCAAATTTTAATGTATTTTTATTATTATTATTATTATTATTATTATTATTATTATTATTCATTTTCTTTCCCCTTGCTCTTTTTTCTATTGTCTTGTTTTTGTTTTGTTTTATACTACAACTTATTTATGCCATTTAAACAGGGTTGTAATTTTTCGTTTTTTATAATTTCATCCCGTCTTTTCATTGGTTGTATCTGTTCCTGTTTGGGTAGGGTATGTGTTGTGTCATGGATGGATGTTGTTCAGAAAATCAAAAATCACATTCCTGTATAGTGAATGTTTTATTCATGTTCTGTTATAAATAACAGCCTGTGTAATGAAAAATAAAGAGCTGTCCTATTATATATTTCCAGTGTATGAAGCTATATAATACTAGATCTGTTGACAGTGATGTTGTTTTGCTGACTACAGAGAGGCACGAACAAGCGAAAGCGACAGGCTCTGCATCATCAATAATATATGCAATGCACATGATGGCATCTTCATTAATTGAACATAAGTATGTGACATTAGCCTTAAATAATTGACAATAATAAGCATAAATCATTCATGTGTCATATGACCAGCAACCTGACGGGGTTCTGCATCCCCCCTCGCAAATCCATCAACCAATCTGCTGTTTCTACACATACACAGGAAAGCGGCGGCTCGATGGTGAAATAAAATAGGGACCAGGTAAATAAATACATTTCCAGATCCAGTGAAACCACTAGCTATGTTTGCTGGTCCCCGTAGCCTCGTATTAACGGGAGCAACAATGAATAATAGGAAGTCACCGTGGTCAGACTTTTACTGTCTGCTGCGTTTAAGTCCATTTCAGATGTGTTTGTTAGCTGCAGTGTTCAAACTAGTTACACAACTGTGATTCAAGGGGGAAAACTTCTGCTCTTGGTCGTCTGAGTCGACAGTTTTACTGAAGAAGGAGAAGAAGACAGAGCTGTTGGAATCTGTAACCTCAAACAAATCTGTGCTGTGTTCTTACATGAGGATATTCAGTCACAGCCAACACATTTCTACCTGGGAAAGGGTCACACGTCACTGTTTGTTATTGTAACACTTCATGTTGGGTCTCGTTTGGAGTGTTGGTCTAGTGTTATTTAACTAAATGAGGGTCGGGGGCAACAACACAACAGGAGTACAACCGACTCCACATTCAACTGCTTTATGATGATTTTTCTCCTGTACCAGTCGAACAACAGAGCATCCATCCACTTTTAACCCCTTGAGGCATTATTCCAGGTAAAGGTGCTGCTGTGAATTAGCGTCTGTTTCAGGTTCATAAAAGCTGCTGTGAGTATGTGTTTGTGTTCCTTTTTCTTCAGTGGTTTTGTTTTACTGTGTGTTTTAGGGTCAAACAGGGCGGAATAACAGAAAAGACAAGAGAGGAATGAAGTTGGACAGGTTTTTGCTAAATAAGGCACTAGAATGTAGAGAAAAGAGATTTAATATTGCATTTGAATGATTTTTTGGTTGTTTTTTTTGTTTTTTTTTAAACAGTCTCTAAACTACAGAGGATTTACAATGTAGAACAGCTCAGTGAATAAAATAAACAGGTTACATGCTTGAAACCCAGATGAAATAGAAAACGATAACTGATGACTTGTTTGTTTATTTGTTAACACTTTAGCAGCAAAACTATTGGTTGAATTCATACCAGATTTGGTTACAGATTGCCAGGTGACCCAGAATAGATATGATTACATTTTGGAAAGTAGGTCAAAGTTCTCAAATTTTTTATGAATTTTTAAAATATTTTTTCCCCCCATTTATTTATAATGGGCAAAATTTCACATGTCTGTGTGTGTGGCTATTGTCCATAGCACACACACAGACATGATGACATCAGTTGGATCATGCCAAAATAACATACAATACGTGTGAGGGGTGGGTTTTGTTGATGCCTGGCACCACTTGTTTCTAAATCAGTCCAACTGCATTTTGGTACCTGGTTGAAGTCCCAAAAACCAGTAAGATGGTTAAAATTTTGGTAAAAACACAGTTTTGAAAAATTAAGAAAAATCACAACCACACTGCAAACACCAGTAAAACAACAACAACAAAAAAAACTACTGTTTTACGCCCCCCCCCTCCACAAGGTGGCGGCGGGGTGGGGTGGGGGTGGGGTGGGGTGGGGTGTCCACTGAGCATGCTCAGATGTCTATGGAAAGAACATGGTCTATCTCTATCAGCACATTTTGAAATTTTCTCATTGGGCAAACGGTTAAATTATTAAGAATATTTAAATTTTAATTTAAAAAAATACATTTTTATAAAAATATATTGTAATATTTAATATTAAATATTTAAGATAAGTCAGACATTACAGACACGTCAGGGGTTAAAGGGTTAAGGCTTATCCCTCCACCTTCAAAGAAATTTAAAATCAATGCAGTTCCACAATTTAACACACAAAATAAATTTAATCTGGGAAATATGGGAAAATACGGGCAGCAGACAGACTTTTTTCGATCCTAAATGGGAAATTGCAGCAGCAGGCAGCAGCAGCATGACGCATTGTAAAAATAAGAATGAAATAGAATACAAGAGCAGGCTTATGATAAAATATTTAATTATTGCAAAAATAAATCTTTTTCCACATGTTATGAAGCTTGAAGCTCTTCTGTTTTCATCAACATTATCTTTACCCCATTGGTATTTTATGATAAATACATTTGACATGAGGTTTTACATATTATATATAATATATATATACAATATAATATATATGTATGTATGTATGTATGTATGTATGTATGTATGTATGTATATATACTGTATATATACCTTTATACAGTATCTACATCTACTGACAACTGAAGTGAGATCAACACAACTACAGCTATGATGGCTTTCATTTCAAGGAGGAACCATTCATAGTTCTGACACTATTAACATGGATACAGAATTACAGGTGGTTCACTTCTCCTCTCTTTTTGCGTCAGTTGTGGAGTTAAAATCTACTTTTTATCATGTTACTACTGACAATGTTCACAGCAGATGAGCTCTTATTCAAACAGTTTGTGGTGATTTTGTGTCCAGCATAAACAGCCTCTTCATAAGCATTCTGATCTGTTAGAGAGTTTAGAAATTATTACAGGACGTCAGGAATGTCTATGGGTGCTTCTATGAACTGGTCCTAAAACAGGACAGAGGGGCCTAAAATTCAAACCAGATGTAGACTCATGTTATGAAGCAAGTTTGGAAGCACTTTGAGTCTATTTTAACAAAATAAATACTTCCTGAGATAAAAGAGAAACTATTTTTCAGATTAAAACATTATTTTAATACAAAAATCTGCATGTAACACGGTCAAAAGGACACGAAAATTACGCGCCACTATTTTTTTCAATATCTCTTTATTCGCTCACAGGTACATTTTAGGAATTGAACTAATTATTGCAAGACAAAATGACCGCTATTGCAAAATAATTCACAATTTATTAATGTGTTTAAATGGGCAGGTTCTGCATGTAACACGAGTGGACATGATAAATTATGCACAAAACCTGGAATGAGACTGAGATCATGTAAACCTGCATGTCTGCGATTAGAAAAAACACAAGGATCGACAAATTTAACAGTTGTCTTTATTTATAGTGCTATATAGGACATATACAGCCATGTTTTCCAGATCACATGCTCTGACACCTAGGTAGTTTTTCCTGTCCCAATTTTGGTCCTATTTTTTTTTTTTTTTTTTTTTAATTAAAATTTATTTAATTTTGGGATGGCTCAGACCAAGAGTACAATTTTTTTTTTTTTTGCATTTATCTGAGGTCATCATAAGGTACATCCTGGGGGGAAATATGTCTAAATTTCTCTTTTATTATTGGGTCCAAAAAGCTAAAAAGTGCCAGGTGCCAAAATGAACCCAGATTCATAGAAGCACCCATTTATGAAAATGTAGCTTAAATGAGGAGTCAAATAAGACTAGCAAAATACAATAGTAGAGCTTAAAAATGTGCATATATGTTAGCTAGAAAGCATGAATTGGGTTTCTTTACTTTTTTCAGCATTTTAATCCTATAACTCTTACATTCTCAGCCTAAATGAAACCATGCACTAATTCTACTCTCATCAGCTCTGTGAACAGTGAACAGCAGCATTTTCATTTCCTTGGAAATATTCTTTTATGCAAAACGGTACTGTACAAAAGGAATTATTGGACAGTGTCAGGATAAGGAGACGAGGGGAAACATGAGACGAACAGGCTGGAGTGGTGCAATCAAACGCATCAGTGAAAACAGAGAAGTGAATATGTATGGGATGGACTGGGTAGTGAGACCAGAGGAACAGGTGTGTTGAAATGACAAGACGATAAATACTGCAACAGGAAACAGGAAAACAGGGATGCCAGGGGTTGGATTTTGAATTATCTTACAAAACAAACACTACACGGAACGGAATGGAATCACTTAAAGTAGTGATATTTTACTTTTTTAAATGGAATTATGCATTTTCAACATTCCCTTTGGTCTACATAAACGTAAATGCTCTGTTGCATCTGAATTCTTCATTAATTCAACTCCACAGGTCCATCTCACCCCTATTTCTGAGTAATGACACCAGAAAGGTCATTTTTAAGCGCCTGGGCCCTTTAAATGCAAATGAGCCACTTCAGGCCCCGCCCCCTGTAGGTTGATGACTGTACTGCTCTGTCCCATTCAACCAAACAACTGAACATTTTAGGTAATCGGCTCGAAGTTTGGACATATTTTCAGTTTTTACTCCAGGGTCATTCCAGAATTGGAGGACATTTGGGTTTCAAAATTCTTGAAAAATAAACCTTCACTTTTCTAGTTTTCCATTACATATTCATCAATAATAGGTAATAAACTATCAAAGGCTTGATTGGCTCAGCTTACACATCAATGGTACAATTTTTATTGCATGATTTATTTGGTGTTTGTAATACTTGGTGCAACCCTGTTACCAACACTAAGGAACCTGAAAAAAGTGCATAATTACTTTCTTAAATGTAATTCCTTTTCCATTAAGTAAAGAAAGTAACATTCTCTCTGAATAACCATTTGGTTTCACATATGACTTGATTTAAATTAATTTTAGCAACTTGCAAAATCTGTCTCGTCCACTTTTCAATAGGGGCATGTTTCACTTTAACAATTTCAGTATTTATTTACAATATTTACTCTGACACATTTTGCATATAATTACATAAACTCTTCAAAGGACAATGGGTCTCAAACCCTTTTGAGCTGAGAAAGTAATTTATGATTGATTTTCAATTAAAATGATATGGTAACAGGGTGTTGAAATTAGGGGGTAAAAGGGTTGCATGAAGTAACAGCTACATTATTTATGATTATAGATCATTATATAAAAGTGACAAATACTCAAGACACCAAAGTATTCTTTGAATAACTTTTTAATACTTTCGGTCAGCACTATTTCTCAAACTCACGACCCCCCCCAAAAAAACAAACAACCAAACAATGATAATAATACTAATATAATAATAATAATACTAATACTAATAATAATATAATAATAATAATAAATGGGGGGGGGGCTTATTTCAGGAAAATTTTTAACATTCAACCTTAGCCCTGATTTTCTGATGCAACAAGATGTTCTAAGCACTCGCCTGTGTACTATTTTTATCAGTAGCAGCGGGTCGGACAATTATGTCGTACTCAGAGAGATTGTTCGTCAGAAGACTGACCTTATAGGTGCAAAGTCGTGATGTAACCAGTTATAAACGTAACAAATTAAGAAAGAATAAAAACAGGTTGTAGAAAATCCACTCGATTTTGCCAAATGACTAGAACTAATAGCTTTGCGAAGCACCTGGAGGGTTCAAATTCACACTTTATGAACTACTTAGGGTCCAAATACACAAATAAATGAACCAAAGACTAATAAAAGTGGGTTTAGATAAATATGAGCCCTTTCAAGTAAGGTAAGATAAGATTTTGTTGATCCCACTATGAGGGAAATTTCACAGCAGCAAATACAAAAATGACATGCAGAGAAAACAGAAAATATATAAACTGTAAAAATCTAAATCTTACAATTGTATTTTTCTCATTCTTGTCAAAGTATCTCATCACACTTAAAATAAGACATAATCACCTACAGAGTAAATTTTCAGTGAGACTAAAGAACTTACCTTTTGGACAATAGATCTGAATAATCTGCAAGAAATAAGATAATTTTCACTTGTTCCATTGGCTGGATTTTTTTTTTTTTTTTTTTTTTTTTTTTTTTTTTTTTTTTTTTTTGCTTAATTCAAGATTTTTGTTTAATGGGAACAAGTGAAAAATATCTTGATAAGGATTTCTTGAAATAAGATTTTCAAGATCTACTGTCTAAAAATAAGTTTTATATCTCACTGAAAAGTTACTCTTTAGGTGATTATGTCTTAATTTATGTGTGATGAGATATTTTGACTAGGAATGAGAAAATACACTTGGTAAGATTTAGATTTTAGCAGTGTGGTGAAATAACAATGTGAAGAGAAAAAAGGAAAATCGCTATTTATATCAATACTCATAAAATTTAGAGTGAAATTGGAATGTTATATACACATTGACAGTATATAGTTGCACAGTGATGTAAAAGTGTTGGACTCCGTTCAGAGTTCATGTCCACGTCCACAGGAGATCTGGTCTCATGGTCTCTTTATATAAATGTGAGTCTGTCAGTCAGGACGATAATGCTTTGTGAAACAGCCCAGCGGCAAAGCACCACCTGCCTTTAGTTCAGCTTCTTTCTCTTTTATTTCCTTTTTTTTTTCTATTCACACCGTTCACACTGGCCACATGAGCAATCACCTCTTGCACTTTCCTCTTTCTGTCTGTTTTGACTTTTATATGAACCTAAGTGTATGTCTGTAACAGTAATCATCTCCACTCCCACCTTTCATCCACCTTCAGACCGAGACGACGTTATTCCATCTCTTATGTCTGTTCTATACCCATGTGATCTGAAATCACCGTTGGGTTTGTGTGATGTGCACACTGTTAAATTAATAGGTCAATATGAAACATGTAAAGGGTTTTTTTTTTATTTTTTTATGTCTCATAGTATAAGACTAAAAATACGTATAATATCTAGTTTAATGAGCCCTTTCCTCTTGGTCTGACTAGTAGCTGAAGTATCATTAACAACCTCTTTATCTTGGTTTTGTTTGCTTCCCTCAGTTTTGCTTCCTAAGTTTTCATTCATTACAGAAATGCCAGAGAAATCAAAGAAATCAATAAAGAGTCCAGAACAGCTCAGGATGTTGTTGTGACTGGGCTAATGGCCGTTTACCACTCACCCAGAGAGTATTCACCGCTATTGAAGTGGTAGTGTAGATAGGCAATGAATAAAACATGGCAGATGTGACTGAAATTTTTCTTTTGAGTAAAATGAACATTTTGAGATTGAAACAAATATGAACAAACCTCTTCTACTCTGTAGTAAACGGATGATTGAGCCTATTGGAGTGTGTTTGTTTCATATTAAAAAACTCCTAGGTTTCGTTATAAATATTCAGGATATGTAATTCAGGCAGTCTATAAGAAAAAAGGCTAGTGCACCTCCTCTGGATTCTGTTTGGAGATTGACAGGAGGTTTTGGTTGATCATCTGTAACTAGTGATGGGATTCCAGCTCTTGTTTAGCGAACCGGCTCTTTTGGCTCAGCTCACTAAAAAGAGCCGGCTCTTTTCGGCTCCCAAGTGGCTCTTCAGATTTTTTCGTGCTTAAATTAATTTTATTACCAATAATAATGTAAGTTATGCGCAATATGAATTAATAATGTAAAAAAACAAACATGCACTATATCAAATGTTTATGTGACACCTGTATTTATACACTCTACAGAGTGATTAAAAATAAATAAGTCAGAAAGTGCAAAAGAAATGCTTAACTATTTACAAATGACCTTTACTACTTTCAACTCTTGAACTTTTAGCTTTCACAGTGAGCTGTAGATACTGCAGTAGCAGCAGCAGTTGCAGTAGACACACTGGCACTCGATTACTGTCACGTTCACTAGCTTGTCTTTTTTCTTCCAGTTGCACTGATGGATGAACAGTTCTCATGTACCTGTGCAGGTTGTTTGTGGAACCAGCTCTATATGAGATTTTTGTCTTGCACACTCTACATTCTGCTTAGTTTGGTCAATGTCATTGAAATGTGTTCCAGATTTTGCTGCATTTCCTGTTGTCCACTCATTTTCTCAACTTTTTTTTTTTACCTTTCCAGTCTGTGTTGTGGTCCCCGCTCTCGCGCTCTTTCTCTCTCATCTCCCTCCTGTTTTGCGTACTTGCTGTGCACTGTGTGTGTAACTCCGGCCCTCTCCCCTCTGCTCGGGGGGGGGGCAACGACAGAGCGGCTCCCAATCAGGAGCCGGCTCCCGTCGTTCACGTCAAAGAGCCGGCTCTCACAGCCATTTCGTTCACGACCGACACATCACTACAGTAACTGGGTTTTCCCATTACCCTCAGAAATGCGCAAAATGTAAATTGCACAATAGAAGAACTGGTGATGGAAACATGGAAATATCACAAAAACTGTCAAAGGTCGCACCTCTTGTAGGGTGGTCTCAGTCCCGCTTGTTTGATTCAAATCAGAGTTGCATGTTTGTATTTACACCTATAAACAGGCTAGAGTTTCCAGAGCAACAAACTCTAGTCCGTTTTCAGCAGACGAAACGGAGTAGGTGTGAATTTACTCTTAGATGAGATAACTGGTAAGGCATTGTTTGGCCTACAACTGTCAGTCATGGTCTGAAACCACTGACTATAAAAATATCAGAAAAAGGCCGATAAACATCACCCCATCATCCAAAAAATGTAAATAAAAACAAGCATGGCCAAACCTGAAGCATATAAGTTTTGTGGACCTCAGAAATTCAGGATTTTTCCATCAAAACCTCTCTAGAGACTTTCACCGTTCCACAAATGTTAGCATGGATAGAGTCCTCCATCCGAAGTGACAATAGCTCACGGATCTCGGTGTCTCCCCAGTTCAACATCTTTCTGATCACATTAATATGTTTGCTTACACAGCCCACGCTCTTTTTTTTAAAGCCCCCACGGCACGGGGGTCGCACACACAATGCGTCATCAAAACATCACACCTTGGTTGTGGAACAAGAGGTGTTCCTTTCACATAGCGTTCCGGAATCATGATTCTACCTCTATCACAGCTCTGTTGACTCCCTCCAGAGGTGTTACAAAGACGTTGTCTGGAATAAAGGTGAAATATAACCAGAAAAGAGGTGCGAAAGGGGCTACTGACACAGACCCTGAAGCAGAGACAGACTAACTTTGAAGCAATTTTTTTAATTTAACCAGGTAAGTTAGTTGAGAACTGATTCTCCTTTTCAATAATGACCTGGACATGTAGAGACGAACACCCAATCGCTCTCACATTCACACCTACGGGCAATTTAAAACTAACCAATTAAACCAGTTTTTCTGAGTGTTAAGGCTCGGTGTGATTCATTTGGACGTTAACGTTTTTCAAAGAATAGAAGGGTCATGTGGTTCTCTCATGTCATTGTGCTTTTGACCGGAAGTCTGCCACAGAAGCACGAGAAAGATCTTAGAGGAATTTATGGATCTCCTGGAGTTAAACTCAGTGAACTTGGTTTAGGAGTAGCTGAGCAATAAAAATGTAATGGTTTTGTATCGAATGAGTCAACAGGTCCATGAGGAGAACTCCACATGTTGGATAACAATACAAAACTAAAAAAAAAAAAAAAAAAAAAAAAAAAAAAAAAAAGCGTTAGAGGGGTTTTTTCCTGGCCGAGTCAACGCAGGTGGCTGATACTGGTCACCAGCTGTGTTCTGCTGTGCTTGTGGCTTCGCTGTGTCGGGCCCAGCTGTTTCAATGTCGAGAGATGACAGCGACCACAACCTCCGCAGGGTGACACTGCAGCTCACCACAACACAGCAGTAACACCGGCCTCCACTGGCATCTGCTGGGCACCTGGACCACAGGCCGCCGACCTCCTGTACGCATCAGCCAGACCCGTAGGATTCAGGATTCAATTACTCCCACTCAGTTAGCCCACTTCTGAACCCTGTTTGCACATTAAACACCACAAGGAAGCACACATGCAGCGTTTATTTATACTAACGATGACTTAATTGCCACAGGATTTTGTTTAGTGGCTTTAGGTTTCCTTCGTTTCATTTGGTGGTTTTGAGAAATGTACATTAATCACTTTTGGACTAAACAGAGTATGACACCCTCCAGCATATTATGTACGGCTTTGAAACAGATGGGAATGATGAAGGGTTTTCAGGATCCACTCAACTTCCCGTCATGGATTAATACTGACCGGCACAATGACCGGCTAGAGGAGGGTTTTAACCCATAAAGACCCAGTGCTTTCATCTGTGGCAGTTCCCAAATGAATTTTTCTATCTGTTAGTCATTCTTAATTGATTTCAAGGTTTCTTTATCAGTACACAGGAAAAATTATAGAGTATTTTTTCCAGAGTCAAAAGTATTTTCCTCAAAGAGTAAATTTGGCTTTATATTAAGTGTGGAGAGCTCTGCACTACTTTTACTCTTTTTAGAGAGAGACAAGTGTTATCTGAGGAGAGTAAATTTTCTTCAATTTGAATAAATTTTACTGTGTATCTTTGGGTAAATTTGTTTGCAGAAATCCAATAACAATAAAAACAAGACAAAGTTAACTCACAAAAGCAGTTAGACACAAAACAGATAACATAGTCTGCTAGTCTTCAAAAACAAGTGCTATTGGCATTGGATTTATCACCATTTATTAAAATATTATTCTCTGTATTTTGTGTTTTTTTTTCAGTGTCACCCATGTATTTTCCTATATTTAATATTCTGATCATGTAGATGTTCATAAAAGCTCAGATTAAAGTTGTGTGTTATTGTGTCAGAACTAGAGAAACTGAAAAAAAGTGACTTTTTCAACAAAATATGTCATTACTTGAACATGAAAAAAGTGTCTCCATCCACTGTCATTGATCCAACTCCATGGGTTTTACTAGTAAATCAATGTTGTAGAAGATGACAGTGTTTCCACGGTTAACTAGGGAGCCTCTGAACATCCAAATGGTCATATCTGATGATCATGAAAAGATGACAAACTGTATTTTACACCAGATATTTACATGTATTGATAGGATTAGTGGATAAACAGTTATTAAACAGTTTAGATCAGTAAATGATTTTGATCACCACTGGTTGTTTGGGTCTTAATGGGTTAAACAAAACTTGTAAAGGATGATTATTTCCATAATGATGGGCAATAAAACCTGTTACAACTCAGGCAATGACTTCAATGGAACAGAGAAAAAAACACAGCAGTAATTCAAAGCCAACAAAAGTGGTGAAACTGAACAATAGAACTGTGTGTTTTATGTCCAAATAGTTATTGATGATGTTGTCGATGATGCTCTACTAAGAGATGATTGGTCTTATTAATGAAACAACAAACTCAGGTGTTGATTATTTTTTAGGAAAACAAAATCAACACAGATAACAACAGATTCTTTCACCCTGTAGTCACCCAAATAAACACTGGAACCATTTTCCCACAGCTACACTTCATCTGAATAACACAAAACAGTGTCTTTTAAAGGTGTGTGTCAATCCAGCTGTTTTATGTGCAATGAAAGGAACAATAATATTACCAAAAAAAAAGTCGTATGTAACACCAGTCAACTCATTTTAGTTCAGCGGTCACATTCAGCCCTATATGATCTCAAGTGTATCAGACCAGTACAATAATAGCAGTGAAAAAAGTTAAGTTTACATTAGGAAAATGTTCACATCTACAAAGTTTCCTTAAAAATCTGAATAACATGAACCTAAATGCCTCAATTTATCATTTACAAATGTGCATTACAACTTACAGATCACAGTAGATCTACAAATACATAAAACGTTAGTAACTGGCAGAAAATTGGTCAAATTACACTAACTTCTCTTAAGACATTTCATGTTGTTCATATTTCGTATTATGTGAACTTTCAAATGGAACAGTACTTGGGCCCCGACTGATGACGTTTCATGAATGAATGCCTCATATCATAAAAATGCAAAACTGGATTATTGAATTGTATGGTATGATTGTTTTAAATGATGTATATTTTATATTGTACTGCAATGTTGTGGAAGAGCCCAACTGGGGAGGGGAGTGGAGAATTAGCAATAGTTATAAACTCTATATCACATGTGTCAAACATATGGACCAGGGGCCAAAGGGTCCAATCCTGCCCGCGGGATGAATTTGCAAAAGGCAAATTAGAGCATCAAACTCAAAAAAATATAATAACCAATAAACAATGACAACACCATTTTTTCTCTTGATTTAGTGCAAAAAACATTAATTATGAAAATGTTTACATTAACAAACTATCCTTTAACAGTAAAATGTGAATAACCTGAACAAATATGAGCAACCTGAAATGTCTAAAGAAAATTAAGTGCAATTTTAACAGTTTTTTGCCTGTTATTAAAAGTTTTGTGCCTTTGTGGATCTGATCTGTAATGTATCTGTATAAATGATAAGTTGAGGCACAATACTGATAAAATTGTACTTATATTTCTTAACAAATTTCATTTTTTTCAGGTTATTCAAATCCTTTTGTTTGGATAGTTTGTAAATGTAAATATTGGCATAATTGAATGTCATTTTTACACTAAAACAATTTGGAGTTGTCATTATTTATTGGCTATCATGCTATTATTTTACTAGTCCAGCCCACTTCAGATTAAATAGGACTGAATGTGGCCTGGAAGAAAATGAGTTTGACACCCCTGCTCTATATGCATCACATCAGCTGCAACTATGTGTGACTGCATTGTCCCTGTCAAATAAATACATACATACATACATACATACATACAACTAGAAAAGCACTCACGAAGACCTCCGCCAAGGCAGATTAGTCCCCCCCTCCCCCTGATCACCACCAAAATTTAATCATTAGTTCCTTGTGCCAATATCAACATTTCTTGAAAATTTCATCTAAATCCGTCCGTAACTTTTGAGTGACCTTGCTAACAGACAGACAAACCCTGCAAAAGAAAGCCATTAGGACCATACATCAGAAGGACTACTTTGCACCAACCAATCCACTTTAGTCAGTACAAATATTCTGAAATTAGCAGATCTGGTTAACCTCGACTGGGCGACACGGTGGTGCAGTGGTTAGCACTCGTGCCTCACAGCAAAAAGGTCCTGGGTTCGATTCCAACACCAAGTCGACGAGGGGGTGGGACCTTTCTGTGTGGAGTGTGCATGTTCTCCCCGTGTCTGCGTGGGTTCTCTCCAGGTACTCCGGCTTCCTCCCACCATCCAAACACATGCACTGATAGGTTAACAGGTTAATCTAAATTGCCCGTAGGTGTGAATGTGAGAGGGATTGTTGTCTCTATATGTTCAGCCCTGTGATGAACTGGCGACTTGTCCAGGGCGTACCCCGCCTTCGCCCCTATGTAGCTGTGATAGGCTCCAAGCGACCCCCGTGACCCTAGTGAGGATAAAGCGGGTTCAGAAAATGAATGAATGAATGGTTAACCTCCACACTGCTGTATTCATCTATAAGGCACACAACAACCTACTTCCACCTGCGTGAGCTGTTCTCGTCCAGAGAGTCCCAGTCCAACCTTAGGGGAACCAGTATGTTCAAGAAACAAAGGCAAGGACCAATACAAAAGGCAAATGTATATCTGTAACTGAAGTAAAATTATGGAACAACCTTGATAAAGAATTAAAGACATGCACATCAGTCACCACATTTGAAAGGATGTTTAAAACTAAGGTATTTAATAAATTTAAAATATCTGAAAAAACTAAGCCAAGTATCAGTATGAATCTAAGATTTTGCTTAGATTATATTATTTGTTTATCTGTATCATTGTTTAAAATTGCACCATCTTGTTATCTTGTTTTGTTTTCTGCAACATTCCTTTTTGCAAATAGGATAAGCTGTTGCTTATTTGCAAATTTATCTTCCGTACTGCCAAACTTGTGTCTGTCAGTATTCTTTGAAATATCGTGGACCAAATCTGTAGAATAATCTACGACCTGAACTTCAATCGACATTTTCTTTATCATTGTCTAAAAAGCATCTGAAAAGGACTTTAATTCATGAAAAAATGTAAGGCTGTGTATCATTTGATTTGTATTTGATGATTTATAATGTGATTTGCATTTCTATTGTTTTTACTTTAGTTTATTAATTTAGTTATATGGTATTTTTAATTCTTTTTTCTTTTTTTTTTTCCTGTGTATTGTTCATTTCCGGGGAGGTATTCACATAAGCCTTTTTTGGCTTCTAACCTCTCCTGCACAATGATGTTACTTGTTTGAATGTTGTTGTTTTTTTATTTTCTCTTGCTGTTTTATGATGTGCAAATTAATAAATAAATATATGTTCATATCATGTTTTGTTAAATGGCCAAATAAATTACTTACTTACTTAAAAACCCTTATGAAAACATAACTTCCGCCAAGGGATGGCGGAGGTAATAAATGAGGACATGAGAATGGAAGAACAGACAAGAACACGTATTGAGAAACAATCTATGAGTTTCTAACAGAATACCACTAAAGGCAGAAAGACTAAACACAAGCCATGTAAATCATGTAATGTTCATCAGATGCCCTTCCTGTCAGCGTACGTACCAACACTGAGTCTGATAGAAAACAGCCGGTGGAAAACATGTTCATACAATGACAGAGATAGTGGGTTACCGCTGCACTAGACTCAATAAAATCCTCTGTTTTCTTCTTCTGCTCATTCTTCTGGTCAGGCATGAAACTCTGTGTCAAGCTCATCAAAGTTGAGCATTTATGCAGATTTGCTGATCCTCATTTCCATCTAAATGAATTGGTGTAATTGTCGTAGCTGGTTTAAATGCTGGCATGACCTGACCTTTAGACTGCTGAGTTAGCACCACCAGATAACACCCCCACCTCCACCCTCACCCCCCTTCATCCTGACCAACTGCTGCGCCTCCTGATTCTCCAACCAGCCCTTGTGTTTCTGTGACAGACTCTCCAGTGTCCATGACTCTGGGTTAAGACATACATCAGCGCTGGTAGAATGAAGTAGACACACAAACAGTGTAGTGCAGGACGTACAGAGCTTCCATTCTTCCCTTCTGACTGAAATCTGTGAATGATTGGAACAGCTATTGTACCGACTCCCTTAGGAATTACATCATGCATCATGCAGCTTCGCTTGTTTGTGTGTTATTCTTTTTTTTCTGAAATCAACGTGGCACAGAAGATGCGTCACTGGTTAAGGAATTCAGAATCCAACAGTTCCGAAAATTCCTCACATAAGACTGTTGTGTACTGGAAGTGATTGGGCGTAGTTATCCGTAAGTGTCGTCTCATGTTTGGGGTTTTAGCAAAAGATGGAAACAAAGGTCGGCTTCTGAACTAATTTCTTTTTCTGTTTTGTACCTGGACTGGACTGGAGTTGCTTTGAGGCATTGGGGACTATTCATCCAGCACAGCAAACAGCTTGTCAGCTCGGATTGTTCAGTCCATTAAAGCTTATCGCTGTGTATTTGCAACGGGGCACTTATGTCTAAAGCAATATGTTGTTTGATGGTCAGTAATGGAGTATTTGCCTCCTCCGTTGATGGGGTAATGACTTTGGTTTGTGGCCAGAGTCTGTATTGGTTTTCAATACTGTTTTCAGCTGTTATTATAAGTGAACACTTTCACAAACTGCAGATAGATCGGATTATAATTTAATATAGCTCTTTTTTTCTTTTTCTTTTTATCAACTTGCCTTAAGGTCCTACAAATACACAGCATAGAAAGGGAGTAAAATGTGCACTGGAAACACCAGTACCAGTGGAATACCTTCTGTTTTCTGTCTTTTTTCTATGTATCCATTCATCGTCATCTTTGTTCTTTGTCAGCATTTCGTCAAACATCTTCTCCAAAACTACTGGTTGGATTTCATTTTAACATTTATATGTAGTTTCCTTTGGACAATGTCTACAAACTGTGTTCACACTTCTCAGAAGTTTGGATTTTTGACCAGTTTTTGAAATATTAAATGTTTGCCTTCACTTATAATGGTCCATATTTTAATGGTTTATAACATGGAAATGGTTAGATATATTAATCTAGTTACTATTTAGCACTGATAGGAAGTCATATAAGGACTTTCATTTGGGTCCATGATCTTTGACCTTGAGTGACCCTGAAGGGTCAAACTCAGGGTCACCAATGTCTACATTTCAACAATCTTCTTCTCCAAAACAACTGTTGGATTCATTTAAATTTTTATCAGTAGCTTCTTTGGGAAAATGTTTGCAAGGTTTGTTCACAGTTCTAACAAATTTTTGATTTATGAATTTTTGACAAAGTTTCAAATTTGAAATGAAAAATAAATTGCCTGTACTTTAATGGACCATATTTTAATGGCTTATAGTTACAGATATCAATACAGGTCCTATTGAGCCATGATCGGAAGTCATATATGGACTTTCATTTAATTAGTTGAGTTCTCCTCCAGTGAAAGTACCACCCACTTCTATTGGGAGATTGAACTGATTGATTGATTGATTGATTGATTATTTTGAATATCAACATTTAAAACCAATACATCAAGAAAAATCAATATAAAAAAGAAAACATTTTCAAAAAGGAGCAACAACTTATATACTCCTGCCCCCTTACCCTATGGTTTTACTGACCATTAACCCTTTAACCCCTGATGTGTCTGTGCTGAGCGTTCTGAATGTAGGATTTATTTTAAATATTCATAAAAATTCAACTGTTTAATCAATAAGAAAAAATTCCAGTCGTGGTGATAGGATAGACCTTGTTCTTGCCATAGACATCTGAGCATGCTCAGTTCACCCCCACCCCCTGTGGAATGGGGGGTAAAACACAGAGCAGTGAGTAAGACCGACTCACTATAAAAGTAGACGGTTTGGACTTTTTTTTTTTTTTTTTTTTTTACACAGTTTTCCTTGTGTTTTTTTTTTTGTTTGTTTGTATGTTTTGTTTTTCCTGTTGTTTCCAGTGTTGTGGTGTTTTCTTTTTTTTTTTTTTTTTTTTACTATTTTTACTGAGTTTGACCGTGGAACTGAAGTATGGTGTTAAACAGGTGTCGAAAAGCACTTGGACTAATTTCGGGAAAAAAAAGAGCCAAAACTAAAACTACTGGAACCAAATTCAAATACATATACTTATTGTATTCTTTTTTTCTTAACTTCATTTTAGTTCCTTTTTCATATTTACCTCCGCCAAGAAGGTTATGTTTTTGCCAGGGTTTGTTTGTTTGTTTGTCTGTTGGTTTGTTGTCTGTCGTTAGTGTGCAACATAACTCAAAAAGTTATGGACAGATTTTGATGAAATTTTTCAGGGTTTGTTGGAAATGGGATAGGGAAGAAATGATGAAATTTTGGGGGTGATCGGGGGTGGGGGGGGCCCACGGGGGGGCCCACGGGGGGCCCTGATTAGCCTTGGTGGAGGTCTGCGCTCTCCGAGTGCTTCTAGTTTCTATGTTATTTAATATTTTGCAAATATTTTGTTCGTTTTGTTAATTTAGTTACTTATTCTGTTTATTTTCCTACTTTTTATTTTATTTTTTCTTCAGTTTTGTTCAGTTTGTGTCTTATTTTGTTCCTGTTACTTATTATTTTGTTGGTTTATTAGTCATTTGTGTTCATTTTATTGATCACTTTGGCTGTTTTTGTTCATTTTCTTGCTTAATTATTCTTTTTTTGTCCGTGGAACTGCTTTATGGAGTTAAACAGGTGTCAAAAAGCAGCTGGACTAAGTTATTTTACAAAAAGAGCCTAACTAAAACTACTGGACCAAATTCAAATCTTTGTTGGTTGTTCAGTGTGTTCCAGTTCACAGTTGATGTTCCACATCCTAAATCACTTATTGAGGTACATTCTGGTGCCTTATTTAGTCCAAACCTGTCAAATTTCAGTTCCTCTCTTTGTCTTTTTTCTGTTATTCCACCTGTTTTGGACCCTAAAACACACAGTAAAACTAAACCACTGAAGAAAAGGAACACAAGCACAACTCACAGCAGCTTTAATGAACCTGAAACAGACGCAGATTCACAGAAGAACCTTTACCTGGAATCAGGGCTCAGGGGGTTAAAGGGTTAATTCTCATGTCAGCTCCCATAAGTAGAGTAACAAATAATTATACATGTTTATGTTTACGCATTTGGCAGACGCTTTTTTCCAAAGCGACTTACAGGGGAAAACCAATTAAATCACTCAATCAATCAAATTTTATTTATATAGCGCCAGATCACAAAAAAAGTTATCTCTTGACATTTTATATTTAGAGTTGGTCAAAACCAGACTCTAAGTCAATTTACAGAAACCCAACTGTTGGGTTTCTGTAATATTATACATACCAAAATAAACTCTGTCCATTTCATAATAGTATTTCTTGGTAGTACTTCTTGGTTCAGCTGACTGGTTTAGCCCTTCTGAAAATGTTTCGTCTCTCATCCAAGAGACTTCATCAGTTTCTCAGATCTGAACTTGAGAAGAACTACCAAGATGAACGACGACCTGGACAAATGAGAACTTACACAGATTTCAGTATTACACATCAAAATAAACTCTGTCCATTTCATGATCTCCTGCATCACGACCACAGGACTCTAACATATCGGCAGAACCTGACAACTCACAAATTCAACTTGGTATTGATTCTTGATAGAAAATGTTGGTGAATACAGGGACATTGGTCCTATTTTTAATGCAGGATCTCAAGAATGGTATGACAGAACATCTCAAATTTGGCTCAAACATTCACCAGGAATTATGCATGAAGCGAAGATTTTTGATTGCCATAAATTGGTGAAATTATAAAATTAGAACCACAACATCTGAGTGTGAATTGTATAAAGCTGGACATGGATTCACAGTTCTGGTTAGTATTTTGTTACAACTCCGCTTGGGTAAAATTTCATTATTTTTTCTGTATTTACTTGCTCATTTTTCGTGAGCAATTAAATGATGCTCAGACCAACCAAATAACCAGCAGCAGCTCTGTACTAATGTTCCTTTTCATATGTTAATGTTGTTGTCGTTCAGTTTATTTTCCCCTCAAACAAAAGCAAATCTGTCAGAAACAAAAAAGTAAAATCCAAATGGCTTCAAATTTCATCGTCAACACATTTCCTACTGGGACATTAGTTCTGTATAAATGTCAAAAGAAGATGTTGGAGGAGTGAGACACATTTAGAAAATCATCTATTCCGGACAACAAAAACTGTCAGGTGTGTTTACGAGCACGCTGTCATATTGTACAATGATTGATCTATGGTCAGTGCAGGAATGATCGATCAATAAGATGGCTCTTTATTAGCATGTAAAGCAATCCATTATCTCAGAGACGTGGTAGGTAGGTAGGTAGGTAGGTAGGTAGGTAGGTAGATAGATAGATAGATAGATAGATAGATAGATAGATAGATAGATAGATAGATAGAATAGATAGATAGATAGATAGATAGATAGATAGATAGATAGATAGATAGATAGATAGATAGATAGATAGATAGATAGATGTAAAAACAGAAATTACTCTTTTGTCATGGCTGTCAGACAATAAGTAAAACGCACCAAATATCTAAAACACATACACTACCAGTCAAAAGTTGGACTCACTTCTCATTTAAATGGCATGAGATGGACAACAGATGGCCACAAGTGCTCAGCATCACTGGGAACTCCATCAAGACTGTTGGAAAATATTTCAGGTGACTACCTCATGAAGCTCATCCAGAGAATGCCAAGAATGTGCAAAGCAGTAATAATGGAAAATGTGGCTATTTGAAGAATCTAAAATATGAAACATGCTTTGAGTTATGTCACACTTTTTTTTTAAACTTCATAATTCCATATGTGTTCACTCATAGTTTTGATGCCTTCAGTGAGAATCTACAATGTACATAGTCATGAAAATTAAGAAAAACCAGGTGAGTCCAAACTTTTGACTGGTAGAGTAGCTCTTTTGTCTTTGCTCCAGTGAGCATTCAGCCAAGGTTTGGATCAGGTTGTGGACCTCCTGCTGGTACTGTGTCAGGACCTGGGTGTGGACCTCCTGCTGGTACTGTGTCAGGACCTGGTTGTGGAACTCCTGCTGGTACTGTGGCAGGGCCTGGGTGTGGACCTCCTGCTGGTACTGTGGCAGGGCCTGGGTGTGGACCTCCTGCTGGTACTGTGGCAGGGCCTGGGTGTGGACCTCCTGCGGTACTGTGTCAAGACCTGGGTGTGGACCTCCTGCTGGTACTGTGTCAGGACCTGGGTGTGGACCTCCGCTGGTACTGTGTCAGGCCTTGGTGTGGACCTCCTGCTGGTACTGTGTCAGGACCTTGTGGACCTCCTGCTGGTACTGTGTCAGGACCTGGGTGTGGACCTCCTGCTGGTACTGTGTCAGGACCTGGGTGTGGACCTCCTGCTGGTACTGTGTCAGGGCCTTGGTGTGGACCTCCTGCTGGTACTGTGTCAGGGCTTGGGTGTCTCTAATGCCACGTTTCCACCATGGTACTGGCTTCTCGACTCCTCGACATCTCGACCTGCCTTTTGCGTTTCCATTACAATAAAGGACCTGGAATCTGGTACCTGGTACTAGTTTTTTGGTATCACCTCCGCCGAGGTTCCAAGCGATACTCAACCGTGACGTATAAACACTGCAGACCACTGACTGGTCAGACAGTTTACTCTGTGACCCCCGTTTTACAAAAAACAGATGCAGAAGTTGACAGTAAATATAGCGGTACATTAATCCACATGATAACAGCCCAAAACTACACCATGGTCAGTCGAGGAGACTCAGTCTTTGGTGTCCGACGTAAAAATTCAGACAAGACAACATGCAACGAGTGAGTTTTCAGCAACTCTCTGAGCAGACGACACGGAAATAACGTGCCGCATCACTATGACGTCCAGGTACTGTAAAGTCAGTCGTATCCTGTAATGGAAATGGTCTGCAGGAATACTGAGTTGAGCCGAGTCAAGCTGGTTCCACATAGTGGAAATGCGGCATAATATGTGCAACCAAGGCCATGTCGTCTGCATACTTAAAAATCTCAGTCCTTTCCTGCTCCAGGAGATGCCGTTGGTGTAAGCAGAGAACAGAATAGAAGACAAAACACAGCCCCGGGGGTCACCCTGTTTTAACCCTTTAACCCAGGGGTCAGCCACCCTGGTCCTGGAGAGCCCCTATCCTGCATGTTTTAGATGTTTCCCTCTCTAGCACACCTGACGGTCGTTATCAGGCTTCTGCAGAGCTTGCGGATAGGCTTATCATTTGAATCAGGTGAGTTGGAAGAGACATCTAAAACATGCAGGATAGTGGCTCTCAGGGACCAGGGTTGCTGACCCCTGCTTTAACCCCTGAGACATTATTCCAACTCCATGTTCAACTTGCTTTGTTATGATTTTTTTCCTGCCCCAGTCGAACCGCAGAGCATCCATCTACTTCTAAAACCCCCATCAGAATGTGAAAGACTTCAGAAATGTGAAGTGAAATGTATGAGAACGTCACCACAGAACCATCCAGATAAAGAGCTACTTAAAGATGTGCAGCGCAGCATTGATCAGCTCTGCTACCAGTAGTAATAAATCCAACGCACCGGTGTTTATCACGAGCTGTCGTCCACACTCATCAGTATCGTAGGTGTGATATATGATGGACCGATGAGCTCCTCACACCACATCTGTCCCATAAATTTTCTATCTCCAGGTTTGTTTGTTATTATTTTTTTCTATTAAGGCAGCTCCAGCACCAACACCAGATGTTTAACTGCTTTCCAGGGATTTCCATTTCACAAGATCTATTGCCTCAGTCTAAAATATGACCGTTTCAATTGGAAAATAAATATTATTTGGCCAAACACCCAAATACATACAGGCCTGTCTGAGAACTGACATGAGAACGCTCAGCATGCTCTGTGTTGACGGTTAGCAGAGCCTTTTCTTCCTCATCGAAGCAGCTGCAAAGCCCAGATCTTATGCTTGTATTCGGGTCAGTAGGTCAGACTTAAGTTTGGTCCCCATGGAGATATCTCCACAAATATTAAATGGATTGTAGTTTAATGTTTCAACTTGTCAAATTCTCTTTATGAGTAGATAACTGGATATTAATGACATTGTCTATTACTTTTTTAAGGCCAAGTGTGTAGGGGTTTCCATCCAAATATCTCAAATATTAATCATATCATTATCTAAAATACATTGTAAATACAAATGTAATATTTAGATTTAAATACATTTTTTTCACTCTACATACTAATGACATTTTAATGCTTAGGCATAATCAAAACACAGTCTTCATACATGTTGTACGCAATGTCATACTATGGCAAAAAAATGTAGAATATACTGAAGTACTGTGAATATCCAGAAGTACTTCATGTACTGAGGTCAAAACAGGTCCCTGAATAAAAGCACCACAGAGTATTACAAATACCACTGTAGTGTAGTAGATTAAGTGAGAATTTGCAGAATCGTTCAAAATGTGAATCAAGCATGAAAATTGGCACACAGGTACATTTTCTTATGCCCTTTCACATAAAAGCAGGGCACGTAATTTGACACCTCTGGGGACAGACATTTTTATTTTTGAGACGGCTGGCATCAAAAAGTGAGATTATCAATATTTCAGCTGCCAGAAAGCATAAATGCATTGATCTAAAAGTCTAAACCAATAATTTCTGACTCAAGGAAGATATATTATAAAAGCGAAGTGACCTCTGTGTGCAAGTGCGTGTGTGTGTGTGTATGTGTGTGTGTCCAGGGATTTATAGAAAATCCGGAAAGAGCTGACTGCTGCAGTTTTGCATACTTATGTATTTTTGGTCAAGGAAGAGATTAGAGAAAACGGCAACTTGATAGGACCAATATTTTGGGTGATAGTAAGTTTGGAATACAATACCTTACAATCACGTTACTATGCCCAGAATGCTTTGTCAGTGACTGCTGGACAAATGTGGTACAGCATGCATGAACACAACAGCATAAAAACTACCACATCTAGAACCTGTGGCTCCCCACGGGTCAACGTGCTAGTTCAATAAATAGTTGGAATAATACATAAGAACTTTTTAGTTGATATTCATTCATTCATTATCTGAACCCGCTTTTATCCTCACTAGGGTCATGGGGGTCACTGGAGCCTATCCCAGCTACATTATAGGTGAAGGCGGGGTACACCCTGGACACATCGCCAGTTATTAGTTGATATGAATGAAAGCATGTTTTTTAGTCAAATTTGGAAAAAAATGTCATTACATATTACAAAAGCTTAAATGTGTAAAAGTGTGCTGTGTTTTTGGGAAGGTGTGAGTACCGTACATTATAATAGCTTTAAAATCTACAATTTAGGAAGAATTTTAAAAAGACCTATGTTTTTCTGACCTAAAACATTGTTAAAATGTGAATGAGAAGAACAAACTTAGAGAAAAAAAACTCCCATTAGTTTGTTCAGGGCATGAGTCCAGGTTCTCTGCTGATTGAGAACTATTGGATCCACCTGTGAGGATCTTCTCCAGCTGAGAACAATCATGTGGGAGGTTATATAAGGACGGTGGTGACTCCCAGTTCAGTTGGGTCGTTGCCATCTGAGAGTCAACAGCTTCAGCTCATTTCCTGTGTATGCTGTTTGGAAAAGGAATTTTGAGTTGTGTAGTGTTTTTGTTTTGTCCACCACCCCCTCCGGCACTTTATTTTAGAAATTAACACTGGTCCAAATGGTTCCAACTCCTGTGCAATATGTGCATTTTTTATTAGTTTTCCTAAATGCTGCCCTGTTCATTTTTTTAATAGGCTGATGGTAAACGTACCCGTGGTCGTCCCAGTGAGTCTGAGTTCCTGTGAGTTTCAGACTGGAGGTGGACTGTGTGCAGACTGGCCGCATTACATCCACCTACACAGGCCTTTAGTACTCGACAAAGTGTGATCAAGAGAGATGGCTGAAGTGCTAGTGCTTTTTACCACAGCCTTTCACCATCTAAGCCCCCTCCCATCCTCCTAAATGGAAGCACCCCCTCACTGCACTTACACTCTACCATCCTGCTTCACACTGGAAATTCTGACTTTCCTGTTTCATTTCACCCTTTTTTGACCAGCTAACCAACAGAGTACACCATGTAAGTGTATTCTACATAGGTTGGTCATTGTGTTCACCTAAGGGAAAGACAATGGGTTAATGTAGAAATTTACCATCCCTTATGTTAATTTCGAAGTTGCACCTTCAGCCATGCTGCAGGAATTAAAGGGTAGATTCAAGTCCATCCAAAAAAAAAAAAAAAAAATGAACAGAACATTGAATCAAGTTTCCATTCAGAATTCGCCTTTGGTCATTAATGCTGCATTTCCACTACGTGGTACCGGCTCGACTCGACTCGGCCTTTTTACGTTTCCATTACGACAGAAGACATGGAATCTGGTACCCGGTACTAGTTTCTTGGTATCAACTCCGCCAAGGTTCTAGGACCGGGGACCAGATACTAAACGTGACGTGTAAACACTGCAGACCACTGATTAGTCAGTGAGTTGTCTCTGTGACCCACCGTTTTTACAAAAAACAGATGCTGAAGTTTACAGTAAATGTACCTGTATCTTAATCCATATGATGACAGCCTGCAAAACTACCACCACAGTTGGTCGAGATTCAGTCTTTGGTAGCGACGTAAAATTCAGTATGAGCTTGATGAGACGACACGCAACGAGAGTTTATCAGCAACTCTCTGAGCAGACGACATGGAAGTAATGCATCACTACGACATCCAGGTACTCTAAGTGGGTAGTATCCTGTAATGGAAACGGACCCCAGGAATAGGACCTGGTACCAAGTTGAGTCAAGTCGAGCCGAGCTAGTTCCACATAGTGGAAACGCAGCATAAGCCTAGTAAAAGGTTATTAGTGGACTAGGGTATGTACCTGTGTAAGGGGGTAGGGGACTTCAAAAAGTGTATGGAAAAAGGACAGTTGGAGAAAATGGTTTAAGTTATGATTATTTTTCAACATATACTCCATCTAGGTCATATACTTCTGTGTTGATACCAGCCTTACAGTCCACCTGTGTAAAACTGAGGACCATGCTATTTAAACCATTTCAAGATATGTTCTTTTCACACACATTTTGAAGCCCCCTCGTACTTTCATGAGGTTTGTGTTGGAGTCAATCATTTGTTGGTGTTGACAAACTCAGTGTCAGATACAACACCTCTCTAATGCAGACTACTTGTATCTTCAGTGATAGCAGTCAATACTAATATAAAATGAACCTGTTGTAATGGGAGTTCAACTGTAGAGAATCTTCAGTCGTCCATCTGTGTTACAGTGGGTTAGAATTCATAGAATGCTTATACGAATCTTCTAATATCAAATGTTGTCTTTCACATTTACAAAGAAGCTGCTCTTTTCTTCAACTGTTTCGTCAATAGCTGAGTTACCCTTAGGGTGCTTTCACACTGCGTACTCGAGTCCCTATCGTACTTGGATACGTTCACACCTTTCCCGCAGATGTTGCATTCACAAGCACGTACCGAGTATGAGTGTGTGTGTGTGTGTTACAGAGCTGAAACTGTAGGTGGCGGTGTGGAGGGAATTCTGTCGCTATCCAACAAATGCGGAAGTCGGAAGAAGACAAACTCCTACGTCATCAAACGAACGACTGTTCTGTTCATTTGACTACAATGGCGGTGATACTTTTCTATCTGTTATCCTGTTTGAGGCAAAGTGAACAGGAGCGACCTTCTTTTGGCTCTGGTATGTCACAGAGTGGTTCTGTCAATAAGGTGAGCTCGTGCTGCACGGATCTGAGGCTTTTTCAGGAGACAACAGGAGCGCCGTCTATGGTCTCACGGTGATCAAGTCACTTCTGGTGTCAGGCACGGATCGCTTTCACACGGCAACATACCGTACTGGAGTCCACTCAGTCCGTATTCAGGACTACATTCTCGGGTACACTGTGTGAAAACACCCTTAACCCTTTATAGGGCCCTCAGAAATACTCTGAATTCAAATTTCAAGCTTAGTGTTTTATTAGAGAACATAACAAAACTGTATTACTTTTGAGAAAATTTTCACTTTTTTTTTATTTTCATGTAGAAAATCGAGGTCAGTGAAGTTTACCATATTTGGTTTCTTACCTGTAAGTGGCCAAAAAAAGAAAAATCCAAGAAGTAAATATAAAAAAATACAAGAAAAACATGTCTAAGGTGAAAGGAGCATGTATTTTAGAACATTAGAACATCACTTTTAGAACATTACAACATAAGTGCTGATCCAGATTTGATTAGTTTTGTGAAATTAAAAAAAATGTAGAAAGGTTAATGAACTTACATATTTGGTTTCCTTGCCCATAAGTGGCAAAAAAACAAGAAGTGTGTAAAAATACAAGAAACATGTAATGTGAAAGGAACATGCATTTTAGAATGTCACTTTTAGAACAATTAGACCAACATAAGCGCTGATCCAGACCCCTGTCCACATCCACATGAGCCCTTTGAACATCATTCCTTACATTAGTACCATTACTGCATGGTACTGAACGAAGCAGGTACACTCACTGTTCATGCAGAGGTGGACCTTACAGACCCTGTAGACCACATTGGATCTCAGATTGTTGACTCACTGTCCTCACTGGAACTATTACTGTCACTGTCTTGTAATGTATGTGGAAATGACCAAAAATAGTCACTTGCCTGATAAAGGGTTAATCCAAAGTTATAGAAAATGAGTATCAAAGCTTTGATGTTGTTTTTCTTTTTCCTTTTCCATGTGCCTTCCAGATCGTGTCCAAAAGTTGGTGTTTCAGATCCACCAGCAGCTGTCAAATCCAATTTAATGTCTGAATTTGTACTTTTTTTTTAATTTTTTATTTTTTATCAGCACCCAAATGAAAACTCGCCAAATCGTCAAATGCAGGAATCCTCCTCAGAACTTGTCAAATATTATTTAATTTCCTGATGCCGTTCCTTTAGCCCCCGCCCCGCCCCCGCCCCCTCTGCCCTCCGTCTGTCTGCATCCCTTCCCTCTTATGTATCCAGCAAAGTGTGCCATTGAATTGACTTTAATCCCTGGCTTCTGCCTCTCTGCTGTCAGCTTTCAGCCCTTCAACAGCTCCCCTCCACCTCATTACTGTTAGTGAATGACAATGCAGAGCCGCTCTCCTGAGATCCACGAGGAAGAGGAGGAGGGAAAGGTAGGAGAGGCGGTTTAAGGAGGCTGATGGGCTTAAGAGTGAAGGGGAACCTATCACACACTCGGTCTGATGTGCTTCAGCGTCTTCAGAGTCTGAGCGTTTCATGTGTGTTTGGTGCACAGGAGACGAGAACGCTGTGACATTTACCTTCTGTCTCATGGGGAAATGGATGATTTTCATGTGACAAGCGTATTTCACTGTCTTTTCCACACAGGTTGATAATTTGCCTGCGCACAAACACACATATTTTGAGATATATGGTACATGTGAGTGGAACTATAAAAAAGTTTAGCCATGTGTTCAGTGCAGTAACCACCTGGGAGTATTCTGGTATGAATGCCAGATGATGAGAGTAAAAATGGGAAAATCTGTATCCAAGGAAGAATAGCATCTCTTATATATAAGCAGCAGCAGTGGTGGTCTCCAAGTACTTGAGTAAAAGTTGAACTTGTAAGCTTTCTTTTTTAAGTTCCAATTATCATGCAAAAATCTACAAACGGAAACATCTGGCGGTTAAATATTTGGGCAGTCTCGTATTTAAACTGCCATTCTTTGTAGTTATCATGGTGAGGACATTCTTGTAAAAGGCTTTCTAATCTCATGAATCTTTCCTGGTTAAATTAAAATAACTAAGTATTTTAACAAGTTAAATTATAAATATCCTAAGTAAAGTCTCTGAGGCTATTCACATGGAGGCAATTGTAGGAATAGTGAACTTTATCATATGGCGTTTTATCCACATTGAACTGTCATTTTTGAGAGCTTCATATGCAGATTTTTTTTAAACAGGTCCCAAAATGAACAAGTCTCAAAACGCCTCCCTTGAATTTCTGCTTACAATCCATACACATCTTTTATATATGGTTGAGGGGGTTAGCCCTATGTTCCCCAGGTACGTTCCAGTGCTTTGTGTATTACTTATAAGCAAGAGGCAAAAATTCAGTAAACTAGAAAAGCACTCGGAAAGCGCAGACCTTCGCCAAGACAGATCTGCCTCCTGTGTTTGTTTGTTAGCAAGATAATTCAAAAAGTTACGGAGGGATTTTCATGAAATTTTCAGGAAATGCTGATACTGGCACAAGGAAGAAATGATTAAATTTTGGTGGCGATTGGGCCTAGGGGGCGGGGGGGGCAAGCCCCACCCACCCCAACAAACAAACACGCACGCATGCAAACACACAAAGCAAAGTGATCACAATACCTCCTGGCAGAGGTAACTGGAAAAGCACTGAGTGCAGACCTCCGCCAAGACAGATCACTGCCCTGCCCCCCCGATCACCACCAAAATTTAATCATTTGTTCGTTGTGCCAGTATCAACATTTCCTGAAATTTTCATCCAAATCCATCCATAACTTTTTGAGTTATCTTGCACACGGACAGACAAACCAACGCCAGCAAAAACATAACCTCCTTGGCAGAGGTAAAAATCGCCATAAATGTACCACACTGGGCATTTTTATGACATGAATTACTGGCTAGAACAGAACCTATGGGGAGCGGCCATTGCCAGCTGGAAGTGTCCTACCATCATTTATTCCGGGTGATGGAGAACAGAGTAAACAAGCAGCAATCAGTGAGCAATATTGAGTGGAAAGCCCATACTTGTGCAGGTGTAAGCTTTGCACTCCGCAATTGTCCTAGAGACGTAACCCAGCACTGGCTGATAATGTGTTGTCTTAGACTGGTGTTTGCTGAACAGGGTCCGTGAACCAGTCCATGGCAACCCAGGTAATCAGACAATATGACTGTGGAGACCTGTGAAGGAGGCCTGACCATGCTTGACTGACGGAGCAGCGACTTAGGGTGTTTTAACACTTCGTACCCGAGTCCATATCTGAGTCTGTTGGACCCCAAAGTCCGTTTAATTTTATCAGTGTGCATGCAAATGTTCCCAAGTCCAGCTGAGAAGGTAGTCCTGGATACAGACTTTGCTGACTCCAGTATGGTACATTGCAGTGTGAAAGCGAATCCATACCCGAGAACAGACATGGCCTAATCACCTCTCCACAACAGAAGTGAGGTAATTACCACAAGACCATACACGCCGCTCCTGTTGGCTCCTGAAAAAGCCTTGGATCCGCTGTGCACGGACTCACCTTATCACAACCAAACCCCTCAGTGATATATCAGGGACAACGAAAGTTGCTCTTCTTCACTTTGCCTCAAACACGCTAACATATGCCTGTCTTGCTGCCATTGTAGACAAATGAATAGAACAGTCGCTCGGTTGATGACGTAAGGGTTTGTCTTCCTCTGACTTCCATGTTTGGTGGATAGTGACAGAATTCCTTCCACGCTGCCACCTACTGTTTCAGCCCTGTAACACCCACTCGTACTTGGGCACGGGTTGCGGTACATGCTTGTGCACGCAACATCTGCTGGAAAGGTGTGAACAAATTCAAGTACTGTGGTGACTCAGGTACAATGTGTGAAAACACCCTTAATACTTGTGTGTACTTAACAATGGGCTATAATGTAGATTGTCTGACAGAACCGCTAGTATTATACGTGATCCTTTGAGATGGCTCGCAATGAAAATTCACTACAGGTACCTGTCAAATCATATGGACATTTTATCCATGTGGAACCTTTGTTTCTGGGAGCCCAAATATGCAGATATTTTGAAACCAGGTCCCAAGTTGAACAAGTCTCAAACGCCACCCTTACATTTCCATGTTTACAACCCGCATGCATTTCTGAAACAATGACATCATAGCCCCACCTCTCCCTTAACCCACAGGCTCTAACCCTGCCAACAACAGCAATGGAAAACAAACAGTCTCTGCATACTCGAACAGGAGTTGGAGAAAGTGATGGGACCCAAAGGATCAGGTGTGGATTGACACCCATCTGCCACAGCTTTGGTTCCGTTATGAGGCTGAACAGTGTTGAAGGCGCATGAAATTCCCACTATTCTTACACAGTCCCCTGGTTCTTTTTAAAGACATTACACATTTAGAGACACTTTGAGGCAGAACAGCTGACAAAAACACTGCTCCAGTTTGATTCTAGTTCAGTGATCATTAACAGACCCCCTTCATCACAAACTTTCGACAGCATCGTATCAGTGTGGAAGTACTATGGGAGTTACCCATTACTTCCTGTTGAATATGAATAGCTTTGCCAGTAACAGATGATCCCTCCTCATTGCTGCTGTGTGGTATGTGATAGAAGTATGTTAAGAGTGAAAACAGGTTGGCTTTATCTGCTCACCCCATCAGCTCTGTCTTATCGCCCGAACTCAGAGATGCTTCAAAATCAGAAATACTTCACATAATCCCAGGATGGAAAATTATTGAAACTCAGTTAACCTCGTCCGCTGTGATCCAGAGGGTTGCACCAGACATTTTTATTATCTGTCATTTTGATGGACAGGGTTGTAAAAAACTGTCATAACACATTATTTTCTGTCATTTCAAATTTAATTTTTAATGGTAATGAGACATATTTAGTAGTATTTACTGTTCAAAACATCTCAGTGATGGAGTAACTGTAGTTGCTGCTGAGTGATAAACATTATCAGTATTACCTTACTTGTCCTTCATCCTCATCTGCATCAGTCCCTCTATTTCACTGTGTTTATCAATTGCCATCACATTACTGGGCTTTTTAAAATAACTAAGGAACACTCTGCTGTCTTGACATTTTTGCCCTAGCAAAGTAGCATAGAATTTTGGCTAAAGTCAGCTAAACATGAAACAAGATTTGACAATGACTGATTAATATGCACACTGGCCATCAACTGGACAAGGGTCTACTACAGGTGAACTAACAGGGAGTCATTTGAAAGAAGTAGCCGGTGTTACAGAGTCCTGCACGGGTCCACTTTCCAAACCTGTAACCGCATGCATTAGACCTGCAACCTGACCTGTGATCAAACACACCGAAACCACTTTTAAGGGCTTCATTTTTGGCTAAAACACACGCATCAATAATCTCTAATACGTGCTGCTCAACGACGTCTTTGGCCAGATAGAAACAGAGGTGATGCTCTCTTCAAATAAACAAACCAGCTGTGGATCAACCACCCGTCTGGTACCTGACCCAGGCAGGACTCTGAGGTGTTCTGTTCAGCTTAGTTGTGAACGGTGGCTCTATAGGTTTTTTCAAATATATATATATATATATATCTATATATATCTATATATATATTATATATATATTATTATTCACGTGTATCGGCCTTTTTTAATCCGACGGCGCCCGATATTAAGAAAACAATTTAAAACTGGGTTATTTCGTCTCTCTCTCTCTATCTCCTGTTCTCTTGTACTCTCTCTCTGTCTCTCTCTTCTCTCTCTCTCTCTCTCTCTCTCTCTCTCTGTCTCTGTCTCTGTCTCCTCTCTCTCTCTGTCTACTGTCTCTGTCTCTGTCTCTGTCATCTCTGTCTCTCTCTCTCTCTCTCTCTCCTCTATCTCTCTGGTCTCTGTACTACTGTCTCTGTCTCTCTCTCTCTCTCTCTCTCTCTGTTCTCTGTTCTCTCTATCTCTTCTTCCTCTCTCTGTCTCTCTCTCTCGTCTATCTCTCTCTCTCTCTCTCTCTCTCTCTCTCTCTCTCTCTCTCCTCTCTCTCTCTCTCTCTCTCTCTTCTCTCTCTCTCTCGTCTCTCCTCCTCTCTCTCTC